>NC_035433.2:7843431-8160897 GCF_002127325.2 Helianthus annuus
CATGTCGATAATTAACATGCTTCGTTTTCCTCTGTGTACGTGCTGGTTATGCCTAACTATTCGAACTCTATATGCTATTATCAAACTTGCATGCTCACCTTTACATTATATGTATTGACTTTATTTTAACGTATGTGACAGGTGTTTAAGATGTTTGCTTGCTAGGAAAGCGAGGCTAGAATAAAGCTCTAGAGGCCCCCAACAAATAGTTGTCTGTCAGGAAAGAGCAACTAGAGCATAGTTGTCTGTAGATCTCGTCAGGCTGGGTCTTTAGGAGCATTTGAACAATATTTATTTGTCTTATTTAAATCTGAGTTGTCGGAACAGAATATTTGACTAGTTGTTATCTGTAATAATTTGTTTGTTATTAGGGACACGGTATGGGACGTGTTAATTTAAACTGAATACTGATGATAATTGTTATGGAAACTCATGGACAATCTGTTTTGCTCAGTGCCATGCCCCGATGATTCTGCCATCGGTTGGGGTGTGACAGATTGGTATCAGAGCCATAACTATAGGGAATTAGGCTGGACACGACCTAGTCCGGGTCGCTGTCTTAGAGACCTAGACTATAGTTAGGAACCAACAGACCAAGCTTATGTGATGCTATATTCTGATATTCTTCGCTATCACTGCACTCGAATTTTCAAATAGAGTCAAGCGATTTGGTTGAGATTAGGTGTGAAAGCCGCAAACTCTCGACTAAATTGTTTGAACAATGCTGATTTTGTCAAATTATCAATGAATTCCTCATTACTTTCGATAACAAACGAGGAGAATTATACCAAATCAGGAGTGAAATCCATATTTTGATGAATAATCTCCTCAAATTTTACTAAAACAAGGAAAAATTTGCTAAGCCAGGGGTGAAACCCGAACCTTGGCAACTTATTCCAACTTTTACTCATCTCACCAAAGCCTCGACGGACTCCAACGACCTGAACTCACAAGTATGACGTAGGGAATACGTGCTGAATGCCCAAGAATCGAGGCAGAAACGCGATCCCGAGAGTCGAAAAGTGACGACAAGTCTACTGCGAATAGTCGAATCGCTTTGGGTAGTCGATGTCTAGTAGCCGCAGACAATCTATTTCTCGATTTTGTGTGTTTCGATTCTGAGCCCGCAACCGCAGACTCTGATGATTCGTTGATTTTATGTGTTTTGTGTGTGATTACCTGTTTATGTGTTTTATTTTGGATGTTCGCTCGATTTTTGCTATCACTTTGATTGACACACACGATTCGCATTGCTCTTCTATCTCAAAACGGTAACAAGTCGTTACAAACCTAGGCGATACTATGCTAGGATATACGCTATACTATGTTGTACTCGACATGCTATACAATTATGTGATACTATTCGATATACTATACGCGACCGCTATGTACGAACGACTCGCGAGCTTTGAATGATAGGTTTCTGTATTCTGACTACCTCTGTGATTGTGTATGTGCTTCTGTGCTTAGGTGTCTCTGTGCTCTGCATGCATACGTGCTTATGTGCTTCTGTGATTATGTGAATCTGTGAATTTGTGTTTATATGATTATGTGATGCGTGTTTCGACGTATTTCTAAGCTTTAGTAAGTATTAGACGTGTGAGGTGAGATTCGAATTGTTGTGTCTGAGACATACGACGATGTCTGTTGCAGACCATGTCGTCATCTGGACACCGAACCCCACTTACTCGCCAAGAGAAGAGAGACAGGCGTCTCGCTACTATCATCGCCAAGAGTGTGGCAAAAGCTGTGAGCGATGTCTTTGAAAACGCCAGCAAGTCATCTGAGGAGTCGTGAATCGATGCTCCTAAGGATGCCAACAAGACTGGTTTCAGCTTCAAACAGTTTAAAGAATGCGGACCCAAAGAATTCACCGGAGAAGATGGCCCTACCGCTATGTTTCAATGGTTCGATTCAGTTGAAGTCACTCTGCGCCAAAGCGGCTGTCCTGAGAATCTCCGCACCCTCAATGCTACAGGCGTCTTCCAGTCCCGAGCTCTAGACTGGTGGACGGCCGAACGAAACAAGCGCGGAAATGATGCAGCTTATGAGCTGACTTGGGAGGAGTTAAAGGCTATTATGATGGACGAATTTTGCCCTCCCCATGAACGCCAAAAGCTGGAGGACGAGTTTTGGAACATCAAGCAGAAGGATGGAGACAACGCTGCTTTAACTGCACGCTTTAAACAACTCAGCATCATTTGTCCCGATCAAGTCAAGACGTCAGACATGGCCATCAAGAAGTATATTCGAGCTCTACCCGATTGTGTTGCCGATTTCGTTCATGCTGCCAAGCCATCATCGATCGAAGAGACCTACCTACTTGCCACTGAGATCAATGACAAGCGGGTAATGTCTGGTTTTTGGGATAAGCATACCAAGTCGCTGCACCAAGCCACCGCCACATCAACCGTCGACACCACCACTGCTCAACCCTCCAAGTCATCAAGAAGAAAGAAGAAGCACAACAACAACAGCTCCAGCAACAAGAACTGTGTTGTGATAATGACTGCTGCCCCTCTGCAAGCCGTACCGGCTCAACAGCAGTCTCACCACCGACAAGCTCCAGTGATCAATGCGCCGCCAGCTAAGCGCGCTTACACAGGTCCCCACCTGCTCTGCCCAACATGCTCATACCATCACCCGGTGAGAATCGCCTGTCGTTTCTGCGCTCACTGCAACCTTTACGGGCATTTCACTGCGAACTGTCGCTATGGTCCCCGTCAAGCCCCAGTTCAAGCCGCCGCTCATCAAGCTCTACTTCCAGCCCCTCAAGGCCAACCTGCAGCTCAAGCACCCGCGGTCAATGCTCAAGTCTGCTTTGCATGTGGTGATCCTAACCACTTTGCAAACATGTGCCCGAACCGGGTTGTGAAACAGGAACCCCAGCAGCAGCAACAGCAGCAGCCTCAGCAGCAACAGCAAGCAGCCCGTGCCAGAACTTTTAACATCAACGCCCGTCAAGCCCAGGCTGACAACAACGTGGTTAATAGTACATTCCTTGTGAATGGTATTGCGTGACTAAATGAATGCTGTTGATTGTGTTTACACGTGGAATGCTGTCTACCTGCCTTAACGACATAGTACTATAGTTTGGACTCAGCACCCGTTCACACGGGGGTTGTTAAGGACAATTACTTGCATGGATTACGGTGGTAATCATGTATTGCGAACCGTCCCGGACGGTCAACCCGCAGTCATTGGTATCGATAGGTCCATGTCGATAATTAACATGCTTCGTTTTCCTCTGTGTACGTGCTGGTTATGCGTAAACTATTCGAACTCTATATGCTATTCTCAAACTTGTATGCTCACCTTTACATTATATGTATTGACTTTATTTTAACGTATGTGACAGGTGTTTAAGATGTTTGCTTGCTAGGAAAGCGAGGCTAGAATAAAGCTCTAGAGGCCCCCAACAAATAGTTGTCTGTCAGGAAAGAGCAACTAGAGCATAGTTGTCTGTAGATCTTGTCAGGCTGGGTCTTTAGGAGCATTTGAACAATATTTATTTGTCTTATTTAAATCTGAGTAGTCGGAACAGAATATTTGACTAGTTGTTATTTGGAATAATTTGTTTGTTATTTGGGACACGGTATGGGACGTGTTAATTTAAACTGAATAGTGATGATAATTGTTATGGAAACTTCTGGACAATCTGTTTCGCTCAGTGCCATGCCCCGATGATTCCGCCATCGGTTGGGGTGTGACATTCTAATTTCCACCCTAAGTTGATTTCTCGTGCATCGTCATAAATATCCTGCAACATGTATATAAAGCATCTGTCAACACAAAAAGGTCGGTGAGCATACAAGTTTTTTCTACATAGCATATGTATGAAAATGTCTCAAATCCACAAGTTAATTGTACACTAGGTTATATAAACGTACTAGCATGCATCAACTATAAATTAAACCAAAGTGTCACTAGCGTAATCTTATCTCCGAAGTGAATAAGACCGTATTGATTGAATACTTAACAATGACCACAAATGGGTGGTATTCTAATCCTATAGCGCTATACATGTTAAGGAAGAGTTGCAACGTTAATGATAGATATCATGCATGATAGGATTCTAGTATGTATAAACAAGTAGCATGTTAAGGATTGAGTGTTTGCATAAGATTGATTGTATGTGTGACTGTGAATTTAGTAATGATACATGTTAAACCCAAAGCAATTTAAAGCATAAAATGGGTCAAGTATACTCACGGTTTGCGAAGCTATTCCACAAAAATCGAGTAAGCAGTTTCGTAGGATGGAATCACCAAAGTTACCCTAAAAGGATAAACAAAAGTGTATGAGTTTATGGAGTTTAAAGACGGAATGTATTCGGGAATTTATAAGTATGAAAATACATAAAAAAATATATCTTGCTTAGATACTTATTCGGACACTATTTTAGTTAGTGTTTTTCATAGACACTAAGTCACCCATTAGAAGTCCAAAATAAGGAGTCTAAAACTATGATAATTTTCCACCTTAACATATAACATTCAATCATGGTTCCGGTTGATGTTATAGTTCGGTTTTGATAGTATTATATATGCATATTACTAGATATATTATAGTCATGTACTTGTCATCTATTAGAGGTAGGGTAATTGTAACACCTCGTAAGATCACGACCAATATTATAAGGACACGTGTCATGAAAGGTAAACGTGTTATAAACCCGGATCAAGTTGAAGGATATATGGTAGGATTAAAAGTGTCAACATGTTAATTAATACCTCTAAGTGACCTTTTTATTAATTCCAAACCATAATATGTTTTATAAACATCTGATATATATTCAAATCCGGTTATTTCTGGTGGTAAATAATTCAAATTGCAAAGAATGGATCCTATGTGTTTTTACGACAAAACTTCATTCAAAAACCTTCTTCAATAAGTCCAAGAACTTGTAAGTGCATGGCATCACATGCAAGGACATGCAAGGTCTGATTATATGGTCCCCTCTACTGGAAAAAGACATGAGATTCGAAGTTATAAAAGTTGCATGGTCAAAGCCTAAAAGTTTAAAAATTTTTATCTTCTTGTAACACCCCGAAAATATGAAACTTTATATTAGAATTATAAAGTAAAAATAAACAAGAATTTACTAACTAGGAGTTTTAACCTAGTTAGCTACAAGTCTAGAAATAACTTATAACATGGTTAAGAACAACCAAACTTTAAGTTAAACAAAAGTGGAGGGGCTTATCTTGTAAAATTTGAAACTCAATTAGATAAAAAAAATATTAAGGACCAAACACACAAAAGTGTGTCTGGTCATACATGGGACGCAGGGGGCGACCAGGAGACATCACCAAGCCTTAGTTCATCACTTAATTCACAAAATTGAAGGTCCAAATCTGATCAAAAACAAAAAATGAGCATAGATTAATGATCCTCATCACAAGAGGATTACAAGGTATGTAAAATTTGATGAAAACTCTCAACTCGAAATTCTCATGAAATTGGGAAAATCTGAATTGTATGGTTGCGTGTTTGTTTTATGATGAACTAGGAACAATATAGAGTCTAGGGACAAACCCTAGACAAATACAAGTTGAAATCATGTGAAATTTTAGTAAAATCCATGAACAACCTTGTAGGTGATATGTGGGTTTTGTAGAACTTGATAAACACTAGGAAATTGGGTGTTGTTCTAGTGTAATTTGACAATGGTAAAGTGACTTCAGGATTTTAGAAGTTAACAATTGTGTAAAAAGGGTTGGTTGATGTGAAATTTGGGTTAGATGATAAGCTAGGGATTTGCTATATAATCATGTAAAATTCTGCCCTTAAAGTGTTTGTTGAAATGCCTCAAAGAAGGGTCGAAACTGAAATTTAAAGTAAGATGCATGATCGTGATGATTTGACAAAATAATGCGATATATGGTTGAAAAGGAGTCCTAAACAAGTCGTGATTGAACTCTATAGGAAAAGATACCGGAGCGTCGAGTGGACAAGCCGGTGGCGATTCGCATTGAAGGGCGTGCACTAAAGGTACGTAACTTCGGTTTCGTTACGTTATGCATAAACAATAGTCTTAGAAATGTTAATGAAATTGTAGTGTCAATTGCGAGTTTGGTATGTCATAGAAGTGACGAAGTTCACTCGACAAACCAAACGGGTCAAAATAGTTAACTAGAAATGTTGGTTGATAATATTGTTTAATTAGTCATGTATGGAAAATAAATAAAGTGATGTAACTCACTAGTTAAAGAAACAAGTTAAAATAATGGTCGAAATGGTAGTGTTCGAAGTGGCTTAAACGTCACTCATTAAAGTTGAGTTATAAAAGCGTAAACCATGGAATGGACGTGATACGCTAAGATTGACAAGCCCGGGAATGGGTAATTATGGTTAGAAACCAATGTTGATAAATTATGTAAGTATGTAACTTGTTTCGTTACATTACGATAATTTGATATTGTAGTTATTCAAAGTTGGGTTTTAGAATAAGGATTTGTATTAGTTAAAGTGGTGATGATCACTACTTAATTGAACGGTCAAAACTAGATTGGAAAACGTTTGGTTATTATTGAAATGGTGAACTCCATAAATCGACCAAACGGGTCAAATAAATGTGTGTTTATTCGATACTAAGAAATTATTGAGAAATTCCTTGGCGATTGTAGATCATAAGAGCGTAAACCATGGAATTGGTAATGAAACGCCAATGATCGTAAGCCCCCGGAAGAAGGGTAAAACAAGCCTAGTGGTCATAAAAATATTGATGATAGTTTTAGTGCAAAACTAGACGGGTCGAACAAATATATATTAGGGATTTATAAACTTTCAGCCCGTAAACCAAATTTTTGGTATGATAGTTGTAATAGACACGTCGGTAATTAAATTACAGACGTATAGGAAAAAGAATCACCTAAAACGGACAACCGAGCGGAAAGTTATGGTTATTTTAGTCCAAAATCTGAATTTTCCGGAACTGGCAGCAAATGCAGGTCACAGAACTGAACCTGCTGGAAAAACGTTCCTCCCGTGCCATGCGGCAGGATTCTTCAGTTGTTCCATGACACGCGACAACTGCCGCGATTCGCGACAGATGGAATGGAACCTGCCGCAACACGCGGCAGGATACTTTTCTAAAATTTTATTTTATTTTCATATTTCGATGTCGGAACTTGATTGTATGTAATAGATAAATGTCAGGACTAATGTTTTTCACTGGTTTTGACCCTAGGTGACAATGGGATATTACGGATGACGCTCAAGCTTGATGTTGAAGAACCGAACACTCACTTTTGAGCTTTCGTGTTATATTAACTTTGATAAACAACGTTTTGGAATGTAAACTCTTGTTAAACTACTTATGAACAATCTGAATTAATCGATAATGGACCAATGTTTAGTTTGCTTTTGAACTTATTATGGAAATTATGTTTTAACTAGACACCTTTTTGTTAAAATCGTATCAACTTTTATTGAATTCAAGTAGTAATTAGACTGGTGTTACACTTCTGGTCAACGGATGTGGACCGTATGGGCCTAGGCTTACGGTCCGCAAGGACTGTAACTGGGTAATTCAGTTCAGTGTTGGTTCCGGACCGCATCAGATTAGAGGTGGATGCGGACCGTATGAGTTTTTGCTTACGGTTCGTAAGGCTGTCGCTGGCAGTAAAAATGGACAGATGCCTGTTCCATCCAGTTCCACCGCCTTAGATGCATGGTTTTCAAATTCAAGGGCTGCACATGTGGTATTTCATGCATATGGGATACCTGGGATGATCAAGAAACACTTGTAGACTTGTGTGGAGTAATCTTGTTGCATCTAAATAACTATATAAGAACTTGTTGTTGCTAGTTCATTTGCACACTTCACAAAATCATTCAAAGCTTATTCTTTGGAGCTCTCTGGACTTCAAGCAAGTTTTCCTCATCTCCTAATTCGTGCTAAGAGCCCTTGTAAGCTTTCTTAGCCTTCCTAATTCAAGTTTTATTAGTCTAATGACCAAAAGTCAAAGCCGTCGTAATTAAGCTTTGACTTAGTGATTAATCACTAATGGTCCAGTCATTTTTCGAATTGAAAGTGGCTATGAGTTGGTAATTATGTGGGTAATAAACCCTTAAAAGGGCACCCTCTGATTCCCGCTCTAAATAGGTTAATTGTCGGGTCAAACTTAAATATAAAAAGTCAATAAAAAGCTATTTTGCAAATAAATACATAATTAGCAATGTAGAAGCTATGAAACCTGTTTTGACACTTATATAACTTGGTAATCAATGTAAGGACATGTCTAAGCATGTTCAATCCAACAATTTTGAGTTTGGGCTCGGTTCGGAACCGAAAGTTGCAAAAGTAGACTTTTGCTTTGACTTTCAGTTCTGACCCGATTTAGCTTAGTTTAGACATGCCTTAGAGTTCCATTAGGACCAGGTTATAGGTTAGTATAACCCTATGAGATTATACAACTTGGTTCCTAATTTATCCGATTCATTTGCATGTTTCCGTTATATGCTTAAAAGTTGACCATTATGCCCTTTTGACCTTAAAATGAGATTTTTGAACACGTCCTTAAAATTTGATATCAGTTTGAGGTCTAAATTAGGAGTTATGCTCAATAGCGTAAATTGAAAGCTTTTTATTCATTTAAACGGTATTTTAGCATAAAGCCTATTTAAACCCAAATTTCGACACCAAACTTTTTACCCACTGATGTAATATAATATTTTGGGATTTTTGAAGATTTTTATTTATTTTTAAGCTGAGCATAACATGGGGTTCTTGCTTTGATTCGGTAATTGTCGGTTATACCCTTTTTGCTAATAAAATGAGTTTTACATAACATTTTGATACCAAACTTTTTGCAACTGATTTTATATGATAAATAAAATATTTTGAACTTTATAAACTGATCAAAAACTCAGATTTCCTATTATAACCCGAAAATCACTTAAAACCGACTTTTACGTGTTTTAAATGCATAGTAAAGATACTTTGCACTTGCTGATTTGTACGGCTGGGATAAATTTGAATAATTTGCTCACGTAAATACTTTTAACTTATTTTCCCTTATACAGGCTTTTGGGGTACGGTATATAAAATACCGCTTGGTCGGGTATTGAAATTTTAATCGTATGAAGGTTAAATCATTGAGATAACCCGTTTATTCTGTTATGTTTGTTTTAAGCCTTTGGGGGGTTAATGACCATGTCCTGGATATCCTTGGCTCATTCATTGAAATTGCCACGACTTAAGCACGGGGTGTAGGCATACACCTGCCAGTGCGTATGTAAAAGTAATATACTTGCTTGTTCGAGAATAACTCGCCGCGAGATATATTGTGTGGTGTGTCTATTAATCTTTAACCCGGTATTCAGCCCGGGCTACTGAACGTATAAATAACATGTAATTCTTTTACAAGATTATTTTAAATAATTATCCCAAGTTATAAAAGATATTTTGTGCCTTGTGCATTCAAATAAATTTTCTTAAACATTTTCAAAATGAGTCGGTTAATTGTATTTACCAGTGAAAACTGACGTATTTTTCCCAAAAAGGTTAAGTGCAGGTACTAATCGAAATAGGTTGTCTTCTCCTAGCATCAATAAAGAGTCTTGCAAGCTTAGATGTTTAAGAATCTGTTGAACAATGTTGCCTTTATCTTTGATCCACATGTGGATCCCTTACAACCGTTTTTGTAATAAATAATATTACTTTCATTCGGTTTCTAATGTTATTATCTTTTGCTTCCGCTGTGTATTAAACTGTGATAAATTGTCTATAATGATATCAACTGCGTCACGATACTCCCCATCGGGCCCACCGGTAATACGTGGAAATATCGGGGTGTGACAGTAATCCACTGATATACTTAAATTATACATATTTTTATATAATATTTCCTATAGCTTTAGTATTATTTTGTATTGACCTCTACCCGTTCTTGATTTATAATTGAAGTTTAAAGATTCAAAGAGAAAATGAGCTAAAATGGTGTATCTTCCTATACTAATAAATGAAAATCTTTTTTTGACACGCGACAATCTCTTATGCCTCTTTCAATTTCTTTTTCCTATTAAACAATGGTTTAACTAAATATAATTTATATAAGGATAATAATTTATTTTTATGAAACTTTGAATTAATTATAATATATAATTTGGAGAAGATAATCTAACTATTCTAATTCATCATGTAACCAAGTGAGTTCAACTAGACGAGTACTTCCAAACATGGTTATGATTGGAGACTTGGTGTAGTTTGTTCACTTTGCTTACTTGAAAGTTACTTGGTGACTTAGATTGTATAAAAATGGAGGTATATGACCTCAAAGTTTATGAATTCATACCTCAACACAGGTCTTCCAACAATAGAACTTGTTGGTAACTTGGTTTGGTACAAAGAAATCCAAGAAACAAAGTACAAGATGAACAAGCATGAAAGTTTAAGAAAAACACCCAACTTGGACCTCAAAATGGTGATGTACTAACTTGAATTACCTTTGTAAACTTTTGGTAACACCCCTATAGGTTATCCTTGCCAGACCAAGTCCTTGCGGACCGTAAAACCTTTGGTGTTTCAAATGACGAAAACGGTGTTTCACTTCGGGTGTTTAAATTTCCAATTAACAAAAATCTAGTCATTTGGAGCACCGTTTCGAGGTAAGTTTTACATCAATGGACTCGTATCCTCGTTCTGATCAAAAGCCCTAAAACATCAGTTTGTAATTCGGAAAAAAAAAACTTAACTCCATTAAGTTTTTTTAACTGAGGACCGGTGGAGGAAAAATAGTTGAAAGGTGGGACTGCCAGAGTGAATAAAAAAAGGTGGGACTGCTAATGACCAATGACATCTACTTGTGATTATTAGAGGCCAATATCCCATAAAATAAGTCGGCAATTGGAAACCGGAAGGAAACCAAACGTTGAAATGTCGAACAATCAACATCGCACGAACAGGAGTATAGGACAGAAGCCAACGATCAGCGATTCAGCCCTTCTCACGCCTCAGTGCCTGAAAATCGATTCAACCGGTTGCTGCGTCGCTGTTGACCGACATACCTGTTTGATTTCTTGTGAGTTTTCTTGTCCTTTGAATCTTTGATAGTTTGATTTCTTGTATGATGATGTTATAGTTTATCTAGAATTCTAGTTTAGTAGTTTGTATATTTGTTAATTGTCAGGATTAAGACTTTATTATCATCTTTTTTTATTATTGTTTTATCTAGAATTCTAGTTTAGTAGTTTGTATATTTGTTAATTGGTAGGTTTAAGATTTTAGTATCATCTTTTTTTATTATTGTATGATTTCACGGTAAAAAAAATTCCGAGATACCCCTATAGTAATGGGCTAGCTCCGTCACTAGAACAAAGTATAATAAAAAAATAGAGCAACAACACCAAGCTGCCTGTTTTTGCAGCAATCATCAATAAGAAGAGTGTACAATGCAACATTAGGATGAATACCCACAGTCTATCCAATAACACAGAGTGAGTAATGAAATTTGGAGTCACGCCAACAGATTGTATATGTTCAAAAGTTTCAAAGCATCTATAGATCTCCCAGCCTAAAACAATCCAGGCGATATCAATATAGGGTTTGTAAGCGGATGCTTAGGTTCCACATGATCGTCACCATAATCCGTTCGCTGGATTTGAACTTCGTTCCTAGATCTGAACGAGAGAGAGAGAGGACCTGAACTTGGCAGTCATTTATTTATTTATGTTATTTAATTTTAGGTAAATTACACTTTTCGTCATTTATGTTTATATCGGATTGCAATGGTATCCTTTAACTTCAATAATTACAGTCGCAATCCTTTATTTGGAAAACTCATTACACGCTAGGTCCTTTTACACTAACCTAGTTAAAAATTTTCAGTTAACTCTAGTCATGTGCATTGCACATGAGGGCAATTTGGTCTTTCTAAGCATTAATAATATATATTATAAGAAATAAAATAAAAAAACTTCAAAATAATTAATTATTTAGTTTATATTTTTTTATAATTTATAATATGTATATCAGTATATGCATGTATTATTTATACAAAGCATCATGTGTTGCATACCTAACCACGACCATATCCATCTCCACCACCACCACCACCCAACACGCCGGCAACCATGATCACCACTACCATCTCTATCACTAGGCTAAAGTGTACAATCCAACTTACTCGAATCGACCTTGTCTGACGAGTTCCGCATTCGTCGCAGTCAACTCCGGCCAGGTTACCATCATTGAATCAGGCAACCACTTGAGGCAACTTTGATACCAATCAACTCGTATATAACTACTGAATGAAAGCCCTAGGCTTTTGTTCATAATTGTAATAACAAAACTCTAATTTTTGAATTTAACAATAAAAGAAGTGGGGATGTTAAATGACCGGACGATGGTCAATTCGGTTCAGAAGTTTACGGTACAATATAGCTCTTCTGATGATGAAAGCTCTTCTTCTTTGTAGGTATTGATCAAGGTAAACGTTTAGATGATTTTGGGTAGATTCTGAATGTGGAAAGAACAAGATGAAATCCCTATAAAAAAGTTGGGGCTGATTTAAGTTGCTTGGTTATGAAGAACTCATTGTAATATTTTATTCCTAATGGTGTTTGTTTGAAGAAGACGACTTAGTCAAAACATAATCTGTAATCACAGAACTCCAATTTTAAAACCTGAAAGTTTTTGTGGTGTTTGGAAACAAATTTATTGAGTTTTAGGGGTTGTGTGGTTATAAGTCAACTTTGTCAATAGGTCAAACTTTTGAAGGGTTTATAATGGGGAAGAAGACAAGGGTAAAATGACTTTACTGCCCTCACATGGGGTGTACGTGACCAAACTTAACCATTAAAATAAATCAAGTTAGCGCTAAAGAACGAAATGTGTGACGAGTTTTCCAAATAAAGGATTGTGACTGTAATTATTAAAGTTAAAGGATATCCATTGCAATCCGATATAAACATAAAGGACGAAAAATGCAATTTACCCTTTATTTTATAATAAGGCTTGTATATTTTATTTAAAAAAATAGTTCACTAAAAAAATACTAAAATACCCCTTAACTTAACTGAAAAATTGATGGAGTTAAGTAACTTATTGAAAGTGCACGAATTAAAAAAAAAAAACCATAGAGTGTTTTTGGCAAAACTTTTCAATCTATATCTAATAATAATAGAAATGAATGAATAGTGCCAGCACTTGCCTGGCACATGTTCATTAGATCTATGTTGTTTGGTGATGGTTAGGGGTGTGTATGGATCTCTTTGGGTCAGCTTTGTCTTAAAACCATAACCATAACCGCTATATCGGTTAATGGATAACCATAACCATAACCGATTGGTTATGGCAGTTATGGTTAATCGGTTTTGATGGTTATAGCGGGTCGGTTGTGGTTGGTTAACCGTGTATTTAGCCTTGCTTAAATATGTTAATTTTTTAACATGGAATAAATTGTTATTGCATATTTGTATATGTTAGTATATTACATAGTATTAAAAATACATGTAATCTATAATATTAACACCGAATATTCAAATAAAGTGATGTGATATATTTCATAAATTCAAATAAACATTCAACCAAAACCGCAAAACAATATAAAATAACCCGTAAATACTAAAAATATTTAATCAAAAACATTAAATATCAAAAAAAATCTGGTGAAAAGTCCTAAATCCTATAAAGATTTATTACATGTCGGTTCGGTTCGGTTATGGTGGGTATGGAAACATTGATAACCATAACCGACCCGCTACATTCGGTTTTCAAAAAACCATTAACCGACCCACTCGTTTTTAATTTGGTTCGGTTTTATCGGTTAATTCGGTTATGTTTTGGTTAATTCGGTTTTTCGCACACCCCTAGTGATGGTTATTTGACAACATCACCCACACTTCACACGTGTGCTCATGTCGTTATGCATGTGACATATATACTGAGACGTGCAGATGTCTAATGATAGAAAAGAGAGTCTAGGAACAGAATCCTGAGGGAGTGGCGGCTGGCCACCGCCCCCGGTAGCGGAGCCACGGCGGAACACGGCAACGCCACCCAATTCTGCATGTTTACGACCCCAACCGAAGGAACAACCCTAACCGAAGGAACAACGCCTGAGGGTTTAAGAGAGAGAGGTTGTGTAGACGATGGGAGAGTCTAGGAACAAAATCCTAAGGGAGTGGTGGCTGGCCACCGCCCCCGTTTGCGGAGCCACGGCGGAACATGGCAACGCCACCTGATTTTGCATGTTTACGACCCCTAAGAAGTCATTAGATTCTTAAATTCGATCTAATATTTCCGATCGGTAACATGTTTTCGAACGAAAACCTAACTGATTTTATATTTTTTATTTTCCATTTATGTTGATATATACCGACTTCCGGTAAGTGACGGCGGTATTGTAAGGAATTGAATAAATACATTCCAAACAACTTCGACACCGGTACGTAAATCTTCTTACCGAGAACGATTCGGTTTAGAGCGCCGCAACGCGCGCATGGATTATAAACCTAGTTTTGTAAAATAGTGCAATTTGGACCTTATCACAGGATCAAAATTGCAGTTTACTCTAGATTCTTTTATAAAATTTATATTTAGACGTAGATAAACATAAGTACGTCAAATAAGCACGTTGCGACACCATAATCGGTAAGCACACTGTATTTAAAAATATTTAAGTGTAAAACAAAATATGCCCAGCTTTTAATATATATATATATATATATATATATATATATATATATATATATATATATATATATATATATATATATATATATATATATATATATATATATATGAGACCGCTAAAATTAAAACCACCTCCAGTTGTAAGAACCATGAGAACTTTTTGATCTGGGGCGAGTTGAACCAAAATTTTTTTTCATAAACGTAGATGCGTGTATTATAAACACATTTAAATTCAAAAAAAAATGTCGTGTGTGTAGTTTTGAGCACCACAAGTTTGTGTTTACGGGTACTGTAAATTTTAAATAAAATTTAAATTTTAAATAAAATTTACGGTACCCGTAAACACAAACTTGTGGTGCTCAAAACTACACTCACGACATTTTTTTTTTGAATTTTTTTTTTACAAATGTGTTTATAATACACGCATCTACGTTTATGAAAAAAAAATTTGGTCCAACTCGCCCCGTACGGTGTAGTTCTCATGGTTCTTACAACTGAAGGTGGTTTTCATTTTAGCGGTCCCCTATATATATATATATATATATATATATATATATATATATATATATATATATATATATATATATATATATATATATATATATATATATATGTATATATATATATATATTATAATGATAATTAAATAATAAAAAATATTACTATACATAATCAACTTTAAAATGTATATATATATATAGATTATATTACTTGTTCATAGAGTTGGTGGCCCATTAACAAAAATAAAGGCAAAGCTTTTAAAACATCTAAGAGCATTTGCATTATAGCATTCATCCCCATCTATATAAAAAACACATTTCTCTGAATAATCCGAACTGGTGCACTTTTGGCCGATAATAGTCTGCGTTAAAAATAGCTTAACGGAGTTAAACATTTTTTTCGAATTACAAACCGATGTTTTAGGGCTTTTGATTAGAACGAGGATATGAGTTGATTGATGTAAAATTTACCTTGAAATATTGCCGTAAACGACGAAAACGGTGCTTCAATTCGGGTGTTTAAACTTCCAATTAACAAAAATCAAGTCGTTTGGAGCACCGTTTCGAGATAAGTTTTACATAAATCGACTCGTATCCTCGTTCTGATAAAAATCCCTAAAACATCGGTTTGCAATTCGGAAAAAAAATTTAACTTCGTTAAGCTATTTTTAACGGCGGACTATTATCGGCAAAAAGCGGACTAGTTCGGATTATTATCAACAAATAACTGAGTTAGGATTATTATCGGCTAAACTGAGAAAGTGGAGATTATTTAAATTCAATTTGCCATAATAATAAAATATGTTAATAAGTAATTAAGATGTGTTGTAATATAATTTGCTTATTTAATCTTGCTCACATGTTAAGCGTGATTCAGGGATTTTGTTATTTTTTTACGGAAATTATGGACTTGATTCTCAACGTAACTTGTTTGGTTGTTCAAGCTATAGAGGTGTATGCCTCAGATTAGGGATTTAATTAATTTTTAGAAAATGTAGGTTGTGGTATATTTATTTTTTATTGTAAAAAAATTCAATGAATCTATACTATATAAGAAACAAATTTTGGTGCATTTGTCATTATTCTAGACCATCCTTAATTGTAGATAATAATTATTTAATTTATATTATTAAATATCAATTAAATTAATATAAATCTTATCAACCCTAAATTATTGACATAAACTTAACTTCAAATCGTAAAATCTTATCTAAACTAAAAAATATTGTTTCACTTAACAGTAGATAAACATGCATATTATTTATTGTTAATGTTATTATTGTTAATTATGAGAAATTATATTAAACAACTTATTAATCAAACCAAAAATTTTAAATAGTATTAACCTAATTTAATAATAAAAAAAACCATTTTGATTTAGAAATATCTTTTTAACAATAGATAAACCCGTGTAATACACAAGGTTTTTAAATATATACCATTTTTTTATTATTTGATATATAAAATTAGATTTATTCAACCCGTACAATACATGGAGTTTTTTTAAAATATAACTTTTTTTATTAATTAGTATATAATTACATTTCTTCAACCCGTGAATACACAAGGTTTTTTTTATTTAAATATGACTTTTTTTATTGTTTGTTATATAAATTTACATTTATTCAACCCACACAACAAACGAGGTTCTTAAAGATATAATTTTAATGATTTTTTAACAATAGATAAACCTGTGTTATACACAGGGTTTTTAAAGATATAACATTTTTTTATTATTAGCTATATAAATTAGATTTATTCAACCCGTACAATACACGAAGTTTTTTAAAATATATTTTTTTATTATTTAGTATATAAAATTATATTTTTCCACCCGTGAATACCAATTTTTTTTAATATAACTTTTTTATTGTATGGTATATAAAATTACATTTATTCAACCCACACAATAAACGAGGTTCTTAAAAATACAATTTTTTATTATTTAATATATAAAATTATATTATTCAACACGTGTAATAAATGAGGTTTTTAAAAATATAATGTTTTTTATTTAGTATATAAAATTACATTTATTCAATCCGTGTAATACACGGGGTTCTAACCTAGTTGTTGTTAAAGAAAATGTATAGCACATTTTTGACAACAAACATGTTAGTGACTTGCAAAATTTGTTTTAAGGTCTTAACCGTTTTATTTCGGCATGAATTTTGGTCAGAAGTTAGCTAATTACATGGTATTTTGACCTGATGCCAACATAGCCTTCGCTAGACGGAGTTGCGCTGGTTGAGCTCTATCTTATGATCGAGCATACACTAAGTCAAATGGACCTAAGCGTGATGTTTTAATGCCTTAGGTAATGCTCACAAATGGACCTACAAGATTGAATATCGAGTGTTTGGACAATTCATGAACACACATCACAAAGCAGATGCATATTTTGGTAAAAACCATTGTGAACCTTACGCCTTATTTTAATCCCTGATTGAGGTTGTCGCCATTGAAAAAGCTTCGTAAACTAAATCACACATGTATATGTTGACATTTAAGAGATATACAGTCAAGAAAAATCAAAAGCAATGATGATATATATGCGGATTAGACACCAAAAAATAAACACTCAAACAATGACTACAATTTAAGGAATGTGTTTATTGACGGCATCAGATTCCTAATTGATGGAGAAATGTATGGTGGCAAGAAAAGCTGCTTCCAGGAGGTTGTCAAGTTTTTTCGCTCGACGATTTCATTCTTGGGTGGTTAGTTTGGCCCTTGTTCCTGTAACTCGAATCCTAGCCCGGTATATCCCATTTTAGTTTTACACCATTGTGAACCTTACGCCTTTTTTACTCTCTGCTCGAGGTTCTCGGCATTGAAAAATCTTCGTAAACTAAATCACACGTGTATATGTTGACATTTAAGAGATATACAGTCAAAAAAATCAAAAGCAATGGTGATATATATATGCGGATTAGACACAAAAAAATAAACACTCAAAAAATGGCTACAAGTTAAGGAATGTGTTTAGTGACGGCATAAGATTCCTAATTGATGGAGAAAGGTTTGGTGGCAAGAAAAGCTGCTTCCAGGAGGTTGTCAAGTGTTTTCGCTCGACGATTCCATTCTTGGGTGGTTGGTTTGGCCCTTGTTCATGTAACTCGAATCCTAGCCCGGTATATCCCATTTTAGTTTTACACCATTGTGAACCTTACGCCTTTTTTACTCTCTGGTCGAGGTTCTCGGCATTGAAAAATCTTCGTAAACTAAGTCACACGTGTATATGTTGACATTTAAGAGATATACAGTCAAGAAAATCAAGAGCAATGGTGATATATATGCGGATTAGACACCAAAAAATAAACACTCAAAAAAATGCTACAATTTAAGAAATGTGTTTAGTGACGGCATCAGAATCCTAATTGATGAAGAAAAGTCTGGTGGCAAGAAAAGCTGCTTCCAGAAGGTTGTCAAGTGTCTTCGCTCGACGATTCCATTCTTGGGTGGTTGGTTTGGCCCTTGTTCCTATAACTCGAGTCCTAGCCCGGTATATCCCATTTTAGTTTTACACCATTGTTGTCACACCCCAACCGATGGCGGAATCATCGGGGCGCGGCACTGAGTGAAACAGATTGTCCAGAAGTTTCCATAACAATTATCATTACTATTCAATTTAAAGTAACATGTCCCATACCATGTCTCAAACAGTAAACAAATTATTGCAGACGAAAACTAGGCAAATAATTATGTTCCGACAACTCAGATTTAAATATAGCAATTGTTTATCTGCTTCTAGAGACCCTTGATTCGACCACTACAGACAACTATTTGTTGGGCTCTAGAGCTTTATTCTAGCCTCGCTTTCCTAGCAGATAAGCATCCTAATTACCTGTCACGTACGTTAAAATAAAAGTCAATACACATAGTGTAAAGGCGAGTATACAAGTTTGATAATAGCATATAGAGTTCGAAATAGTTTACGCATAACCAGCACGTACACAGGGGAAAACGAAGCATGTTAATTATCGACACGGATCTATCGATACCAATGACTGCGGGTTGACTGCCCGAGGCAGTTCGTAATACATGATCACCACTGTAATCCATGCAAATAATTGTCCTTAATAACCCCCGCATGAGCGGGTGCTGAGTCCAAACTATAGTACTATCGTCGTTAAGGCAGGTAGACAGCATTCCATGTGTAAACATAACAACAAGCATTCATTAAGTCACGTATAACATGCGGTAACGGTTAGTGTTTAAATATTGTGTAGTGTGTTCGATGTGGTTTCGTATAAGTAACGTATGTAACACCCAAAAGTGCATAAAGCAAAAAGGGATCGAGTATACTCACAGCGGTTGGATGGACTGAAGGGAGCGCTTGAGAGTAAGGTTAGCCTGAATAGTTCGATAGTATAACGATTAGCAATGCGTAAAACGGAAACAAGTGTCGATGGATCAGACAACTGGTCGATCGGACGGTAGTCCGATCGGACCGTCCGATCGGACGGCTGACCGTTCGGTTGACGGTCCGTTCGGACAGTTGTCCGGTCGGACGGGAGTCCGATCGGATGGCTGTTCGAGTGGATTGTTTCTTCCTTTGAGTATGATGTGTTTGTGTATGATGGTTTGACTTTTGAAGTTTTTGTTGTAGCGTTTGAAAACCTTGAAGTATCTTTGCCTTTCAGGTCGGTCGATCGGACGATCGTTCGATCGGTCGGCAACCCGATCGGCTAGGTACCTTAGTGTAAACAAGTTCTCAGCAGAAGGCACTCGATCGGACAGTAGTTCGATCGGGTGGCATTCCTAGTGCATTGAACCCGTTTGAAAATCAATTAAGTGTTGAAGTCAAGTATCTCATGATCCGAAGAGTAATCCAATCGGATGGTAGTCCGATCGGTTAGTTGTTCATTCAATACTCAACTTCAAACAAGTTGATTAAGTGTGGGACCATGTGTTAGCCGATCGGCTGGCCAGTCAATCGGCTGACTGTCCGATCAGCTGGCTGTCCGTCCGTTCGGACAGCAGTCCGATCAGTCAGCACCCTGACCTGGTCGGCCTGTTCGTCTAACACTTGGTTGTTCTGATTGTTTGTCGTTTTATCGAGGTATTTTGACAACGAATCAAACAACAGAAACCTCGTCTTTACTTGGTTCTCCTGTTCGGACAGGAATCACCCAAATCCGTCATGGGAACACTTCGGGACGGTGTTTCATATTTAACCCGAAATCGGTGAACCTCGTGGATAGATTCCGGATCTTGAGTCATGCAACCACCGAAATGGTTAGTAAGTCGGCACAAGCTCCGTTTCTATCGGTTTTGGAGGTATTGAGTGTAAAAAAGTTGAAAGAAAGTTGGAAAACCATCTTTCAATCCCTTTTACCGTGAATATGTTTAGATCCGTGAAGGATCTTTGTTTGTTTATGTGGAAATCGGTTAGATTCAAGCTATTCTTGGTGGATTGAGGCCAAAACATGAAGTTCTTCAAGAACCCATGATGACATCATCCTAGAACACTTGAATCTTGATGATTTCTCGATTAAAAGTTGAGATTTGAAAGATAGAAAGGTGAAGGAGTGCGTGTAGATCAAGAAAGTACAAGATTTAGGACGAGATCTTACCGGGGTTGAGAGAAATCGAAGAAAAGGTGAGCTGAGCGTGCTGGTCGGACAAAGGTTTCCAAAAGTAGAAAGTTTAACAATGACAGGGGTATTTATAGGATGCCAAAAGAGGTAAAGGCAGTCCGATCGGCTGGCTGTTCGATCGGCTGGTAGCCTGATCGATCAGCTGCCTGATTCGAGTGTTCGTTGCGATGATTTTTTTGATATTTCGATTTCGATTGCGAGCGATGCGAATGCGATAGTGTTTTCTTTTCAAATTACTTTTAATCCTAACTACTATATCAACATACAAGTATCCCTATTTTGTATTCGGTTTGCGATTGCGATTCAATTGCGATTGAGTTCGATTGCGATTCGATTGATTACCACATATAACATAAATGAACACGCACAAGTAACACATAAGGCACACACACACGTATAACAGTAACCCAAAATGCGTATATTCGAGTTTGCGAGCGCGATGTTGATTAGATTAGATTGATTAGCGTTTAATTAACTTTATCGCATTGTTACTTCCTATTATTCACAGTCGTAAAGCGGTTCGTATTGATGGATATACTTCGATTACTTCGATTGTAATTAATTACTCCACATAATACAACTAACGTAAAAACATAAAATGGATTAACTATAGTCAAAGAAGTCAAACAGGGATTGAGCAAGGAAAGACAGATTGCTATTAGCGATCTTTTCCTCCTTTGACTTCAATCTTGACTTTGACTTTGACTTTCGAAACACTGGGGTGTTATAATTGTGAACCTTACGCGTTTTTTACTCTCTGATCGAGGTTCTCGACATTGAAAAATAATCGTAAACTAAATCACACGTGTATATGTTGACATTTAAGAGATATACAGTCAAGAAAATCAAGAGCAATGGTGACATATATGCGGATTAGACACCAAAAAATAAACACTCAAAAATGGCTACAATATAAGGAATGTGTTTAGTGACGGCATCAGATTCCTAATTGATGGAGAAAGGTCCGGTGGCAAGAAAAGCTGCTTCCAGGAGGTTGTCAAGTGTTTTCGATCGACGATTCCATTCTTGGGTGGTTGGTTTGGCCCTTGTTCCTGTAACTCGAATCCTAGCCTGATATATCCCATTTTAGTTTTACACCATTGTGAACGTTATGCCTTTTTTACTCTCTAATCGAGGTTCTCGGCATTAAAAAATCTTCGTAAACTAAGTCACACGTGTATATGTTGACATTTAAGAGATATACAGTCAAGAAAATCAAGAGCAATGGTGATATATAAGCGGATTAGATATCAAAAAATAAACACTCAAAAAATGCTACAGTTTAAGAAATGTGTTTAGTGACGGCATCAGAATCCTAATTGATGAAGAAAAGTCTGGCGGCAAGAAAAACTGCTTCCAGAAGGTTTTCAAGTGTCTTCGCTCAACGATTCCATTTTTTGGTGGTTGGTTTGGCCCTTGTTCCTATAACTCGAGTCCTAGCCAGGTATATCCCATTTTAGTTTTACACCATTGTGAACCTTACACGTTTTTTACTCTCTGATCGAGGTTCTCGACATTGAAAAATCTTCGTAAACTAAATCACACGTGTATATGTTGACATTTAATAGAAATACAGTCAAGAAAATCAAGAGCAATGGTGATATATATGCGGATTAGACACCAAAAAATAAACACTCAAAAATGACTACAATTTAAGGAATGTGTTTAGTGACGGCATCAGATTCCTAATTGATGGAGAAAGGTCTGGTGGCAAGAAAAGCGGCTTCCATGAGTTTGTCAAGTGTTTTCGCTCGACGATTCCATTCTTGGGTGGTTGGTTTGGCCCTAGTTCCTGAAACTCGAATCCTAACCCGGTATATCCCATTTTTGTTTTACACCATTGTGAACCTTACGCCTTTTTTTACTCTCTGATTGAGGTTCTCGGCATTGAAAAATCTTCGTAAACTAAATCACACGTGTATATGTTGACATTTAAGAGATATATAGTCAAGAAAATCAAGAGCAATGGTGATATATATGCGGATTAGATACAAAAATATAAACACCCAAAAAATGGCTACAATTTAAGGAACGTGTTTAGTGACGGCATCAGATTCCTAATTGATGGAGAAAGGTCCGGTGGCAAGAAAAGCTGCTACCAGGAGGTTGTCAACTGTTTTCACTCGACGATTCCATTCTTGGGTGGTTCGTTTGGCCCTTGTTCATGTAACTCGAATCCTAGCCCATAATATCCCATTTTAGTTTTATACCATTGTGAACCTTACGCCTTTTTTACTCTCTGATCGAGGTTCTCGGCAATGAAAAATCTTCGTAAACTAAATCACACGTGTATATGTTGGCATTTAAGAGATATACAGTCCAGAAAATCAAGAGCAATGGTGATATATATGCGGATTAGACACCAAAAAATAAACACTCAAAAAATGGCTACAATTTAAGGAATGTGTTTAGTGACGGCATCGGATTCCTAATTGATGGAGAAAAAGGTTTATCCTCAACGTCTAATCAAATCAAAAGTTAGAAAAAGGTTTTAAACTAGAAAAATAAAAACTAACTAAAATGCTGAAAAATAATATAAAAGTAAAAAGAGATAGACAAGATGAATCACTTGGCTCCGACTCGTGTATAGTGTAACATTTGATTATTTCCGCACTTTTGCACTTTTTAAGAGATTATCTTAGTTATTGTAGTAGGCCCCTCTTTTGAAGGTGACGTTACCCTCAACCCAGTAGTTTGAGTCAGCAAGGATACAATCCTAAAGGGTCAGATATTGAAAGATAATTAATTAAGTTATTAATGCATATTGTGGTAGGCCCCTCTTTTGAAGGTGACGTTACCCTTGGCTAAGTAGTCTGAGTCAGCAGGGATACAGTCCTAAGTAGCCGGGTTAAAATATTAATAGTAGCTTAACTTATGAGGGGATCAAAGAGTTTGGACCCCCGCCATCCAATACAGGTGGGTATTGAAGGAGGTCCGACTAAATTTGACCTAGGTCCTTTGCAGGATCTATACACTGAACAATGGCAAGACTCTTACCAAACCGTTCCCTTAACCCCCGACCAGGTAGCCAACATACCTCCATATAGACCGTGGAGATATGAATGGTGAAAATCTTTTATTTTATATAGACAGTAAAATAATGCCAAGACACCACGGACAAACGATAAGGAAGAATCACCTTCAACATAAGAAACTAGTTATTAAAGTCATTAATACATAACCAAGTAAAAAGTGCGAAAACATTAAAAATAAAAAGTATTACACTAGACACTTGTCTTCACCAAGTGATGTAAGAGACTTAGGCAAACATGGCCTTTGATTGTCAAGAACTCTTACGATCAATCTTGGATCCCGAGACGACTCACACACTCTATGATGGACAATGGATGATGGTGGTGGATGATGGTGTTGTGATGGTGGTGGATGGTGGGTGAAGTGTGAGAGATGTGGTGTGCCAAGGGATGAGTTGCAAGTGATCCAAGCACCCCTATTTATAGGTTGAACAGAAGCTCGGGCACGGCCCCGTGTCCATCCTTCTCTCTTTCTTCATTAATTTCAGTTTGTCTGCATTAGTTGACCACGCCCCCGTGTCCGCTGAGCACGACCCCGTGTGCTGAAGCGTATCTGTACTATCAAGATTTGCCTGGATTCTGCGAATCTTATAGTTGACCACGGCCCCATGTCCGCTGAGCAATGCCCCGTAGTGGGCGATGGAAGCTTCTAAAACTTTGTCTTTTCTGCTGACACTTGGGCACGCCCCCGTGCTCACTGAGCACGGGGCGTGTTCAGCCTTCTGTCTTCTTGATTTTGCTTGGGAGGATGTTGTCGGGGGGTCGGGCATGCCACGTTTGTTCCTTTTCTTGTATTTATGTTAGATTTAGTTGCATTTTTGCTTCTTTTGTTCATTTGAGCTCATTTAATCCTGAAAAATACAAAAGAAAGACAAAAACACAACTTTTCCAACATTAGTACTAAAAAGGGTTAGTTTTATGCCACAATTGATGTAATTTATATGTTGCATTTTGTGCATATCAAATACCCCCACACTTGAATCTTTGCTTGTCCTCAAGCAAAATTCTTTATAATGTGGCATTACACTCCCAAATGGAATGGGTAGAAGAGAAGGTTTTTTGGGCTTGTCATAGAGTGTCGGGATTTCCAAGATTCGTTATTAAGTTTTATTTTTATTTATTTACAATCCTATTCGTCATGATTTATTAAAAACGTTTCATAAGATAAATTACTTATTAGGGCATAACATGCCTTTTTAAAATTCCATTTATATACGAGTTCACATACTTCACGGGGGATCACTCAACACTCGGACGAAGGTGTCTTTTTAGTGAATCACTCGAGAGCGGCATGGAACTTACTTCTACCATAGGCTTGCCAAGCAATCAATCCTCCTCCTTTTTAACTATACACCTTTGTAGATATCAAGAGGACTTTTTGGGTGAAGGGTTAGGCTTGGGCTAAAAGTGGGTGGTTGGGTTAGTGGTTAGTAAAAGGGCGAAAAGCGTAAAAAGCGTCGGCTTTCATAAGACTTGATATTTTTCAAAAGTTTTTATTTTGATGAAGTATTTCAAACAAAGTTATTTTTGATAAACTTGTTTGTTTATTCTTTGGCTTCATCCTCATATTTTTTTTCAAGTCATAAGAAAAACCGAGCTTTGTTACTAAAAATAAAGGGTTTAAAAGGAAAAAGGTTTAGGTAGGTAAAAGGGTGTTTGAATTGGGTTAAGAAACGGAAAGGTTTAGGATCAAAGGGGTTAACTAGGGGGATTTTGGGTAGATGGTAAAAAAAAAAAAGAAAAATAATGGTGTAGAAATAAAAAGGGTTAGTCCTAATGCCTCCATCATTTACTTACTCGGGTTTAAGTTGGTAAGGACCGGGAATGTATCGTCGTGGCAAGTTCTAGAGTCGTAAGAACCAAGCGGCTATTCACACAAGAAACGAAAAATGAGCATTTAGTTTAAATATATGTATTTGTGTGCTCAATAAAGGCTCAAAACTCACTTTTGTGGGAATGGGTTTTTATGTGACAAGTATATATAATCAAATTTTAACTAAATTTGTCATGTTGTTTCATAATTTTCTTATGTTGGTTCTTTTTACCACGACGCTATCGGTTGTAAATTTGTAAAAATATAACCTTTTTAGAATTTTGAAATTCCCAACTTAAACTTAGACAAGTAAAAAAAATGAAAATTTTTGAAAAAAAAATTGGGGTGATTAGCGGTTCCAATAGAGTTTTATGTAAGGCTTGTTAATTAGGACTTGCAAAATTCAAGGTTTTAGCATCCCCCCACACTTAAATTACACATTGTCCTCAATGTGTCCCAAAAATAAGTTTTTAGGTTGATTGAATGTGTGAAAAAAAATGTGAAAAAGCAAAATTTTGTGTTACTGGTGGTCTGGACACGGCCCCGTGTCGGGTAGATACGACCCCGTGTTCAGGTGCCAGTAACGAAAACTTACAGAAGGTGGACACGGGGGCGTGTTGGCTGGGCACGACCCCGTGTCTGGCAAAAAATCTGCAGAATTTAAACAAACAGCAGATCTGGGAGGTGGGCACGGGGGCTTGTCGGCCGGACACGACCCAGCTTTAGTAGTACTAATGTTTAGTACTCTAAGCCTCGTATGTACCTGTTCTATCAATAAACACCACACCAAACCATAGCAAACATCCTAGATTACCAAGTTCAACATCCAAACCACAAAGTTAAAAATAAAAACAAAAACAGAAATAAAAAGAGTAAACGGGAAAGTAAATTGTTCAACACTCGGCACGTAGGCCGGAAATTGTTCGATAGAAAAGGGGGGTTAACCTGTGGGATCACCAACCAGCTGTTCCTGCTCCTACTCCACCCGCCTAGTCCATGTCCTCATCCTCGTCATCACCTCCTTCTCCATGCCCCGCCATGTACCCCCGGATGTTCCCGATGTCATCTTGGATATCGGAGATGTTTCTTTCAATGGCTCCGACCCGGTTGTATGTGTTGTTGGCGAGGTTGTAGGTGTTCCTAGTGCACATAAGGTTTTCCTGCAACAAATCATGTAAACTTTGGAAGTTAAGAAAACCACCTCCTTGGGAGGAGGATTGGCCCGGATCACCATGAGGCTGGTATTAGTAATGGGGAGGTTGTTGAAACTGTGGAGCGTGAAGGACTAGTGCCTCTTGCGGGTTCCATGCATGCCCCTGCATTCTCTGGAAGCTAACTAACCCGTCTTCAGCCTCATAAATTAGGTTCATGGATCGGCAGATATGTATATCCACTCTCCCCGACCTTGAACTCCTTTCAAAAGATCGAGGCATGTTCACGAAGTTCTTGAAGAGACGGTATATCCAACCCCCATAGAATATAGGGGTTGGTGGAGTAGCAAGCCGGTTCCAGTGCATGTTTCGGAGCAGGAGGAAAGGAACATCGAGAGGTTTGCGGGTATGGATGCAATAAAGAACTATCAGATCTCGCAGCCCAACGACGCCACTGCTATCGTGCCTTTGACTAAGAGAGTAGGTGAGGACCCGATGGATGTAACGGTAAAGGGGTCCCTCAACCTAGTACTCTTAGTGCTGCTTAGGTTGTAGTGCCCATCTCCAATTTGTGCCCATGCAGCTTGGCGTTCGTTTTCATCGAGTTCATGTAACCCGCCGGTGTTCTCTTCATTACACGCATCTTCCTCCGTATACAGCCCAACTATCGACCAAATTGTGCCATCGAAATTGAGTACTTAGTTCCACCACATCGGAATGCCACCCCATCATTGTCGAAAGGGTCGCACCTTGAATTGAACGTGAAGGTGCTATAGAATTCCATAGTGCACTCGTGGACTGATTGAAGTCGAGTGGTTAGGGCGATTCTTAGTGGGCCAGTAACGAGGTTGTTAAACCGGTCAAGTTGGTTCACCATGGCTAAAAGATCCGTGCACACTTTGGGTATTCTTCCGGTCTTGTTTGAAGTACTTCGTATCTTGCCCTAGCATCGAGCTCATTTGCGTTGAACCTTGTGAATTTCTTCGACATCTTGATGTTGTTAGAGTGAGAGGAGACGTCGAATTTCTACGGAAAATCGCCTGAACCAGAGCGTTCTGTGGGGAAACGGGGCGTGTTGAAATGAAGAAACTGTTTTGAAAATGGGTTTTATCCCGGCAGTTGCGCAGACATGGCCCCGTGTCCAGTGGACACGGCCCCGTGCTGAGAAAAGTTTTATATTTTTTTAAGTGCTCGTCTGAGTGCCCTGTTCTCCCAAAACTTGGTTAGAAGACTTACCGGTTTCGATGTTTTTCCGCTTGTTCGTAACTTACCAGGTATGATGTTGATATTTTTACTCTTCGACCGTTTGAAGCGAGATCTCTTCTTCCTCATCCTTAATGAATCCTTGGTAGAGTTTCAGCCGTTGGCCATTGACTTTGAATGGAATTCCATTCCGAGATTTAATTTCTACTGCACTGTGTGGGAAAATATGGGTGATAGAAAAAGGTCCTGACCACCTAGACTTTAATTTTACAAGAAATAATCGAAGTCGTGAATTAAACAAAAGAACTTGATCCCCTACTCGAAATTCATTTGGTTTAATATGTTTATCATGCAAGTTTTTCATTCTTTCCTTATAAATTTCAGAGTTAGAGTATGCATAATTCCTTAATTCGTCTAATTCATTTAATTGACAAAATCGATTTTTACCTGCAAATTCTAAATCTAAGTTTACGTTTTTAATTGCCCAGTAGGCTTTGTGAGCTATTTCTACCGGCAAGTGACAGCTTTTTCCATAGACAAGCTTATATGGGGTTGTACCTATTGTTGTTTTATAAGCAGTTCGAAAGGCCCATAAAGCGTCATCTAATTTATCAGCCCATTCCTTTTTATTTAACCCTACGGTTTTTTCAAGTATTTGTTTTAAACCTCTATTAGTCACTTCGGCTTGTCCGTTTGTTTGAGGGTGATATGCTGTTGAGACCCGGTGTAGACCCCATATCTTGTTAAGATTTTTTCAAGTTGATGATTACAAAAATGGGTACCTCTGTCACTTATTAATGCTTTAGGTGTTCCAAAATGAGAGAATAATTTTTTCAGAAATCTTACCATGACTCTTCCATCATTTGTTGGAAGTGCCTCGGCCTCGGCCCATTTAGACAAGTAATCGACCGCCACAAGTATATATTTGTTTCCTTTTGACGGTGGGAAGGGTCCCATAAAGTCGAGTCCCCACACATCAAAAATTTCACAAACAAGAATGCCACTTTGGGGCATTTCGTTTTTGGAAGAAATATTACATGTTCTTTGGCAAGCATCACATGTCTTGACAAGACTTTGGGCGTCTTTGTAAATGGTCGGCCAATAAAATCCTGAATCAGATACCTTTCATGCGGTACTAGCGGCACCATGATGTCCTCCGTATGGACCTTCATGACAATGGCGGAGAATCCTTCTTGCTTCACTACCATATACGCATCTTCGGATGAGTTGGTCAGCACACATTTTGAAAAGATAAGGATCTCCCCAAAAATAATGTTTTACATTAGCAAAGAATTTTTTTCTTTGATGATGTGGCCAACCTTTTGCAACTATACCGCTAGCTAGGTAGTTAGCATAGTCGGCGTATCATGGCTCTTCTTTGTATTCCACCATTTCCAGGGACTCCGTTGGAAATTTTTCGTTGATTTGCTCATCCCTAGTTGCCTCCAAAGTTGGGTCTTCTAGGCGTGAGAGATGATCTGCTGCGGTGTTTTCTGCTCCTCTTTTGTCTTTGATTTCAATATCAAATTCTTGGAGGAGTAGAATCCACCTAATTAAACGTGATTTTGCGTCATGCTTTTTGAAGAGATATCGAATGGCTGCATGATCTGTATAGACTATAGTTTTAGAAAGAACAAGATAAGAACGAAATTTATCAAAAGCAAATACCACTGCTAGTAATTCTTTTTCAGTTGTTGTGTAATTTTCTTGTGCATTGTTAAGTGTTTTACTAGCATAGTAAATTGGGTGAAAATGCTTTTCTTTTCTTTGTCCCAAGACAGCTCCAACTGCAAAGTCACTTGCATCGTACATGATTTCGAAAGGTAATTTCAAATCAGGCGCTATCATGATAGGTGCATTGACTAGCATTTCCTTGAGGGTTAGAAATGCTTGATTGCAATCCTTGTCAAAGATGAAAGGGGCATCTTTTTCAAGCAATTTTGTTAGAGGCCTTGAAATTTTAGAAAAGTCTTTGATAAACCGTCTATAGAATCCTGCATGCCCTAAGAAACTTCTGATTGCTCTAACGGAGGATGGTGGAGGTAATCGAGAAATAGTGTCTATTTTGGCTCGATCAACTTCCATTCCTTCGCTTGAGATTTTGTGACCGGGTACTATTCCCTCCGTTACCATGAAATGGCATTTTTCCCAATTAAGGGCGAGGTTATTTTCCTTACAGCGGGATAGCATTCGTTCAAGGTTATCGAGGCATTGGTCGTATGAATCTCCAAAGATAGAAAAGTCGTCCATGAAGACTTCCATTGTCTTTTCTATCATATCATGGAAGATGGCCACCATGCAACGTTGGAATGTTGCGGGGGCATTACATAGACCAAATGGCATGCGTCGATAAGCCAAAGTTCCATAGGGACATGTGAAAGTTGTCTTTTCTTGGTCTTCGGGTGCTATCGGGATTTTAAAGTAACCTGAAAAACCATCCAAGAAACAGTAAAATTTGTGACTGGATAATCTTTCTAACATTTGATCTATGAAGGGCAAAGGAAAGTGATCTTTCCTTGTTGCTTCATTTAATCGTCCATAATCTATACATACTCTCCATCCTGTGACGGTTCTCGTTGGTATTAATTCATTCTTTTCATTAGTTATTACCGTCATACCTCCTTTCTTTGGAACTACTTGAACGGGACTTACCCAAGGACTATCGGACATAAGATAAATAAGTGCGGCGTCAAGTAATTTGATGACTTTGTTTTTAACCACTTCTTGAACATTTGGATTTACTCTACGTTGTGGTTGTATTACCGATTTGTAGTCATCATTCATTAAAATTTTGTGCGTGCACATGGAAGGACTTATTCCTTTAATATCTACAAGCTTCCAAGCGATCACATTTTTATGTTTTTTCAAAAGTTTAATTAATTTTTCTTTTTCTAAACTTAACTTAGACGAAATAATTACAGGTGATTTACCATCTTTGTCTAGAAAAGCATATTCCAAACCTTTCGGAAGTTTTTTGAGCTCAAGAGGTGGGTCTTTAGGAGACTCCTTATTTGGTTGCTCATTTTGATCAAGAACTTTAAAAGTTTGTTCTATGGCGACCTCTTCTTCAACAAAGTGGTCCATCTTTTCACTTGTATCGGGTGGTTCATCTTCATCTTAAATTAGGGGGTCATTATTGCCAAAAGGATATTTCATTGAGCGCTCAAGATCTATGCTCCTTTTGAATGCCCCTAACTGAAGAGGTAGATTGTTGTACTTCCGGTTTTTCAAAGCTTCATGAGTTTTTACAAAAGGTCGTCCCAACACTAGAGGAGCGTCATCAAGGATGACAAAGTCGGTTGGGATTACCATTTGATTTGTTTGAACCAAGACATCCTCAACTATACCGATTGATTTTATTACTTTCCGATTAGATAGAAAAATGGGTATTTGAAGTGGAGAAAAATCACTAATACTTAATTTTTCGAAAATGTAATTAGGCATTAGGTTAACACAAAGATCTTTATCAATAGTGACATTACTAATAAAGGAATTTTGAAAAAAAACATGGAACCGGTGTAATGTTGATTTCAAAAGGGTCTTCTTTTATTAGCGAAGTTTGATCATTAGTTAACCTAACGCTTACCGTTTCGTCAATTTTAGTGTTAGTGTTTAACTCTTTTAAAAACTGTCACACCCCGATATTTCCATGTATTACCGGTGGGCCTGGTGGGGAGTATCGTGACGTAGTTGATATCATCATTGTCAAACAACACAAATTTAAAATGCACAGCGGAAGCAAAAGATAGATTTATTTCAAATGAATGAATTGTAATATTAAGTATCACATAATAGTTGAAACAGATCCACAGGCAGATCGAATAAAAAGGAAACTTTGTTCAACAGACTTTATGCATCTAAGCTTGCGAGACTTCTATTTGATGCTAGGAGAGACCAGCTTATTCGGATTAGTACCTGCACTTAGCCTTTTTGGGAAAATACGTCAGTCTACACTGGTAAATACAATTTAACTGGCTCATTTTGAAAATGTTTAAAAATTGATTTGAATGCACATGGCACAAAAGATTTTATAACTTGGGATAATTATTTATATATAAACTTGTAAAAGAATTACATGTTCGTTATACGTTCAGTAGCCCGGGTTGAATACCGGGTTAAAGATTAATAGACACACCACATGATATAATCCCGCGGCGAGTTATTCTCGTAACCGGCGGTTATACCTTATTAATTATAAATGCACTGATGGGTGTACGCCTACACCCGCGTGCTAAGGTCGTGGCCATTCTATGAATGATGCCAAGGATATCCGAGACATGGTCATTAACCCCCCAAAGGCTTTAATCAAACAAAACAATTTAAACGGGTCATTTCAATAAATTAACCTTCATACGATCAAAAATTCAATGCCCGACCAAGCGGTATTTTATATACCGTACCCCAAGCCCGTATAAGGGAAAATAAGTTAAAAGTATTTACCTTTGCAAATAATAATCACAACAAACAACAAGCAAGTGCACGTAGCTTTTACCGGGTCTCCTATTCTGGAACGAAGGTTTATAATAACCTATTAGATTCCTAACGGGTCTTTAATTAAGCCTAAACTTAGACCGGTTAGAAGATACGGTTCAATCGCATGAATAAGCGATGACTGGAATAGAATATGATTTAGACCCGACAAGTTTGAGGACTTGTATAATATAGGTAAACTAAACACATTCTGGATTTTGAGACAAAAATGATAAGGTTTGACCCGTTTCGGCTAATTTATGCAAACTAGTTACATAAACCGAACCGAACGCGAATAATGCGTAACGGGTAACCATAATAGTCATATACAGGTTTCCTAAGTTAATATGCATTAAATATGTTGTGACATCAGAAGATATCTTCTATTATGCCCAAAATGATTTTAAACTCAAACTATGCCCCGAAGGGGCATTTTGGTAATCTCACATAAGCCTAAAAGGTCAATTCTGGAAATCTGAGTTTAAAACTTTTACCTACTGTTAAATTATAAAAATTTTCTGAAATATCAGTAGGCATCAAACCTTATATGTTTAAAATAGTTTTAATACATACTATGCGTTAAAAATGCTTAAAAAGGCGATTTTGAGCTATTTTCGGGTTTTTAAAGGAAAGCTGATATTTTTATTATTCCAGAAGGCTCAAAATGTTTTATTTATCATATTGGATTGGTAGAAAAAGGTTTGGTATCAAAAGGATTTGTAAAACTCATTTTATAGCCAGGAAGGGCAAAACCGACAATAACCGAATCAAGCTTAGAACTCTACGTTATGCTCAGCCTAAAAATAAATAAAAATCTCCAAAAATCCCAAAATATTATATTACATCAGTGGATAAAAAGTTTGATATCAAAAATTGGGTTTAGATAGGCTATATGCTAATTACGCCGTTTAATTCATAAAAAGCTTTTCATTTACGCTAATGAGCATAACTCCTAATCTAGACCTCAAACTGATGCCAAATTTTAGGGACAAGTCTATAAATTAGTAATGAAGGTTTCTATTCTTTTATTTTTCCAAAAATCATGTTTTAAGGTGAAAAGGGCATAATAGTCAACATTTAAGCATTTAACGGAAACATGCAAATGATTTAGATAAATAATGAACCAAGTTGTATAATCACAGAGGGTTATACTAACATGAAACCTGGTCCTAATAAGGCTCTAAGGCATTTCTAAACTATGCTTAAACGGGTCAGAACTTAAAGTCAAAGCAAAAGTCTACTTTTGCGACTTTCGGCTCCGAGCTGAGCTTAAACTGAAAATTGTCGGGGTGAACATGTTTAAACATGTTCTTACATTAATTACCAAGTTATATTAATGATAAAACAGGTTGCATGGCTTCTACATTGCTAATTATGCCTTAATTTGAAAATAAGCTTTCTGTTGACTTTTTAAGATTAACTTTGACCCGACAATTGACCTAGTTAGAGTGGGAATCAGAGGGTGCCCTTTTAAGGGTTTATTGCCCACATAATTACCAACTCATAGGTGCTTTCAATTTGAAATTTGACTGGACAAATTAAGATTAATGACAAAGTCAAACCTTAATTATGACGGTTTGACTTTAAGCTAATTAACCAAGCTAAACTGAATTAAAGAAGGTTAAGGACACTTAAAAAGGTCCTAAGTATGATTAGGGAGCCTAAGAAATCTTGGTTGCTGACCAGAGAGTTCCAGAAACCAGCTTGAAGTGAGTTGCAAGAGAGCAAAGAAATGTTGCACAAGAGGTCTCCTTATATATAAACGTTGATGCAACAAGATCACTCCAACTAGGTCTATAAATGTTGTAAGATGTTCCCAGGTGTCCCTATGATGCCAAAAACCAGTTGCATGACCCCTGATTTTCGAAAACCACCAATATAAGGCGGTGTAACTTGATAAACAGGCATCTGTCCAAAATTATGTCCAGTTACAGGTCTTACGGACTGTAAGCCTTAGGCTTTGCGGTCCGTAACCGCTTTTCAAAAACCATCGCCCAGGTCTGCTACCTTACGGACCATAAGGGTTCACCTTTGCGGTCCGTAAGCCTTCATCAGAAGACAAAAACTTGTGAACTTTTAAGCCTTGACCATGCATTCTTTATAACTCCGAATCTCATGCTTCCTTTTTAGTGTAGGGTCCAGAAAATCAGACTTTGCATGTCTAGCCATGCACTTACACATCTTGGATTCTTGTGGAAGATCTTGCCATGCACTTGGATGGATTTGATTTCTTTTGAAAAGAATTGATCATACACCTTGTCGTAATATCATTTTAATAACCCAATTCTTTGTAAATTGAATTTATTCATTATAGGAATAACCGGTTCTAAATAGATCAGATGTTTATCATAATGATTAAGGTCTTGGGATTTATAATTAGGTCGCTCAGAGGTGTTTATTAATATGTCGACACTTTTAAATCCTACCATACATCTTCTAACTTGATCCGGGTTCCTGACACGTTTATCTTACATGACACGTGTCTTTATTTTATTGGGTATGATCTTACGAGGTGTTACAAAAACTTAGCATGAGTGGGTACTAAACAATGATTTTCAAAAGAAGGTAACAAGAGATTAATTTCTTTAAAATTAGACTCTTCTTGAATTTTAACGTTGACGGACTCACCTTTTTCGTTGTTTAACTCATGTGTCGGTTTTTCACTTATTTGTTCTTCCATTTTTACCTTTTCAACTATTTCTTCGTTATTATACAAGTTAATTCTTCTCTTGCGCGGGACTCCTCTTCCCTTGCGCGAGATTCTTTTATATAACGTTCAATAGTTTTAAGGTGTCCTAGTATCTTTTCGGTTACTTCGGTGATAGAGAAAGGATCAGGATCCTCAAAGCTTGAATCCGGTTGTTCGATCCTTGGTTCCTCATAGTACTCATATGAAGTAGATGGTTCACACCATTGTTCTTCATTGTAAGCATATGATGGATAAGGGTCGTAATTTTGTTCTTCATAATACTCATATGAGGTGGGTTGTTCACGCCATGGTTCCTCATAATAAGCATATGAAGGTGGTGGCTCATATCTTGGTTCCTCAAAGTACGAGTATGAAGGCTCATACCTTGGTTCATCAAAATATGAGTATGAGGGAGAAGGTTCATACATTTGGTCTTCATAGGATTTGTATGAAGTCGATGGCTCGTACTGGGCTCCTAATAATAGGTGTATGAAGTGGATGGTTGAGATGAGTTGTAATATTGAACCGAGTGCGGGTTACCACAATTAGTGCAATAGTCTCTCCTATAATCATCCTCCTCATAGGTGTAGTTGTAGCCTACTGAGTATTGATCCATAAGAATCACTCAGCAGACCACAACAGAGTCTCGGGACCAGAAAACAAAAATAAAAACGGAAACAGAGGCTGGACACGGCCCCGTGTTCAGTGGACACGGCCCTGTGTTCAGGATCTGTATCTGGGCGTTTTAATAAAAGTTACTGGTTTGATGCAGCACGGGGGTGTGTTCAGTGAGCACGACCCCGTGTTCAGACTCTGTATCTGGGTGTTTTTATGAAACTATGCAGCACGGCACCGTGTTTAGTGAACATGGCCCCGTGTTCAGGCTACTGTAAATGCACAACTAAACTAAAATGCAGAAAAATGTGCGCGCATTTTGAAAAAGTTTTGAAAAACTGATTAGGCCGTCGATTTTAAGCTTTCTTAAAATCCTTGTGTCCCCGGCAGCGGCGCCAAAAACTTGATGCGGGTTGGTGTGTATATGGAATTAAGTATATTTTAAGCCCTTTTTACACGTTAGTCAAGTTTTAAATTTATAAAACACGATATTTTACTAACACCAAACACACATATGGGCAAGTGCACCCATCGTGAGCGTAGTATAATGTTGGCAAGATACCAAGGTAGTCCAAGGACACAAGAGCTTTTAGTACCGATTTATCCTCAACGTCTAATCAAATCAAAAGTTAGAAAAAGGTTTTAAACTAGAAAAATAAAAACTAACTAAAATACTGACAAATAAAATAAAAGTAAAAACAGCTAGACAAGATGAATCACTTGGCTCCGACTCGTGTATAGTGTAACCTTTGATTATTTCCGCACTTTTGCACTTTTTAAGAGATTATCTTAGTTATTGTAGTAGGCCCCTCTTTTGAAGGTGACGTTACCCTCAACCCAGTAGTTTGAGTCAGCAAGGATACAATCCTAAAGGGTCGGATTATTGAAAGATAATTAATTAAGTTATTAATGCATATTATGGTAGGCCCCTCTTTTGAAGGTGACGTTACCCTCGGCTAAGTAGTCTGAGTCAACAGGGATACAGTCCTAAGTAGCCGGGTTAAAATATTAATAGTAGCTTAACTTATGAGGGGATCAAAGAGTTTGGACCCCCGCATCCAATACCGGTGGGTATTGAGGGAGGTCCTACTAAATTTGACCCAGGTCCTTTGCAGGATCTATACACTGAACAATGGCAATACTCTTAGCAAACCGTTCCCTTAACCGCCGACCAGGTAGCCAACATACCTCCATATAGACCGTGGAGATATGAATGGTGAAAATCTTTTATTTTATATAGACAGTAAAATAATGCCAAGATACCACGGACAAACGATAAGGAAGAATCACCTTCAACATAAGAAACTAGTTATTAAAGTCATTAATACATAACTAAGTAAAAAGTGCGAAAAGATTAAAAATAAAAACTATTACACTATACACTTGTCTTCACCAAGTGATGTAAGAGACTTAGGCAAACATGACCTTTGATTGTCAAGAACTCTCACGATCAATCTTGGATCCCGAGACGACTCACACACTCTATGATGGATAATGGATGATGGTGGTGGATGATGGTGTTGTGATGGTGGTGGGTGGTGGGTGAAGTGTGAGAGAGGTGGTGTGCCAAGGGATGAGTTGCAAGTGATCCAAGCACCCCTCTTTATAGGCTGAACAGAAGCTCGGGCACGGCCCCGTGTCCATCCTTCTCTCTTTCTTCATTAATTGCAGTTTGTCTGCATTAGTTGACCACGCCCCCGTGTCCGCTGAGCACGACCCCGTGTGCAAAAGCGTATCTGTACTATCAAGATTTGCCTGGATTATGCGAATCTTATAGCTGACCACGGCCCCGTGTCCGCTGAGCACGGCCCCGTGGTGGGCGATGGAAGCTTCTACAACTTTGTCTTTTCTGCTGACACTTGGGCACGCCCCCGTGCTCACTGAGCACGGGGCGTGTTCAGCCTTCTGTCTTCATGATTTTGCTTGGGAGGATGCTGCCGGGGGGTCGGGCATGCCACGTTTGTTCCTTTTCTTGTATTTATGTTAGATTTAGTTGCCTTTTTGCTTCTTTTGTTCATTTGAGCTCATTTAATCCTGAAAATACAAAAGGAAGACAAAAACACACTTTTTCCAACATTAGTACTAAAAAGGGGTTAGTTTTATGCCACAATTGATGTAATTTATATGTTGCATTTTGTGCACATCAAAAATCAAGAGCAATGGTGATATATATGCGGATTAGACACCAAAAAATAAACACTCAAAAATGGCTACAATTTAAGGAATGCGTTTAGTGACGGCATCAGATTCCTAATTGATGGAGAAAGGTCTGGTGTCAAGAAAAGCTGCTTCCGGAAGGTTGTCAAGTGTTTTCGATCGACAATTTCATTCTTGGGTGGTTGGTTTGGTCTTTGTTCCTTTAACTCGAATCCTAGCCCGGTATATCCCATTTTAGTTTTACACCATTGTGAACCTTACGCCTTTTTTACTCTCTGATCAAGGTTCTCGGCATTGAAAAATTTTCGTAAACTAAATCACACGTGTATATGTTGACATTTAAGAGATATACAGCAAGAAAATCAAGAGCAATGGTGATATATATGCGGATTAGACACCAAAAAATAAACACCCAAAAATGGATACAATTTAAGGAATGTGTTTAGTGACGGCATCAGATTCCTAACTGATGGAGAAAGGTCCGGTGGCAAGAAAAGCTGCTTCCAGGAGGTTGTCAAGTGTTTTCGCAAGACGATTCCATTCTTAGGTGGTTGGTTTGGCCCTTGCTCCTGTAACTCGAATCCTAGCCCGGTATATCCCATTTTAGTTTTACACCATTGTGAACCTTGCCCCTATTTTACTCTCTGATCGAGGTTCTCAGCATTGAAAAATCTTCGTAAACTAAATCACACGTGTATATGTTAACATTTAAGAGATATACAGTCAAGAAAATCAAGAGCAATGGTGATATATATGGGGATTAGACACCAAAAAATAAACAATCAAAAAATGGCTACAATTTATGGAATGTGTTTAGTGATGGCATTAGATTCCTAATTGATGGAGAAAGGTCTGGTGGCAAGAAAAGCTGCTTCCAGGAGGTTGTCAAGTGTTTTCGCTCGACGATTCCTTCTTGGGTGGTTGGTTTGGCCCTTGTTACTGTAACTCGAATCTTAGACCGGTACATCCCATTTTAGTTTTACACCTTTGTGAACCTTGCGCCTTTTTAACTCTCTGATCGAGGTTCTCGGCATTGAAAAATCTTCGTAAACTAAATCACACGTGTATATGTTGACATTTAAGAGATATACAGCTAGAAAATCAAGAGCAATGGTGATACATATGCGGATTAGACACCAAAAAATAAACACTCAAAAAATAGCTACAATTTAAGGAATGTGTTTAGTGACGACATCAGATTCCTAATTGATGGAGAAAGGTCCGGTGGCAAGAAAAGCTGCTTCCAGAAGGTTGTCAAGTGTTTTCGCTCGACGATTCCATTCTTGGGTGGTTGGTTCCTAGCCCGATATATCCCATTTTAGTTTTACACCATTGTGAACCTTGCGCCTTTTTTACTCTCTGATCGAGGTTCTCGGCATTGAAAAATCTTCGTAAACTAAATCACACGTGTATATGTTGACATTTAAGAGATATACAGTCAAGAAAATCAAGAGCAATGGTGATATATATGCGGATTAGACACCAATAAATAAACGTTCAAAAATGGCTACAATTTAAGGAATGTGTTTATTGACGGCATCAGATTCCTAATTGATGGAGAAAGGTCCGGTGGCAAGAAAAGCTGCTTCTGTCAAGTGTTTTCTCTCGACGATTCCATTCTTGGGTGGTTGGTTTGGCCCTTGTTCCTGTAACTCGAATCCTAGCCCGGTATATCCCATTTTAGTTTTACACCATTGTGAACCTTACGCCTTTTTTACTCTCTGATCGAGGTTCTCGGCATTGAAAAATCTTCGTAAACTAAACCACACGTGTATATGTTGACATTTAAGAGATATACAGTCAAAAAAATCAAGAGCAATGGTGATTTATATGCGGATTAGACACCAAAAAATAAACACTCAAAAATGGCTACAATTTAAGGAATGTGTTTAGTGACGGTATCAGATTCCTAATTGATGGAGAAAGGTCTGATGACAAGAAAAGCTGCTTCCAGGAGGTTGTCAAGTGTTTTCGCTCGACGATTTGGGTGGTTGGTTTGGCCCTTGTTCCTGTAACTCGAATCCTAACCCGGTATATCCCATTTTAGTTTTACTATAAAGACTGTGTTGTTATGAGATAGTTTTCAAGTACATTCTAACATTATGTAATATTGTAAGTTGATACATAGGGTGTTACAAATTTGCACCCGTAATTGCAGCATTCACACACTCGGATTCATTGTTGTGCCCAAGTAAGTGCGAGCAAACCAATACACGCCATGCAGGGCCACGCCCCAGTTCAACTGCCACAAAAGGTATGCGATCGCCAAGAGGGCTTGCACCACACATCCAGACTTGTCACACAGCACGCAGTACGCACACCGTCACCTGCCAAAGCATCATGCCCCGTTGTCCATTATGCATCTAGATAACCCACGTTGTACCTAGTCTACCACACGATTGGTTATTATACCACCACCTAAGGATAGGACCCGAAATTTGTTGATTGCATATTCATAGGATATGCTCATAGTGAACATCGGTGTCTTATACATGAGTCCCCAATGTACACAAGAACACTTTCATGGAATCTAGTAATGCTTCACTTTTCGAAAACGTGTTTCCTTGTTTAGGATAAACAAATGCAATCATCAACACAGATTGATGATATTGTTCACGATGAGAGACTTGAACAACCCAAGCTTTAAGAGGTTGAGCCTATACGAAGCAAAAGAGAAAGGGTTGAGAAATCCTTTGGTCTGGACTTCCTAAGCTATATGGTTGAGGGTGAGCCCAATACCTACCAACAGGCGTTTACCTCTTTGGAAGAACCTCAATGGAAAGAAACTTTCAAGAATGGAATTGATTACATCTTGCAAAAGCATACTAGGGAGCCCGTAGATCTTCCGTCGGGTTGTAAACCACTTGGATACCATTGGATATTCAAAAGGAAGATGAAAATCTATGGTAGTATTGACAAATAAAAGGCTATACTTGTGATCAAAGGTTATAAACAAAAAGAAGGTCTTGCTAATTTTGATCCTTACTCGTTTGTGACAAGGATAACCTCAATATGGTTGATGCTTGCAATTGCAGTTTAAGAAATTTGGAAATTCACCAACTAGATGTCAAAACCATATTTCTAAATGGTAATTTAGAGAAAGAGATTTACATGAAACAACTTAAGAGTTTCTTTGCACTTGGTCAAAAGGACATAATATGTAGACTCGTTTATTGTCATTTACATGGAGCAACCCGCATACGATGAGGGATAAAACTTGAAGTGTTTTATTTAAGTTATGCGAACGTTTTACAAACCCTTTTTTTATTTAATATTAGTATTGAAACCGTGTTTTCATATTTCCTTTGATTTTACATGTTATTCTGTACTTAATTAATTAAAGATCCAAATGAGAAACAAGGGAAGACATGTTGCTCAAGGATAGAAGGAAAAAGAAATTTAACCATTTTTTAAGGTTCCCTAGAGTATATAATCTTGTAGGTGATGAAAAAAATGTTTGATTACTAATCGTAGGGGCCAAAAGGGTTGGGCGTACGTGGAGATGGCGTAGAGTTCCTAGAGGCTAGAGGTGAGGCAGAAGAAAACCAGTTAAAGCAACATGAGGATGAACTTCATATTGTGTCTTGGTCTGAAGAAGAGGATAAGTGGATTTTGCAATTGGAGTATTAGGAAAATTTTGATGTATCTATGTATTAATTAGAGGTGAAAAAATGGTGGGTTGGATCAGGTAACTAGTTTGGATCAAACGGCTTAGAGTCAAATTTGGTTGGATCAAATTTGGGTTCACCTGCTATATTTACTTTATATTGGCTAGTGATGACAATTGGTGGCGGAGGTGGTGGGGTGGACGGTGTGGGAGACGAAGGTGGTGTTGTTGGAGGCGATAATAGGTATAGGTGGTGAGAGTGACGATGGTGAGACTGGCCGCGATGACAAGGGTGACTAGTGGTGGAGGTTGTCAAGGCAGCGGTTGTGGAGGCAACGACTGGTAAGCACTTGCAATACAATAATACATATTGGTAATGGGTGGCATCCATGCATTTTGGTGTACGTGAGTACGTCACTACTTGGTGTTTATTTTCCAAACCCTTCATAACATATTCTCACCTTCTTACCACTAAAGCACTATTATTGGTACGGTATCAATGCATTTTGAACCATGTATAAGGAGTAAGTAGGCTCAAATGGATCATAATAAATAAATAAAAAAAACTAAATCAACCCATTTCTTAAATATGAATCCTAAATGCCATGTGTAACAGTGTAAGTAGTGGCAGATTCAGGAATTATTTTCTGCCGATGAAAACGAAGGGTTTAACCAAACTTTTAAGGGATGCGATGGGGATTTTGCCCATTAAAGTTCTTTATTATTGGATTCATCACAACTTGTGTTGTCAAAATGCATAGTACAACTATTTAACGTATCTAATGCATACCACAATTCATATTTGGAGTGGCCTTTTGATTAATTTTTATAAGTGCAAGTAAATTTACCATGCTAGAAATCGAAACACATCAATATATTTGCACAAAAACAACAAATTGCTATCTTTTTAAAAATAAAAAATCCCTCCTCCAATAAATAATAAGTCACTCTCACAAACCTTCCAACATAAACAAGAAATCAAACTTCTTTAGCACATTGAAGAACAAATAAATGGAGTTACAATCCGAAACTAGTAGTTGTTGAAGCCCACGACACCACAAACATTACTAGCGCCAAGAGATGAAGAGGCACCGGCGATTGGCTTCCATTAGGTGTCAAACCATCTGTCTTTGACCCTGATCCTGCAATGCAATCATCGTTTCATCGGTCAATTAGCACTGGTGGTAGCCATTTCAACCCAAATGGGTCACAATTTAGAAGTTGCCCAATGCATCCTCAAGCGTTTGGAGCATCTTAGATTGGTTTATTTAATAAACAAGTCGAAATTACTAATAAAAAATAAATATTTTTTTCTATTTATTTTTAGTTATTCATATAAATAATAAAATAAATAAAAAGTGTTGGCAACCAGTCCCAACCTAACCCATGTGTGCTTAAGTTTAGAGGCCCAATCACTATGATGAGAAGAGTTTGCATAGATTGAACCCAACACATGAGGGTGCACGTTGCCTAAAATAACTTTGATACCTGATGGAGTATTCGACTCGGTTGGGCTTTCTGGCAATATATTTGGTTCGAAAGTAGATCCTTCAGGAGAAGCAGCTGGCGTGGGCGTAGCAGGTGGCCCGTTTGCAGCTGCATACGCAAACAACAACAAACCCAAATATGTTAGAAATATGGGACACGAGTATTAGATATGACAATTTTGATTCATTTACACATGATTTGGTTTATTTTAATCTAAGACATTTTAAATAAAAAAATCTTAGCTAAAACCAAATAAAACGGGTTAAAGGGATCATAATAAAGAACAAAAAACAAGAATGTTACCGTCGCATTGGCTGACCGGTGGAGTCTGAACATTACAAGCACCAGGAAGTGTAAGAGCGAGTGTTCGGTTAATACTTATACCAAGATTAATACCCGCACCATTTAGAACTTGGCAAAGGCATTGCGGCTGAGATTGAACAACATTTCCGAGCTGCGAGCAACAAGAAGACGAAGGGGTGGATCTATTTCCTGTAATGAAGTTAAGGCAAGAAGACATACCCATGAGGGCATTGGTGCAGCCTGATTGAGCCATAGCTCCACCACATATGGAGACAATAAGGACCATGGCTAGAACCATACCAACCATTTTGGATGCCATTTTATAATATGAACTCTTTTTTGGTTCTAGTTAAAAGGAAGTGCTTAAAGGGTTTTTTATTTAGTATAGAAATGCTAGAAATGTGGAAGATTATATATAGTGTGGTACATGGAAAAGGACAAGTTTTATTGGTTTATATGGCTGACCAACTCTACAAACAATTATTATTTTAAATTCTATTTTAACGATAAAATCTCAAATGATATGTTCTTCACCTAATGGCACTTTGTAGAAGCAATATGGTCAAAGTTATGACATAATGAGACTAATATATTAAAATAACAAACAGACCAACCAATATTCACCTAGCAAATTAAGGTAGCTGAACTCCATCTAACCTAACATAAACCCTTAGTAACTTGACCTAAAGTTTCAAAAAAAAAAAAAAGGAAAACTAGTATTTTTTTTCTAGGGGTGTTGCCTCGCGGATATGTACTGTATCAAACGGATAAAACAACCAACGCGATTAATTATATGTTAATTTTACGTAAAATTTAGAATCGGTCACTATAACTATTATATTTGATTGTATACTTGTACATTACAAAATTTTAAATCAATTACTTTTACAGATGACATGCTTAAGCCTAAACTAGTCCTCAACATTTTTGTGGGCTTTGTAACACGCATATAACGTGTTAAGACAACTTGTAACTCCGCTTGTGTTTTACAGATGTTACTAACTTTCTCAGTTAATTCTTTTATTTTTTGCTTAACTCGACCATCGGATGCGAGGATATCCTCCGAAGTTTGTTGGAGTCGTATGAACACATTTGGGTCTATATGTGGAGATGACATTCTAAAAGAAACATAAAAGGCATATACCTAAGTATAGTGTGCTTGAATAATTTTAAGCATATAAATAAATTACCATAAAGAGGCTCATAAATAGTGTGCTTGAATGATTTTAAGCATATAAACAAATTACCATAAAGAGGCTCATAACAATGTAATTTATCATTGCAATAAACATAACAAATTGTTAAATCCATTAGAAATAATGTGTCAAATAACTTCAACTACATATAAAGTTTTTTAATATCCTATCTTTAGTTTTTTGTTTTTTTTTTTACTTTTTATTATTAACTAGGATTGAGACCCGCCTCTTCTTTAGTTATAACTAAGTCGATCTAGGACCCGCACGTTATGTTAAACCTGTCAAACGGGGAAAAATAGACGATGTAAAAACGTTCACCTACACACGCACGTTGCATCGTGTTAACTCGCAAAATTTAGAACGAAACGTAAAAACGTTAAACCAAAGACGCACGTTGCAATGTGTTAAGTCACAAAATTTAGAACCGAGCATAAAGCGAAAAATTTGCGTAAAATGAAAACTATAAAGGACCAAAGTTGAAAGTAAAAAAAAGTTATGAGGATAGATTGCAAAAGATAAAAAGTTTTGGGTTAAAAGTATACAAACAAATAGTTTTGGGTTAAAAGTAATTTATGAAATACTTTTGGGTAAAAAGTAAAAAAAAAACAATTTTTTTTTGAAAACCCCCAAAGCCAACGTTACGACAACCATATGCATAACCATTTTTTCTTTGAAAAACCCCCAACGCACACCCCGCGTTGCGGCGGGGCGTATATGGTGTCAAACAGTACTAATGTCACACAGCCGTCATCGACCACCAACACTGACTCGACCTAGGAAATGCGTATTGCGACGAACCTGTCAAACATGGAAAATAGAGGTAAAAACGTTGAACCACACATGCACGTTGCGTCGTATTAACTCGAAAAAATTAGAACTATACATAAAACAAAAATTTGCGAAAGATGAAAAGTATAATTGACAAAAGTTATGAAGTTAAATTGCAAATAATGAAATGTTTTGGTTTAAAGTTAAAAAACAAATTATGTAGGGTTAAAATTGCAAAAGATAAAAACCTTTTGGGTTAAAAGTAAAAAATCAAGTTTTTTTTTTTTTGAAAAAAGCCCTAAGCACAAGTTACAACTCTTGATGCCTATATTTGTTGCTTCTTTATAGTAACTAGGGTTAAGACCCACCCGCGTTGCGGCGCGGGTACATCGTAAACATTGAATAGATTAGTCTAAACGTTGTATGATGCATTAACCATATGAAAACACACATTTCGACGTATCCAGTTGAACTCAATGTAACATGTATAAGCATTGTGATTGGATCAAATGTAAAGTAAAACAAATTCATATCGAACAATCACAACATATTATATGTGACCCAACTCATACATAGAAAACGTAACGGGTATGAAGGAAAATATGCACATGTAATCGAAAGGGCTTAATTAGAGCTTTCGAAAAAAGGGAAGAGAAAGAAACCATAATTTGACTCCACTCGGTTCGAAACAAACTTTACGAAACATACATAAAATAAACACGAAAACATATTATATATGCGTGAACCATTTCCCAAAAAAGTTTACGTCGAAATGTATAACTTGAATTTATACCAAAACGTAAATAAAAATATGCACATAAAATGGTCTCGTTAAACGAAAACATATTATATTTGACCTGACTCGTCTATAAAAAAAAGGTTTACGTCGGAATGCAACCCGCCGCAATGCGGCGGGGATTCTTTAGTTATAACTAAGTCGATCTAGGACCCACATGTTATGTTAAACCTGTCAAACAGAAAAAATAGACGACGTAAAGACGTTCACCCACACACGCACGTTGCGTCGTATTAACTCGCAAAATTTAGAACGAAACGTAAAAATGTTAAACCAAAGACGCACATTGTGATGTGTCAAGTCACAAAATTTTGAACCAAGCATAAAGCGAAAAATTAGCGGAAAATGAAAACTATAAAGGACAAAAGTTGAAAGTAAAAAAAGTTGTGAGGATAGATTGCAAAAGATAAAAAGTTTTGGGTTAAAAGTAAAAAAAACAAATAGTTTTGGGTTAAAAGTAATTTATGAAATACTTTTGGGTAAAAAGTAAAGAAATATCCATTTTTTTTGGAAAACCCCCAAAGCAAAGGTTACGACAACCATATGCATAACCATTTTTTCTTTGAAAACCCCCCAAAGCACACCTCGCGTTGCGGCGGAGCGTAAAACGGTGTCAAATAGTACTAATGTCACACAACCGTCATCGACCACCAACACTGACTCGACCTAGGATCTGCGTGTTACGACGAACCTGTCAAACATGAAAAATAGAGGTAAAAATGTTTAACCACACATGCACGTTGCGCCGTGTTAACTTGCAAAATTTGAAACAAAACATAAAAAAGTTGAAGCACGCTCGTAAGTTGCGTCGCATTTACTCGAAAAATTTAGAACTATACGTAAAACGAAAATTTCCGAGAAAACTATAAGTGACAAAATTGTGATGTTGAATTGAAAATAATGAAAAGTTTTGGGTTAAAGTTAAAAAAACAAATTATGTAGGGTTAAAATTGTAAAAAAGTAAAAGCTTTTGGTTTGAAAGTAAAAAATTAAGGTTTTTTTTTGAAAAATGCCCAAAGCACAAGTTACAAGTTATTATGCACAAAAAACTTGCTAAGTTATATATGGAATAATAAAATTGCAATATAGATGGATTAAATAAATGTTTGGATAATCGATTTGGATCAAAATAAAACTAGTGGGCCGAATATGTTAAAGATTTTAGATGCGGATAAAGTAAAATTATTTAGGCCCAATAAATTGTAAGATTAGATTTTTATAAAGAAGGTCTAATAAATTATATTAGACAGATGTTTGGATAATAGATATGGATCAAAATAAGACCAATGAACCTAATATATTATAAGATTTTAAATATGAATAGAATAAAATTATTTGAGTAATAAGTTGCAAGATTAATTTTTTACAGAAAGGATCCAACAGGCCCCTAAAAATTTGGGCTTTGGCTGGAGGTGCCGCTCACCCTCCCCCTAGACCGGCCCTGTTCACACCAACTTAAATTATCGATGCATAAAACTTTGTATATCTATATTGTTAAACCATTTAGGTTTTATTAAAGACGGTGTCTCGGAATTTTGGACCTGAACCATTTAGGTTTTATAATTCTTGGATAGGTCGTCAGGAGTTCGGGGAGTTGGTTAGAAAGGTGTGCACTGAGGGCGAGTTCACGGGTGACCCAGACGCTAGATTAATGAAGAAGTTTATATTGCTTCCGTCAAAGAGTTCGGCTTGGTCGATAGATTACAGGTTAAAGGAAAAGAGGAAAAGCGTTTGTTGGAACATGAGTTTTCTCATTTGGAAGAGGTTTTAGAAGGGAGGGATTTTACTGAAGAGGAGGGTTGGACGTTTGAGGAGTTAAAAAGGCGGTTACGGAAGTTGGATATGTTTAATCAACGTTACTTGCAACAAAAGTCACGTAGTAACTGGGCAGCGTTCGGTGATGATAACTCTAAGTTTTTCCATGGGTTTATTAATAAAAGAAAGGCAGCTAATTATTTTCCGGGATTGATGGTAAATGGTGTTTGGGAATCTAAGCCTGAGATTGTTAAACGTGAGGTGCTTCGATTTTTTAGAGATAAGTTCAAAGAAAGTATGAAGAGTCGACCGAAGTTAGTGTGCTATGGGTTGAAGAAGGTTTCGCAGAATGATGCCGATAGTATGTTGTTGGAATTCTCGGTTCAAGAAGTTAAAGAGGCGGTGTTTGATTGTGGTGCAGATAAAGCTCTTAGCCTAGACGGTTTTAATTACCGTTTCATTAAGACGTTTTGGGATCTTTTCGAGCATGATTTTGTGGATATTTTGCATCAGTTCCATCGTACGGGTAGGTTTAGTAGGGGGTTGGGTCTTCTTTTATCACTTTGGTTCTGAAGGTGAGTGATCCATCTGTGCTCGGGGATTTTAGACCAATTAATCTAATTGGGTGTATTAGTAAGGTTGTTTCAAAGGTGTTGGCGAATAGATTGAAGAGGGTTATCAGTTCGGTTGTTTCGGAGCATCAGACGGCTTTTCTGTCCGGGAGATATATTTTAGACGGACCTATGATGATAAATGAGGTTTTGGCGTGGGTGATGAAGAGAGGTAAACAAATGTTTTTATTCAAAATTGATTTTGATAAAGCATATGACAACGTCAATTGGGAGTTCTTATTATCGGTCATGGAACAAATGGATTTCCCCCCTTTATGGTGCGCGTGGATTCATGCTATTTTGGAGTCGGCTAGATCTGCAGTTCTGGTAAGTGGGTCTCCTACTTTTGAGTTTGGCTTCCAAAAAGGTATTCGCCATGGAGATCCAATCTCGCCTTTTTTATTTATTATTTTGATGGAGGCTTTTTCGGGTTTGATGAAAAAAGTTGTGGACATAGGCGCTTTTGATGGTTTAAGGTTGCCAAATGACGGTCCGGTTTTGTCACATTTGTTATATGCAGATGATGCCATGTTGATGGGGGAATGGTCTACCTTTAGTTTTATGAACATGAGAAGGATCTTGCGCATCTTTTATTTATGTTCAGGTTTGAAGATTAATTTGCATAAATCGGTGTTGTTTGGTATTGGAGTGGATAATGAAGAGGTTAATTTGGTGGTCGATTCCATGGGATGTAAGGCTGGTGCTATTCCTTTTATGTATTTGGGTATCAAGGTAGGGGCAAACATGAATAGAGTTACGAACTGGGACCCAGTAGTCAACACATTCAAGAAGCGGCTTTCAAAGTGGAAGGCGAATACTCTGTCTATTGCATGTCGTTTGACATTAATTAAATCGGTTTTAGATAGTTTACCGACGTATTACTTCTTTTTATTTAAAGCGCCCGTGAAGATCATCAACACTTTGGAAGGATTGATGAGAAGATTTTTATGGGGTGGTTCAGATGAAGTCAGGAAATTAAGTTGGGTTGCGTGGGACACGGTTGCAAAAGCGATAGGTGATGGCGGATTGGGAATAGCTAAATTAGAGACGAATAATAATGCTATGATTGCTAAATGGTTATGGAGGTTTCTCAATGATCACCAGGCGATGTGGCGTAGAGTTATCGTGGCCATCCATGGTTCGGGGCGTAGTTGGGGATTGGCTCCTGTTAATAATTCCATTACGGGGGTGTGGAAGAATTGTGTTAAGTTTTGGAATAAATTCAAGGTGGATGGGGTGGGTTTCGATAGGGTGATTAAAGGGAAAATTGGTAATGGGAGACAAATCCGGTTTTGGCTAGATTCGTGGTTGGAGCCGGAGCCAATGAGGGTTAAGTAGCCGAGTCTTTTTACTCGTGAAAAAATAAAAGAATTGTGGTTTCCGGGTGTATTTATATTGTGGGGAATACTCGGGAGATCTCTTGGAACTAGAATCGACTCCCTTCTTCGGCCGACGAGTTGGTAGACAAACAAACTTTGGAAACAGCTATGATGAACGTTTCTTTGTCCGAGTGTCAGGATGGTTGGGAGTGGGACGATGGTAGGGCTGGGAATTTCGAAGTGTCCTCGGTTAAAAGATAGATGTGTGGATCGACGAATGGGGTAGATCGGTCTAGCTTTACGTGGAATAAGTGTAACAACTCTCAATAAAATTAATACTTAGTAGGTTAATTATCTATTAAGGAAACCCTAATTGAGAAACCCAATCAATTCTGCATAAACCCTAAAATTTTCATAACAATCGAAATCAGGATCAGGGCCCCTAAAACTCAGGGGGGGTAAACCCTGATTGATAATTATCATCAAAAACCGCTGTCTAATTCGAAATTTCGTTGTACGTTGACTCATCCAAGCTATCTGGACACGAACCTACCCTACCCTACTTTTGTTGCCCGTCGCGACACGCGACAGATGTCGTGCATTCCTTCGCGACACGCGGGGGGTGCATAATTTCAGTATATATAGAGGGGTCTGGCACTTGACAATCTGCGTTACTTCGATGATCAAATTCCAAACCTACGTTAAGTTATAGCAGAAACAGTTCACAACACATACTAATCTCGAAACGCTGCCGCAATCAGGGTAATAACTCGATCTCTATTACGATTCAACGTCCGATCGATTATAACTATCCAACGATTGTTTAAATACCGCTCAAATTGAGTTTATACTTTGTTATTCACCGTGATTTCGACTTGAATGTTTGAGTGCTGTTCGAACTCGGACTATACTCTGTCATTCGTTGTGAATCCGCTGAATTGTTAAGTATTGCACTTGTAAATCGTTGTGAGGGTTTAATCTCGTGAATTGTCGTAACTGCTGTATTAGTTACTAACCCGTTTGTGTGTGCATTGTTATTTAAATTAGGTTAATCAAAGCTAATCAGTAGGCTTATACTCTGCTCGTTAAATCTGCAAAGTGAGTCATTCTCTTTTTATCAACTATTTTACAATACTCCAAATTATTTTCCAAAGTTATAATTACAGGGATTAAGTCTTTGAAATCACCAAATTACAGCCGGTATGTGGGGTATTGTGCACATTACTATTATTTGTATCATGCTAGGTGAGCGAGCCTAAATCATGATATACACTATTAGGTAGTCGGACCAAAATAGTGATTTACGTCACTTGTGGGTGAACGGACCCAACAGTGATATGACCACAGTCACAGATCCAGTCGAGTGACAAGTACTGTGGGTAGTTGGTTGATATGGAAACATTGTAATCGCTCTTAATACTGTAAATTATAACAAATGCGTCGTTTTAAGTAAAACTGAATGATTCACTCAGTATTTCCCATGCTGACAAAACCTTTTTCAAACATGTTTCAGGTGATCTGTTGTGAGCAAAGAAAAGTGCCGTGGAGCACTACAAGCTTAGAAAAGTGGCTCAACGTAAATAAATAAAGAAACATGTTTTGAGAAATAAAGATTTCCCCGGGAAATCACCTTATTGTAAATTATGGGATTTATCCCTATATTATATAAACGAGCAGTTTTAATATTAAAAAGATCCTGTTTAAAAAGACTTTCGCTGTCATTTAAATAGATACCACGGGATTTCCTGCCTCGCGGCTCTGGACCGGGTCAAACCGGGGCCGAGGGCCGTGACAGGAAAAGGTGGTATCAGAGCCACTAATTTAAGCTTACTATTGATTTTAGCCTATTGATTAATTCTAATTAGCATTATGTGAATATATGTTTTATTAACTGATTAATTGTTGAGTTACAGTATGGGTAAACAAAAGCTTTCTGCTATCTACCACAAGTTAGATACTGCACCCACAGAAAAAGGAACCTCTTCCTCCAAATACCCAGTAGATCTGAAAGAAGGGATTTTTGTTCGGAAAGCACAATATGAGAATCCTCTCACCCCAGAGAAAAGAAATTCGATCATTAGGAAAAGCCAGAAACCCCAAGTCAAGAAAGTGAGGTTTAATCCAGAAATCCAGGAATTAGACAATAGTCCACCTTGGGAAGACCAATTAGATGAAAAATGAGCAAATCTTTATATGCTAGCTACCGTAGCAGAAAATGCAAACCTCTAAACCATCAATAAGCTTGGTCTAGTATAAAACTACTATGTAGTAAATAAATAAATCCTAGTGTGTTCTCTTTCCTGTTGCCTTTTGTACAAATTAGTATGCAATAAAACTGCAAATGTTTATTTGTAAAACTTTGTTCCAAAGTTTTAACTTAGCCTTTTTGTGCATTTTGCATATATGCTATCCAGCATGAATGAGATATCGGAAGCATTTCAGAATCTCAACCTATATCCAGTACCAATTGAAGTCTCCCACGACTTTACTGGTTATATTGCTGACATAGAGGAACCTCTAGAATTCCAAGCTCCACCGCTGGAAAAGCAAAACCTAAAAAGAGAAGAAGATATGTAGGATGGAGGAAAGTGCGCAGGAGAAAGCCAGCCACTAGGAAACTCCCCAAAATAGAAAACCCTATAGACAAAGGAAAAGGAATCGAAACCGGAGAAAGCTCTAAGCCAGCAGAGATAGAAGTCAGGAAAGACTCTAAACAAAAAGGAATAGAAATTGGAGAGAGCTCTAGACAACCTGAAGAAATCACCTTTCAAGACGAAATAGATCGTCTACTGTCAAATTGTGATGTCATCAGCCCTATCCACAATAATCTATATCCTTACCCTGCCGAAAACCAACTTCCTGTAAATCTGGAACCAGCTATTCCAGACCCACTAATCCACACTCGACCTTTAGGCCAAATGGAAGAATGGTGGACAAATGACTGACAATTCCAAAATATGATCAACAGTCCTTATTCCTTCCTCCCACAGTTTGATCCAGAACCTATCCCCAATCCTCCAATGAGCAACGAAAACTTAGCCGAACTTCGTCAGTTCGGTGAAGAGCTGATAGGTACAGGAAATAGGATCCGGGAAATGGGGGAACAAATCTCCTGGAAGTACGACGAGAGGGAGCGTCGCTACTAAAACCGCAAGTTGACTAAAGGATAGGGGATGGGAGGTGTGTCTGTATCATAATAGTAATAGTAATAAGTAAAATCTAACTCTGTAAAATGGGAAATAAAACATTGTGAGATAAACAGTGTGTATGTATGCCTATATAATCTATAAAACAAAATAGAAGTCGAAACATCGACAATTTTGGCTGTATATATATGTTGTGAAAAAGATTTATGTGATTATTTGCCATTGTTTTATTTACAATCATTTGATACTAATAGTTATATCTACAATAATTATCAGATGGAAAACGCTAGTAGTGAACCAGTTAATGAAGGGAATCAATCTGAGAAAAATCAGGAAAACCAATACATGACTAGACAAGATATTGAAAATATCATCACTCAAGGGATAGCTAATGCTATTCCTGCAATCATGGCTGCTGCTCAAAAACCTGTCGAACCGCAACAAATCATTCCTAGTAAACGTACCCAGGAAGACAATTTTAGTCATAGTGTAAATGGAGGCGGCAATCATAATAATAATAATCCACGACAGGCTCCACCTCCTAAGAAAATGAAAGCTGCAACGCCTGGTTGCACTTACAAAGAATTTCTTGCTTGCAAACCTGCTGAATTTGCAGGTAACGAAGGAGCAACTGCAGTACTGCGTTGGTTAGAGAAAACCGAAGCAGTAATTGCAATAAGTAAATGTGCCGAAGAAGATCAGGTTATGTATGCGTCAAATTTGTTCAAAGAAGGGGCGTTAGAGTGGTGGAACACTGTATTGCAAGCAAAAGGAAGAAGGGTGGCCTATGCGATGAACTGGGAAGAATTTAAGAGTCTTGTAGAAAGAAAATTCTGTCCCGAATACGAAAAGGAACAAATGGCCAACAAGTTCCTGAGTCATCGTATGATAGGCGTAGATTGTGGGGGTTTTACTTCGACATTCTTTGAATATGCTAGAGTGGTACCAACACTGGCTTCGCTAGAACCGGTACTCATTTCCCGTTACATTTGGGGATTAATCAGTGAAATCCGTAACATCGTTAAAGCTGCGAGACCTCGCACTATTGACGATGCTGTGGAATTAGCTAATACCTTAACCGATGAATTGATACGCACAAGAGATGAAACTAGGAAAAGGGAATTAGCTCAGAAAATTACCCAAGGATTTCGTGTGGGTAATAATAGCATTAAATTCAAGAAGAGAGGAATGAGGCAAGCTGCAAATATGCCTTTTTGCAGAAATTGCAGAAAGAATCACTTTGGAAGGTGTAATGTGACCTGTAACTTTTGCAAAGCTATAGGACACCGGGAAGAAGAATGTAGAAGGAAAACAATAATTTGCTACAACTGTGGAGAACCTGGACATTTTCAAACAAAATGCCCTAAGCTAGCAAAACCAGCAGATAATAAAACTAAGACGGCTGACGGAGCTACCAAGAAGAATGCACGAGCATTCCAGTTGACTACACAGGAAGCGGAACTCATTCCAGATGTGATAGCCGGTACATTCTTAGTTCATAACGTTTATTCAAAAGTATTATTTGACTCTGGTGCAAACCAAAGTTTTATCAATACTTCATTCTGCCAAGCTCTTAACTTACCCTTAACCACCCTTAGGCAGATTTTTACAGTCTAAACGGCAGATGGGAGTTCTGTTAACATAAATAAGGTATTGCAGGAAGGAAAGATAGAACTTTTAGGCCATAAGTTTTCTGCAAACCTATTACCAATGGAATTAGCCGGATTCGATGTAGTATTAGGAATGGATTGGTTAAAAGCCAACCATGCTCGAATCCTTTGTGATAAGAATTCCGTAGAAATCCGTACTCCCACAGGAGAGGTAATTTTAATTACAGGAGATAAACCTCGAAAACCACTGAAATTCATTTCAGTAATGAAGTTGGCTAGTTATTCAAGAAAACAAGAAATGGTGTATATGATTTCTGTAATCATTAACACTAAAAGTAAGGAACTCCAGGACATCCCTATAGTCTCAGAATACCCAGATGTCTTTCCAGAAGAATTACCTGGGTTACCACCCGATAGAGAAGTAGAGTTTAGAATTCATCTAATTCCAGGTACTACACCAATAGCCAAGGCACCTTATCGATTAGCACCCGCCGAAATGCTAGAATTGAAAAAGCAGTTAGATGAATTATTAAGCAAGGGATTTATACAACCTAGTTCATCCCCTTGGGGAGCACCAGTGTTGTTTGTGAAAAAGAAAGATGGATCGATGAGAATGCGTATCGATTATAGGGAACTAAATAAAGTTACAATTAAGAATCGATACCCATTACCTAGGATTGATGATCTTTTTGATCAACTTCAAGGCCCTAGGTATTTTTCTAAGATAGACTTGCGCTCCGGATATCATCAATTGAAAGTACAAGAAGAAGACATACCTAAAACTGCTTTCAGAACTAGGTATGGTCATTATGAGTTTACAGTCATGCCCTTTGGACTAACAAATGCCCCAGCAGCATTTATGGACATGATGAATCGGATCTGTAAACCATATTTGGATAAATTTGTAATCATATTCATCGACGACATACTTATTTATTCCAAAAGTCAGGAAGAACATTGCAAGCACCTGCATGCACTCTTAACTTTGTTAAGAAAGGAAAAGCTTTATGCCAAATTCTCAAAGTGTGAATTTTGGTTACAAGAAGTACAATTCTTAGGTCACATGGTGAATCACGAAGGAATTCACGTAGATCCTTCTAAAATAGAAGCAATCACCAAATGGAAGGTCTCGCAAACAGCTATGGAAATTAGAAGTTTTCTAGGCTTAGCTGGATACTACAGACGATTTATTAAGGATTTTTCTAAGATAGCTGTACCTTTAACTAAGCTGACCTGTAAAGCGGTTAAGTTTGAATGGGGACCTAGACAAGAAGAAGCTTTTAAAATTTTAAAGCACCGACTGACGAATGCTCCAATTTTAGCCTTACCCGAAGGAACAGGAGATTTTGAAGTATATTGTGATGCTTCAAAATTAGGATTTGGATGTGTATTGATGCAACGCAAAAAGGTAATTGCGTATGCTTCCCGACAGTTGAAAAAGCACGAAGAGAATTATACGACTCATGATTTAGAATTAGAGGCCATAATTTTTGCCCTTAAAATTTGGAGACACTATTTGTACGGAAGTAAGTTTACTGTTTATACAGATCACAAAAGCTTAAGATACATATTTGGGCAAAAAGAGTTAAATATGAGGCAAAGAAGATGGATGGAAATCTTAAGCGATTATGACTGTGATATTCAATATCACGAAGGAAAGGCAAACGTAGTCGCAGATGCCTTAAGTCGTAAGTATCAGGAGAAGCAAAAGCGAGTCCGTGCTCTTAGATTAAATCTACAAATAGATTTAATGGAGCAATTAAAGAAAATTCAAGAAACCGCAATCAAGGACGATGCTGAAGAAATGAAAGGATATATAAAGGAACTGGAACAAGGAAGTGATGGAATTTGGAGATTCCATAAGAAGAGAATTTGGGTACCTAAGCAAGGAGATTTAAGAAATAAAATTTTAGAAGAAGCTCATAAATCTAGGTATACCGTACATCCAGGAAACAATAAGATGTACCAAGATTTAAGAAACCATTTCTGGTGGATAGGAATGAAAAAGGATATAGCTAGTTATGTATCAAAGTGTCTTACTTGTTCACAAGTTAAGGCCGAACACCAGAAACCTTCAGGATTACTACAACAGCTAGAAATGCCTGTATGGAAATGGGAACTCATAACAATGGATTTTGTTACTAAATTACCCAGAACCAGAAAAGGTAATGATGCGATTTGGGTAATCGTGGATCGATTAACCAAATCAGCTCATTTCCTACCTATGAAAGAAACCTTTAGCATGGAAAGGTTAGCAAAGTTGTATGTAGATGAAGTGGTATCTTTACATGGAGTTCCACTCTCCATTGTATCAGATAGGGATAGTCGTTTCACTTCCCATTTCTGGACTAGTTTCCAGAAAGCAATGGGAACTCGACTAAATTTAAGTACGGCATATCATCCACAAACAGACGGACAAAGTGAAAGGACGATACAAACCCTGGAAGACATGCTTCGAGCATGTGTAATAGATTTTGGTGGTAATTGGGATAACCACTTACCCTTAATTGAATTCTCCTATAACAATAGTTATCATTCAAGCATCGAAACTGCTCCATTTGAAGCACTATATGGACGCAAGTGCAGAACCCCAGTTTGTTGGGCAGAAATAGGAGAAAGTCAATTATCAGGTCCAGAAATTGTGCAAGAAACTACCGATAAAATAACTCAAATCAAAGAAAGATTGAAGACGGCTAGAGATCGTCAGAAAAGCTATGCAGACAATCGCCGTAAGCCACTAGAGTTTCAAGTTGGAGATAAAGTACTTTTGAAAGTCTCTCCTTGGAAAGGAGTAGTATGATTTGGTAAGAAAGGAAAACTGAGTCCAAGATACGTAGGACCATTTTTAGTAATACAACGAATAGGACCAGTTGCTTATCGCTTACAACTACCAGAAGAACTAGCTGGAGTACATGATGTATTTCATGTATCCAATCTCAAGAAATGTTTATCAGACGAATCCCTGGTAGTACCTCTTCAAGATGTAGAGGTAAATGAAAAGTTAAAATTCGTAGAGAAACCACTGCAAATAGAAGACAAGAAAGTCAAGTTTCTCAAACACAAGCGACTAGTGCTAGTCAAAGTCAAATGGGATTCAAAGAGAGGACCAGAATACACTTGGGAGCTGGAATCAAAAATGAAGCGAAATCCTCATTTATTCCAATAAATCTCGAGGACGAGATTTTTCTTAAGGTGGGGAGGATGTAACAACTCTCACTAAAATTAATACTTAGTAGGTTAATTATCTATTAAGAAAACCCTAATTGAGAAACCCAATCAATTCTGCATAAACCCTAAAATTTTCATAACAATCGAAATCAGGATCAGGGCCCCTAAAACTCAGGGGGGGTAAACCCTGATTGATAATTATCATCAAAAACCGCTGTCTAATTCGAAATTTCGTTGTACGTTGACTCATCCAAGCTATCTGGACACGAACCTACCCTACCCTACTTTTGTTGCCCGTCGCGACACGCGACAGATGTCGTGCATTCCTTCGCGACACGCGGGGGGTGCATAATTTCAGTATATATAGAGGGGTCTGGCACTTGACAATCTGCTTCACTTCGACGATCAAATTCCAAACCTACGTTAAGTTATAGCAGAAACAGTTCACAACACACACTAATCTCGAAACGCTGCCGCAATCAGGGTAATAACTCGATCGCTATTACGATTCAACGTCCGATCGATTATAACTATCCAACGATTGTTTAATTGCCGCTCAAATTGAGTTTATACTTTGTTATTCACCGTGATTTCGACTTGAATGTTTGAGTGCTGTTCGAACTCGGACTATACTCTGTCATTCGTTGTGAATCCGCTGAATTGTTAAGTATTGCACTTGTAAATCGTTGTGAGGGTTTAATCTCGTGAATTGTCGTAACTGCTGTATTAGTTACTAACCCGTTTGTGTGTGCATTGTTATTTAAATTAGGTTAATCAAAGCTAATCAGTAGGCTTATACTCTGCTCGTTAAATCTGCAAAGTGAGTCATTCTCTCTTTATCAACTATTTTACAATACTCCAAATTATTTTCCAAAGTTATAATTACAGGGATTAAGTCTTTGTAATCACCAAATTACAGCCGGTATGTGGGGTATTGTGCACATTACTATTATTTGTATCATGCTAGGTGAGCGAGCCTAAATCATGATATACACTATTAGGTAGTCGGACCTAAATAGTGATTTACGTCACTTGTGGGTGAACGGACCCAACAGTGATATGACCACAGTCACAGATCCGGTCGGGTGACAAGTACTGTGGGTAGTTGGTTGATATGGAAACATTGTAATCGCTCTTAATACTGTAAATTATAACAAATGCGTCGTTTTAAGTAAAACTGAATGATTCACTCAGTATTTCCCATGCTGACAAAACCTTTTTCAAACATGTTTCAGGTGATCTGTTGTGAGCAAAGAAAAGTGCTGTGGAGCACTACAAGCTTAGAAAAGTGGCTCAACGTAAATAAATAAAGAAACATGTTTTAAGAAATAAAGATTTCCCCGGGAAATCACCTTATTGTAAATTATGGGATTTATCGCTATATTATATAAACGAGCAGTTTTAATATTAAAAAGATTCTGTTTAAAAAGACTTCCGCTGTCATTTAAATAGATACCACGGGATTTCCTGCCTCGCGGCTCTGGACCGGGTCAAACCGGGGCCGAGGGCCGTGACAATAAGTGGGTGCCAAATTAGTGCAACATTTTCATGTGGCGGGCGTTTTTGGATCGGCTTCCTACTAGGATGGCGTTATTGTTGGATCGACGTGTGACCCGAATGAATCAATCAGAAGAGTATTCAATCCATATCAAAGGCGGAATCAATGATATAGATTTGATTACAGCTTGATTCTCCCTAATTATCTTCTTTTTATTGATTTCAAAGCTTTACAGATCGTTTGACAAACTGGCAGCACCTCGGCTCTAAAATCTGGATCGTTACAAATGATGAACCAGGCTCCACTATATATAGAGGTGGCATTTCGTACGAAATAGGCATTACTTATTTCATGCGAAATGGGCTTTACTCATTTCGTACGGAATAGTTCTGCCATTTCGTGCGAAATGACTCTAACACATACAAAACCTACTTTTTAACCTACTGAGCACTGGTTTATCCTATCTAGACATAAGACTCGATAAAGACAAAGTTAACAGACATTTATGTACTAACAGACTCCCCCTTGGATGTTGACGAAGTCTTTGGCGTCGAGTCTTCAGTCTTGATCAGCCTTTACTTTCTTTCCAATTTGTTTTGACACCGTAAGCATCCTTCAAACTTCTTTATCTTCTAATTCTCTTGATTCTTTAACTTTAACAGCATCAGCAGTTAGCACTCAAACTTAACTTTGACAATCTTCAAACTCCCCCTTGAATATTGATCTAGATTATGTCTTCAGACTCCCCCTATCAACAAGCTGGGATCTCATATTCTGGTTCAAACTTTCCTCAAGTATAGCCATGGGAATCTCTGCTTTGCTGCTTTCACAGGATCAAAACTGTTTCCTGTTTCTCAAAAATCTGTCATTATAATCTATTTACATTTTGACTTCTTTAATTGTTCATTGGTTTTTAATAAACCACTTAAGTATCCAGATCCAATTTAATGACCCTGGAGACTTAATTTGTCTACCAAGTCCAACTTAATGACCTTGGTTGACCTAAGACAAAACAAAACTGACTTTTGTTCTATCAATTTCAAAAAACATTATTTTTGAAAATTACAAGTTTCAACTTAATGAACTTGTCTTGACTTTTCAATTTCAGACTTAACATGATAAGCTCTCAACTCATCTTCCAGCTTAGAAACTTCCTGCATCTGCTTCAAACTGTGACTCTGAAGATCAGCTTTCCACTTTGGTTTGTCGGAAAAATAAAGCAGAAATGTAAAATCTTTTTGGATTTTGAATAAAATTTCTAAACTAGAAAGCTATAAAATCTTTTTTGGTTTTGAATGTTAAACAGAAATGAAATGCAGTAAAAGTAAACTATTTACAAACATATTTTTGGTGAGCGTATTAGGGAATCATATCAGCTATCGACAAGTTATAAGTACCGTTAAGCTTTATGACATACTAAGAATTAAACAATTCGCTTAGATTGTCGATATACTGATCCATTTTAAATTTTCACACAAATTTCAATCTGCTCAGGATACGAATTAAGTGTTTTAAGATCTTAACTTATACGCGTGTACCATCTCAGAATATACTCCCATATCTAGACTACTATATTCAGTCTTACAGGTGAGTGCACACTAATGATATCTGTAAAGGGGTTAATGCGAGGCCATGAGAGCTTAGGCTAGAACTTCCGTTCGTACAGAGAGATGATGGCTCGACTTTATGTGGGTCCCCTTTGGGAATCTTCTTTACAACAGCACATGATTAGCATTTTGCAATGTTTCATCATTTTTTTATGTTGAGGGTGAGCTTTAAGAATAAAGCAAATGCAAAGCATTATACGAGGACTAGGCTATTGCTTCCGCAAAATCAGAAGTCCTGGTATAATACTCCAGATATCATCACGTACAAAGACCTAGTATGTCAGAAATAGAGTCTTTCAAACAGGATTTCAGGGGTTACCTATATATCCGAGAGATGTTCCCCACGAAATAAGCAAGTGATGATTTAAGTTTATATCCCAAACAAACTTACTAAATGTGTAAAAACCTATTGGCACATCATCAGCGAGACTGTTTAACACTTTAAAACTTTACATTTCTTTAGCATACCGTAACTGTCTAGCTGATGTAGTATCATTTTCCCTTTTTACACAAGCTCTTTTTCAGTTTTCTATTGTTTTTGAATTTTGACATATTTCATGTTTTTGGGTTTTTTTAATTAATTTTTTATTGTTTTTGTATTTTCTTGGAAATATAACCTACTACCTCCCCCTAAATACCAAAACAAGTAAAAAATCGACAAACCATTGCATATTGCTTTTCAACATCATCTACAGTGGTACCTTCATCTACGCCAAGAATTCCCTCTGACACCGATAAAAGCTTCATACCGTTCAATTTTAAAAGATATTTAAAACGAGTTTTATCAAACGCTTTGGTATGTAAATCAGTTTTTTGATCGTCAGTGTGGATTTTCTCTATTCGTATCAACTTCTTCTCGAAACAATCTCGAATGAAGTGATGACGAATTTCTATGTGTTTCGTTTTAGCGTGATGAACAGGATTTTTTATGATGTTTATCGCTGCCTCATTATCAACAAAGATAGGGGTGTTAAGAAATTGCAAACCGTAGTCGCGCATCTGTTGCTGGATCCACAAGATCTGAGAGCAGCAGCTGCTAGCAGATACATACTCGGCTTCACATGTGGATAAAGCTACAGAGGTCTGTTTCTTACATTGCCAGATGACCAATCATGATCCGAAAAACTGACATCCCACAGTTGTTGATTTAGCGTTAACTTTGCAGCTTATGAATTGTAAAAGTTTGTAGAATAGCTTATGAATTGTAAAAGTTTTAATTTACTCGGAATTTCCTAAGATACCAAAAACACTAAATACATGTCTGTATTCGTAATTTATACGAAAACCTTTAAAATAATAACTAGATTGTTACAAGTTGGTAATCAGAGCTCATGGTTAAAGAGTAAGGTGTGTTCGGTTCGAGGCTTGATCGCAAATCCGGTAAGTGTATGTATGTTAATCGTTAGCGTATTAAAGTGTTGTAAACAACACATAGGGTTATCGTGAAATACACGTTACCCCAAATTAAATGATAGATATGGTTAACAACATTTCGTGCGTTGACACATATAGTACAAGAGCCTTGTACTATGATACGGGCATTTAGTAAAGTTGACATTACTAACCTTGTGAATGTCTTGATTGAAGGACACTTACATTTAAAGATGGCAAAGGTTAAACAAATGCAAGATGTGATAGAGGAACAGTCCGAGGCATGACAAGAGGAACATGCCCATCGAGCACTAAATCGCGTAACGACCGCGAACAAGGCTAATGGCAAGAGAAGCCCGTTAGGGCAAGCATTATCAGGTGCACGTTTTAAAATCATTGCATAAATAGTAATATGCAACAGATATGTAGAGGTTGAAAGTTGCATATGTAGATTGAAAACTTGGAAAGACCTGAATAGAAAACCTATCCGGGATATTGTTTCCAAGAAAAACAGATAGAGGTATTACTTACATAGGGCGTGATGTGAAAACTGTAAAAAGGTCATGCGTGTCATGTGTTAATCGCTTACTCTGGCCAAGTAAGTAGCGGCATATGATACCATGAACTTCTTATGGCGGACACGTTTACATCCGATGTAGTAAGGGCAGGGTGAATGGGACTAATTAAAAAGTACCCAAATGAATCAGATAAGCAAAATATTTGATAATAATGTAAACGCACAACCAAGTGACGGGAGCGTATTACATTAGGATAATGAGCCCGAGTGAAGGGACAAACAAGCACGTAAAATGATTTAGACAAGTATTGGGAGGGAGTGTACTTACACTCGAACCCAGAAAACATCAAGCACGTAAAATGATTTAGACAAGTATTGGGAGGGAGTGTACTTACACTCGAACCTAGAAAACATCAAGCATGTAAAATGATTTAGACAAGTATTGGGAGGGAGTGTACTTACACTCGAACCCAGAAAACATCAAGCATGTAAAATGATTTAGACAAGTATTGGGAGGGAGTGTACTTACACTCGAACCCAGAAAACATCAAGCATGTAAAATGATTTAGACAAGTATTGGGAGGGAGTGTACTTACACTCGAACCCAGAAAACATCAAGCATGTAAAATGATTTAGACAAGTATTGGGAGGGAGTGTACTTACACTCGAACCCAGAAAACATCAAGCATGTAAAACGATTTAGACAAATATTGGGAGGGAGTGATACTTACACTCGAACCCGGAGAATGTAAACATGTAAGATGAGTTAGATATGCATTGGGAGGGGTGTACTTGCACTCGAACCCGGAAAATGCAAATATGTCCCTTAACGGGTCATTTTTGTAAAACGTCGAACTTAAAGACAAAGTCAGAATATAAAAATGAAGCGAGGTCTTAATGCATACCGGGAGGATTGCAATAATAACGACTTTGGTAAAACACCCGGTTGATGGGTAAGAATTAAACACATGCGTAAACCGAGAAACGAGAACATGAATTTAAAGTCAAAAGACTCGGATTATGAGTTATGACTAAAAGACCATAAAAATTTCGTAAACAGAAATTCTGATAATTATATTCAACTATGTTGAGATTGAATGGGTTGAATAAAGCATAATGCTTGAAGGCGTAAGTAAGCGCAAGCCGGATAACGGTAAGCTTGAGACAAATGAATTTCAAACGTAAAAAGAGTGCTTTGACACCCAATATATATTTTAATAAGACACGAGTAAAAAGAGTGATCTACGGGATCAACATAACCTTTAGGGTTATAAAAAAATGAGAGATATACGGACTAAAACGACCCACGGGTCGTGATTAGAAAGAAGTTATAAGGACTTCGCCTTAAAGAGGTGAATGTCTAATAAAAAAAAATATATATATATATATAAAAATAGCCCATAAGGCTAAGTGATAAAACCTACGGGTTAGATGGAATAAAGCGAGGAAATCAGTTAAGAATCCCCGCATAAAAACTAAGACTGTAAAGGATTAAATTACGGACTGTCAATATCCCAGTATGGCTGATTGACACAAGTTAAAGAAAAGATCCTAAAACTAAAACTTCGGTTTTAGTAAGAAATAATGTTTTTACAAACATAAATTCTGATAGGAATTTAAATAGCAAGCATGAAATATACAAGTCTTGACACTGATAGGCGCAAGATGATATATTCGAAAAGTGATATTCTCAAAAATGAAGGGTTGATATAAATTAAACATGATGCAACACAATCACGGTCAAGAAATGTAATGTGAAGTAAAATCACAATATAACCAAGCAAGCGGTAAAAAGGAACTGGACAAATAAGTCTAGTTAATGAGACCGGTTAAAGTCAGCAATTTAAGTTAAGAAATTTGGTTCGCTTGTAAACGGTAAATTCGGTATAACTAAACCGAATAAGTAAATTTGAAAACAAAAGAAACTGTTGCTAAAAGTGAAAGATTTCACTAAAGACCTTTAAACGGGTCAAATCAACGGATTCATAAGGAAATTCGATAGTATATGAAAGCGATGGGTATCGCTAAGTTAACTAAACTAGTGGAAATAACGAGATTATGTCATTTCGAAGTTACACTATGTCATATGAGATATGTAGACAAGTAGTAACCAAAGAGATGTTACCGTACCTTTCGGGTAATACTAACGATTGGTTAAAAAGAATAAGTAATGTTTAAAATATTTCTCGGATCGAATACATTGAGTTTAAACTCAATGAAGTATGTAAGAAAAGGTTTCGAGGACGAAACCTCTTTAAGGGGGGTAGACTTGTAACACCCCGAAAACGGGTTTGCTAATCAAACCCCGTTAATACTAAAAGACGGGTAAAGTACCGTTAGCGGTAGAAGTAACCCGGTAAATATTAGGAATTTAATAAATAAACCTAATATTTAATAAAACGTGAATGAATAATTTTAAGGAAATAAGTTTATAAAGGCCCGAGTTAACGGGACTTAAAAACATAACGGGTTATAACTTCCTGAACCCGCTAAAATAACAAGGAATAATTAATCTAGTTAGTAGCATGTGCTTAAGTGACAATTGGTGAGTTATAGCTTCATTAGATCAAAAGGAAACATGAGGGACTAATATTGTCAACTGAGAAACATGTTTTATTAAAATAAAAGTTAAACACCAAAACACACACTTAAAGTGTGTGTTCTGGTCGACATTTTCCACAGGAGCAAAGGAACTCCTTTGTTCAACCCTAACTAGTCTAAATCCAAGAAATTGAGAGGCCAAATCAGTCCCAAATCGAAATCCAAGCATGGATTAGTGATCACCTCAGTGAAATGATCATAAGGTATGTGAAATTTCGTTGAATGATTCCAATTGAAATTCTGAATCAATACTTGAAACTCGAAATTCATGATGCATGATAGTTGCTTGGATGAAATAGGAATGAGATAGTGATTAGGGATAAACCCTAGTCAATTACTTGTTGGAATTTTGCTTAATTCTTGTTAATTCACAATCACCATTGAAGGTGATAAGTGGGTTTTGTAAGAATATGTTAAACACTAGAATTTTGATTGTTGTTCTAGTGTAATTTGATCTCTAGGAAGTGAATTCAGATTTTGTTAATGTGAAAATTGATATGAACATGCTTAATTGGTATTAAGCTTGGCTAAATAACTAGTTATGAAAATTGATTGTTGATTTTATAGAATATGCCCACAAGGTGTTTGTTAAAATGCCTAAGTGAATATTCATATTGTGAATTTTTGAATGAAACGCATATTTCCTTGTTTGACTAATTACGTGAAAGATGGGGTAAAGCGGGTTCTAATCATAATGTTGATTCGACTTAATTGCGTAAACCATGTGATCAAAAAGTAGTTAACTTTTGATAAGCTAAGTTAACTAACCATGAAGCCGAATAGTAGCTTCGGCATAGAAAATAAGTGAGGTGGAATAGTCGTGATTTTATGACTAATTTAACCGCCTCGTAAATGATTTAAAATAGTTTGACGCCTAACGAGCTAGGTGGAGGCTTGGGAAAGGAAGCGGGTCAAACAAATCAAGAAAGGAGGAAAAGCACAATTCGGATGCAAGGTAAGTAAAGCTTACATTTCAGTTATTTGATACATATTGGTTTGATAGGTCGTGAATAATAAGTCTTGTTTTAAATTATGATGTTCCGACACGACAAGTGCGGTCCGGAACAAAAGACAATGGACATAAATCATGTTTAATGGATAAAAAGGAACTAATGCAGTTGATTAGTCATGAAATGACTAAAAGATAATGAGTTTTTAATGGTTACCTTATAAGGTGAACCATTGCAAATAGTAAGGGTAAAATGGCACTTTGGTCATTTGTGGACAACAACCGTTTAATTGGGGAGGGACACATTATAGCTTGGGTTATAATGGGTCAAAGAAATCAATAAATGATTTTCAAGTAGAACGACTATACGGTGTAAACCGAAGTAGTCATATAGATAAGGTGGTAATAAATACTACCTCATAGATTTTCATGGTCCTTTAGACCAAACGGGTCAAAAGGTGAAATTATCACCCTTGACAATATTGACTAATAATTGTTGAGCTATGTGATTATAGAAATAAATATCGGATGGATATGTACATCGCTATCGCTTAGCGGCTACTAAGGCAAGGTATCGAAACGAATCAATATATTGATTCGAGGCAGGTATGTATATTTGGTCAAATCATCATTAGAACTTGAAGCTCAATGAGGGCTAAACAAGTTAAAATGGACATTGGGTTATCTTTTAAGTAAACCGAATGATTTAGGTTATTGTCATTATGTTTTAAGAACATGATGTCTATTTAAACAAGATTCCTAGTTCAACCAGTGGAATTTTGGTCAATTACAACATGAAAAGTCCTTTGTTGTAAAGAAAGGGTTTAAGGTGACTAAAACGCCCTCGTAAGCAAAATCGAGTAAATGAACCTTAAGAGTCGTTTAAAAACAAGTTATATGATCAAGCAAATACTTTGAATAAGTATAGAGAATAAAAAGGGTAAATCTTGGGTCAAAAGACTCAATATAAGTCTTTGTCGTAAATTAGCAATCCGACGAGAAAAACTCGGATTATATAGATCATCTCATTGAGCTCACCACAAATTTAGTTGTGGTTGAAGATCTCATAATAAGTAATGTGATATAATAACGCTAGAAACGGATGAAAGCGTTTCATGCTCAAAATATGCATAAATACCCTTAACGGGTCAAAATATGCATATGAGCGTAAACGGGTTTAAGATACGTAAGGAACCCGTGACTTGAACCTAATATGATAGGAATTATTGAAATTAAGATTACCGTGAAAATAAGGATCAAACAAACATGTTTCGTTTGATAAAAACATGAATGGGTCAAAATTACGGCAAATTGGAAAAGCTGGATGCAGGGTCCACCGTAAATTACGGTGCCACCGTAATTTACGGTGGAGATGAAAAGTCTTACGGTAGCCCCCTACTGGTTTACGGTAGGGGCATGTAAAACCAGTGGCCACCGTAAATTACGGTGCCACCGTAATTTACGGTGGAGGTCAGGTTGAAATTGTTGTTTTGTTATCAATTGTTTCTCGGACCCGTTTAGACACGTTTAAAACTCTGTATGACTAAGCATTTCATGTTTATGAAATGTAGGTACTCTATGGAATGCCGGAAGACGATCAAGCTCAATGAAGAACCGAACACGATAAAGACTCATGCTTCCGCACATTGCCTCGTTGTAAATTTTAACGACGAATCCAATCACGTTTGTAGAATAGCTTATGAATTGTAAAAGTTTTAATTTACTCGGAATTTCCTAAGGATACTAAACACTAAATACATGTCTGTATTCGTAATTTATACGAAAACCTTTAAAATAATAACTAGAGTGTTACAAGTTGGTAATCAGAGCTCATGGTTAAAGAGTAAGGTGTGTTCGGTTCGAGGCTTGATCGCAAATCCGGTAAGTGTATGTATGTTAATCGTTAGCGTATTAAAGTGTTGTAAACAACACATAGGGTTATCGTGAAATACACGTTACCCCAAATTAAATGATAGATATGGTTAACAACATTTCGTGCGTTGACACATATAGTACAAGAGCCTTGTACTATGATACGGGCATTTAGTAAAGTTGACATTACTAACCTTGTGAATGTCTTGATTGAAGGATACTTACATTTAAAGATAGCAAAGGTTAAACAAATGCAAGATGTGATAGAGGAACAGTCCGAGGCATGACAAGAGGAACATGCCCATCGAGGACTAAATCGCGTAACGACCGCGAACAAGGCTAATGGCAAGAGAAGCCCGTTAGGGCAAGCATTATCAGGTGCACGTTTTAAAATCATTGCATAAATAGTAATATGCAACAGATATGTAGAGGTTGAAAGTTGCATATGTAGATTGAAAACTTGGAAAGACCTGAATAGAAAACCTATCCGGGATATTGTTTCCAAGAAAAACAGATAGAGGTATTACTTACATAGGGCGTGATGTGAAAACTGTAAAAAGGTCATGCGTGTCATGTGTTAATCGCTTACTCTGGCCAAGTAAGTAGTGGCATATGATACCATGAACTTCTTATGGCGGACACGTTTACATCCGATGTAATAAGGGCAGGGTGAATGGGACTAATTAAAAAGTACCCAAATGAATCAGATAAGCAAAATATTTGATAATAATGTAAACGCACAACCAAGTGACGGGAGCGTATTACATTAGGATAATGAGCCCGAGTGAAGGGACAAACAAGCACGTAAAATGATTTAGACAAGTATTGGGAGGGAGTGTACTTACACTCGAACCCAGAAAACATCAAGCACGTAAAATGATTTAGACAAGTATTGGGAGGGAGTGTACTTACACTCGAACCCAGAAAACATCAAGCATGTAAAATGATTTAGACAAGTATTGGGAGGGAGTGTACTTACACTCGAACCCAGAAAACATCAAGCATGTAAAATGATTTAGACAAGTATTGGGAGGGAGTGTACTTACACTCGAACCCAGAAAACATCAAGCATGTAAAATGATTTAGACAAGTATTGGGAGGGAGTGTACTTACACTCGAACCCAGAAAACATCAAGCATGTAAAATGATTTAGACAAGTATTGGGAGGGAGTGTACTTACACTCGAACCCAGAAAACATCAAGCATGTAAAACGATTTAGACAAATATTGGGAGGGAGTGATACTTACACTCGAACCCGGAGAATGTAAACATGTAAGATGAGTTAGATATGCATTGGGAGGGGGTGTACTTGCACTCGAACCCGGAAAATGCAAATATGTCCCTTAACGGGTCATTTTTGTAAAACGTCGAACTTAAAGACAAAGTCAGAATATAAAAATGAAGCGAGGTCTTAATGCATTCCGGGAGGATTGCAATAATAACGACTTTGGTAAAACACCCGGTTGATGGGTAAGAATTAAACACATGCGTAAACCGAGAAACGAGAACATGAATTTAAAGTCAAAAGACTCGGATTATGAGTTATGACTAAAAGACCATAAAAATTTCGTAAACAGAAATTCTGATAATTATATTCAACTATGTTGAGATTGAACGGGTTGAATAAAGCATAATGCTTGAAGGCGTAAGTAAGCGCAAGCCGGATAACGGTAAGCTTGAGACAAATGAATTTCAAACGTAAAAAGAGTGCTTTGACACCCAATATATATTTTAATAAGACACGAGTAAAAAGAGTGATCTACGGGATCAACATAACCTTTAGGGTTATAAACAAATGAGAGATATACGGACTAAAACGACCCACGGGTCGTGATTAGAAAGAAGTTATAAGGACTTCGCCTTAAAGAGGTGAATGTCTAATAAAAATATATATATATATATATATATATATAAAAATAGCCCATAAGGCTAAGTGATAAAACCTACGGGTTAGATGGAATAAAGCGAGGAAATCAGTTAAGAATCCCCGCATAAAAACTAAGACTGTAAAGGATTAAATTACGGACTATCAATATCCCAGTATGGCTGATTGACACAAGTTAAAGAAAAGATCCTAAAACTAAAACTTCGGTTTTAGTAAGAAATAATGTTTTTACAAACATAAATTCTGATAGGAATTTAAATAGCAAGCATGAAATATACAAGTCTTGACACTGATAGGCGCAAGATGATATATTCGAAAAGTGATATTCTCAAAAATGAAGGGTTGATATAAATTAAACATGATGCAACACAATCACGGTCAAGAAATGTAATGTGAAGTAAAATCACAATATAACCAAGCAAGCGGTAAAAAGGAACTGGACAAATAAGTCTAGTTAATGAGACCGGTTAAAGTCAGCAATTTAAGTTAAGAAATTTGGTTCGCTTGTAAACGGTAAATTCGGTATAACTAAACCGAATAAGTAAATTTGAAAACAAAAGAAACTGTTGCTAAAAGTGAAAGATTTCACTAAAGACCTTTAAACGGGTCAAAGCAACGGATTCATAAGGAAATTCGATAGTATATGAAAGCGATGGGTATCGCTAAGTTAACTAAACTAGTGGAAATAACGAGATTACGTCATTTCAAAGTTACACTATGTCATATGAGATATGTAGACAAGTAGTAACCAAAGAGATGTTACCGTACCTTTCGGGTAATACTAACGATTGGTTAAAAAGAATAAGTAATGTTTAAAATATTTCTCGGATCGAATACATTGAGTTTAAACTCAATGAAGTATGTAAGAAAAGGTTTCGAGGACGAAACCTCTTTAAGGGGGGTAGACTTGTAACACCCCGAAAACGGGTTTGCTAATCAAACCCCGTTAATACTAAAAGACGGGTAAAGTACCGTTAGCGGTAGAAGTAACCCGGTAAATATTAGGAATTTAATAAATAAACCTAATATTTAATAAAACGTGAATGAATAATTTTAAGGAAATAAGTTTATAAAGGCCCGAGTTAACGGGACTTAAAAACATAACGGGTTATAACTTCCTGAACCCGCTAAAATAACAAGGAATAATTAATCTAGTTAGTAGCATGTGCTTAAGTGACAATTGGTGAGTTATAGCTTCATTAGATCAAAAGGAAACATGAGGGACTAATATTGTCAACTGAGAAACATGTTTTATTAAAATAAAAGTTAAACACCAAAACACACACTTAAAGTGTGTGTTCTGGTCGACATTTTCCACAGGAGCAAAGGAACTCCTTTGTTCAACCCTAACTAGTCTAAATCCAAGAAATTGAGAGGCCAAATCAGTCTCAAATCGAAATCCAAGCATGGATTAGTGATCACCTCAGTGAAATGATCATAAGGTATGTGAAATTTCGTTGAATGATTCCAATTGAAATTCTGAATCAATACTTGAAACTCGAAATTCATGATGCATGATAGTTGCTTGGATGAAATAGGAATGAGATAGTGATTAGGGATAAACCCTAGTCAATTACTTGTTGGAATTTTGCTTAATTCTTGTTAATTCACAATCACCATTGAAGGTGATAAGTGGGTTTTGTAAGAATATGTTAAACACTAGAATTTTGATTGTTGTTCTAGTGTAATTTGAGCTCTAGGAAGTGAATTCAGATTTTGTTAATGTGAAAATTGATATGAACATGCTTAATTGGTATTAAGCTTGGCTAAATAACTAGTTATGAAAACTGATTGTTGATTTTATAGAATATGCCCACAAGGTGTTTGTTAAAATGCCTAAGTGAATATTCATATTGTGAATTTTTGAATGAAACGCATATTTCCTTGTTTGACTAATTACGTGAAAGATGGGGTAAAGCGGGTTCTAATCATAATGTTGATTCGACTTAATTGCGTAAACCATGTGATCAAAAAGTAGTTAACTTTTGATAAGCTAAGTTAACTAACCATGAAGCCGAATAGTAGCTTCGGCATAGAAAATAAGTGAGGTGGAATAGTCGTGATTTTATGACTAATTTAACCGCCTCGTAAATGATTTAAAATAGTTTGACGCCTAACGAGCTAGGTGGAGGCTTGGGAAAGGAAGCGGGTCAAACAAATCAAGAAAGGGGGAAAAGCACAATTCGGATGCAAGGTAAGTAAAGCTTACATTTCAGTTATTTGATACATATTGGTTTGATAGGTCGTGAATAATAAGTCTTGTTTTAAATTATGATGTTCCGACACGACAAGTGCGGTCCGGAACAAAAGACAATGGACATAAATCATGTTTAATGGATAAAAAGGAACTAATGCGGTTGATTAGTCATGAAATGACTAAAAGATAATGAGTTTTTAATGGTTACCTTATAAGGTGAACCATTGCAAATAGTAAGGGTAAAATGGCACTTTGGTCATTTGTGGACAACAACCGTTTAATTGGGGAGGGACACATTATAGCTTGGGTTATAATGGGTCAAAGAAATCAATAAATGATTTTCAAGTAGAACGACTATACGGTGTAAACCGAAGTAGTCATATAGATAAGGTGGTAATAAATACTACCTCATAGAGTTTCATGGTCCTTTAGACCAAACGGGTCAAAAGGTGAAATTATCACCCTTGACAATATTGACTAATAATTGTTGAGCTATGTGATTATAGAAATAAATATCGGATGGATATGTACATCGCTATCGCTTAGCGGCTACTAAGGCAAGGTATCGAAACGAATCAATATATTGATTCGAGCCAGGTATGTATATTTGGTCAAATCATCATTAGAACTTGAAGCTCAATGAGGGCTAAACAAGTTAAAATGGACATTGGGTTATCTTTTAAGTAAACCGAATGATTTAGGTTATTGTCATTATGTTTTAAGAACATGATGTCTATTTAAACAAGATTCCTAGTTCAACCAGTGGAATTTTGGTCAATTACAACATGAAAAGTCCTTTGTTGTAAAGAAAGGGTTTAAGGTGACTAAAACGCCCTCGTAAGCAAAATCGAGTAAATGAACCTTAAGAGTCGTTTAAAAACAAGTTATATGATCAAGCAAATACTTTGAATAAGTATAGAGAATAAAAAGGGTAAATCTTGGGTCAAAAGACTCAATATAAGTCTTTGTCGTAAATTAGCAATCCGACGAGAAAAACTCGGATTATATAGATCATCTCATTGAGCTCACCACAAATTTAGTTGTGGTTGAAGATCTCATAATAAGTAATGTGATATAATAACGCTAGAAACGGATGAAAGCGTTTCATGCTCAAAATATGCATAAATACCCTTAACGGGTCAAAATATGCATATGAGCGTAAACGGGTTTAAGATACGTAAGGAACCCGTGACTTGAACCTAATATGATAGGAATTATTGAAATTATGATTACCGTGAAAATAAGGATCAAACAAACATGTTTCGTTTGATAAAAACATGAATGGGTCAAAATTACGGCAAATTGGAAAAGCTGGATGCAGGGTCCACCGTAAATTACGGTGCCACCGTAATTTACGGTGGAGATGAAAAGTCTTACGGTAGCCCCATACTGGTTTACGGTAGGGGCATGTAAAACCAGTGGCCACCGTAAATTACGGTGCCACCGTAATTTACGGTGGAGGTCAGGTTGAAATTGTTGTTTTGTTATCAATTGTTTCTCGGACCCGTTTAGACACGTTTAAAACTCTGTATGACTAAGCATTTCATGTTTATGAAATGTAGGTACTCTATGGAATGCCGGAAGACGATCAAGCTCAATGAAGAACCGAACACGATAAAGACTCATGCTTCCGCACATTGCCTCGTTGTAAATTTTAACGACGAATCCAATCACGATTGTAGAATAGCTTATGAATTGTAAAAGTTTTAATTTACTCGGAATTTCCTAAGGATACTAAACACTAAATACATGTCTGTATTCGTAATTTATACGAAAACCTTTAAAATAATAACTAGAGTGTTACATTCGTCGCTAACGGGGTGGAAGCTGGAGTAGATTCTGACATCCCAAATTTCTCTAAGATATCATGAATGTACTTCGTCTGATGTATGAAAATTCCCTCGGGCAGTTGATCAACCTGAAGCCCCAAGAAGAATTTCATCTCACCCATTGATGACATTTCAAACTTTTTCTTCATAACACTTTCAAAATCTTTGCATAGATCTTCATTTGTTGACCCAAATATGATATCATCTACATATATCTGAACTATCAGAAGATGTCCGTCGACTTCTTTGGTGAAGAGAGTGGCATCCACTTTTCCACGGTTGAAGCTGTTGGCAAGCAGGTGTTGAGACAATGTCTCGTACCAGGCTCTCAGGGCCTGGTGTAAACCATATAGCGCCTTGTCCAGTAAATAAACCTTGTCTTTGTGGATTGGGTCGGTGAAGCCCGGTGGCTGTCCGACATATACCTCCTCTTTTACCTTCCCGTAGAGAAAAGTCGATTTAACATCTAGCTGAAAAACTTTAAATCCTTTCCACGATGCAAATGCTAGGAAGATTCTAATCGTTTCAAGTCTAGCCACGGGAGCATATACTTCGGTGAAATCTATACCCTCCTGCTGACTAAAGCCCTGGACTACGAGTCGAGCTTTGTTGCGAATAATAACCCCTCGGTCGTCTCTTTTGCACTTAAACACCCACTTGGTGTTTATCTTCCTGTGACCATCAGGCAAATCTACCAATTTCCACACACCCAACTTTTCAAATTGACTTAGCTCCTCCTGCATCGCATTGACCCAAGAATCTTCGGTTAGTGCTTCCTTATAAGTTCTCGGTTCAATCTGCGAAATAAAACAACTAAGTGAAAACTCAGTTTGTAATGGAGCAACTGTAGAATAAAAACAAGTAAGGCCTTGGTCAATTTGTCGTCTAGTGCGGACGCCTGATTGTAATTCTCCAACAATCAACTCCTCTGGATGGTATGAAAGAGTTCTCGGCATCACCTCGCCTGGAACATCTACCTCACCTTCCAAATTTGTGACATTTTGATTTGCACCTTGTTCACTAACTTGATTTGTTTGACTTGAAATCTGGATTTGCTCCCCTTAGAATCGGAATCACCACGATCGAATATTGGCCTATTATCAGATTCTAAATAATCGTTAACCGTCGTCTGATCGTCAAGAGCATGTTCTCGTTCTGAAGATTGTTGAATATCATCATGTTCTCTAGTATTGCTTGGACCAGCTTCATTGTCATTTGACGTTTGCCATTGACGCTCAGAAGATTCTGTTGGAAATCTTTCTTGTGATGACTCATACTCTCTTAGAATATCCAACTCGTCAAAGAACTCGGGTTCTTCTTCCATGTCGAATGAATCCCACAGAGTATCATAATTGAAACGCCATGAGTCACCGGGAATCTGAGGTGGCATTGTGTAACCTTGACATTCAACATTATGAGCTTCAATGATCCGCTTTAGGCTTGGAACAAAGACTCGTTTTAATGGACTTGAGTATCCCACGAATATTCCTTCGATGCTCTTTGGACCAAATTTTCCAAAAGGCTCTAGAATAGTACAGGGAGACCCAAACGGTTCTAGATACTTCAGGTTCGGTTTGCGGTTATTGATCAGCTCGAAACATGTCTTGTTGAATTTCTTCACTGTGAGAACCCGGTTGAGTGTATAGCAAGCGGCTGATACTGCTTTCGCCCAAAAGTTGACTGGTAGTTTTGAATCAGCAAGCATCGTTCTGGTTGTTTCGATTAGCGTCCTGTTCTTTCGTTCAGCTACTCCATTTTGCTGTGGAGTGTAAGGGGCACTAAATTCTTGCAATATACCTCTCTCATCACAATACTCTTCCATTCTGTTGTTCTTAAACTCTGTACCGTTGTCACTCCTTATTCTTCTGATTCAAGTTTGGTACAAGTTTTCAATTTTTCTGAACAACGCCATCAAACTTTCAAACGTCTCATCCTTTGACTTCAGAAATGATACCCACGAAAATCTGAAGTAGTCGTCAGTTACTACTAGACAGTAGAGATCACCAGTTATGCTAAGGTAGAGATCACCAGTTATGCTTTTGACGTTCACTGGACCAAAAAGATCCATATGATGTCTCTCTAAAGGTCTTGAAACTGAGTTGACTTTCTTTTGAGGGTGTGATTTCTTCTTTTGCTTGCCTTTGATGCAGCTAATGCACTCCCCTTCCAGATGGAAACTTTTCAAATGAACACCAGTTACTAAGTCGTTGTGAACCAAGTGATTCATTTTTCGCAGGTGAATGTGGCCCATCTTTCGATGCCACAATTTCGATTCTTTTTTGCTCTTGACATGAAGCAATGAGCCTGACCCGTGGTAGTAGTGGCTACGCTCATGTCCAACACGTACAGATCATTGACTCTTGGTGCTCTCATGATAACCCATTCATCAGGAACAACAAACCCTGGTTTTAAAATCAAACATTCCTTATCTGTAAAGTGCGTTGTATACATTCTATCACAGATCTGAGAAATGCTCAGAAGATTGTTTTTAAGCTCGGCGATGTAGTTTACTCTTTCAAACGTGACAATACCATTAGATAGAGTTCCTTCACCAACTATTCGACCACCTTGATTTCCTGCAAATCCCACATATCCTCCATTAAAGCCTCTAACATCGTACAATAGGGTTTTCTTCCCCGTCATGTGTTGAGAAGCTCCACTATCCATAATCCAACGCGAAACGGATCTTGGAAGCTCCTGCACATGTCAAAAATGCTTAGTTAGATTTTGATGCCACCCAAGCCTCTTTTAACTCGGGTAACTCGACATTGATGACAGTTCTTTTGGTGAATAATGGCGGAAAATTCTTGTCATTCATTTTTAAGCTCTCTTCAGACCCAATCTCAATCTCAACCTCTTTGTATAAAAAGAAATCATTTTTAGGAGGTTGACCAGATGATTGGTCTTTCTTTTGAATATCCTTCTTTTCAGAAGTGGACATTTGTTTTTCAAGTTTCTCATAGAAATCCAAAGGAACATTCATCTTTACCGGTGTGGTAGAAGATGATTGTTTTGCAGACTCTGAAACCTTTGGTTTTGGAGAAATTGTTTTCTTTTCCACGGATTTTGGCTTCCATGTTTGTTGAGATGATGCAACCCGCTTGTAAAACTTATCATTTTTAGTTACCACATTCTTTACAGATTCAGTTTTGAATTTTGTGTTTTCATTTTTCAAAACTTTCTTCTCAACAACCATTTGAGCTTTGCTTTTTACATCAAATTTCTTTCTCGAATTCTCAACAACTTTAGACTTAGACTTTAAGTTGGTGCACTTTCGTGCAATATGTCCAACTTTGTTCCACTTGAAGCATGTATGAGTATCAACTACTCAACTTCTGCCTTCAGTCTGAGGCTGTGAGGCCTTCTTCTCAAAGAATTCTTCATTTGATTTTGAAAAAATCTCAGATTCTTGCTCGGAAGGTGAGCTTGAACTGGAACTTTTCACAAAAATCTTTTTCTCGACAAACTTTTTGTTTTGAACATTCCTTCGTTGATAATTCTTAACACCCTGATATCCACCCGACCATTTGTTTTGATGGTTGTTAGAAAAGCGTGGTGGCACAACAGGTTTTTTATAGTAAGCCTTATCTTTTTCAAAGTTTAATTTTCTTTCAGCACGTTTCAAACCTTCAATTTCAGAAACATCAATTTCGACCAACTTGAACACATTTATCAATTTGTCAACATTCACATTCTCCAAAGGAAATTCAAGATCTGAATACAACCTATCCGATCCCGACATCTTGTACATCACAAGATTAGGTTCTTCACTTAAGTTGTTTTTGGATGTTGATTTCGGAATATATTTATCCAAAAAGCATTCATCATCCTCGGTTGTGTCACTTTCAGATTTCAAAACATTTTCAGCCATGCTTTTAACAATTTCGGACTGGACACTGTCTTCATCAGATGATGAATTGAATGTGACATCAATTGATTCTGGAAGTTTAACTTCATTTACCTCTTCATCATTAACCAACCCAGATTTTTTCTTTGAAAAATTATTTAACACTGGCGGTCGAACCTGATGATACCCAACCCCAGTTCCATCCAAGTATACATCTTCGTCGGCTTTGTTCTTCCCAATTGGTTTAGGAACGATATGTTGAAGAACAAAACTTGCGGAGTTGTAACTGTTGAGTTTCAGATTGATGCGTTCATTTTCAATCTTAGCTTCCTGAAACTGAAGCTTCAACTTAGCAATCTCATCCAACTGTTGGTTGATTTGCTCTTCTTTTGTCCTAAGAACTCCAGTCAATTGCAAATTTTCTTTGCTTGTTTTACCATTTCTTTCATCAGAATCTTTTACTGTTCTTTTTAGCTTCTCATAATTTTCTGAAATTTGACAGTTTTCATGAATTAACTTTTCGTTTTCTTTCCTGATTCGTTCTACGTCAATTTTATCATTTTCAATTTTCTCAGTTAGATCTTTTAAACGATCATTTGAAGCTTTCAACATTTTGTCACGACTCAAGATCTGATTTTCAACATCTTTGACTCTTCCAGTCAGCTCTTCGGTCTTTTTAACACTGAGGTAAGCAAGTGTACTACAAACCTTGCAGTCTTTCATGCAATTTTTGCAGTCGCTTTCAGTTTTGTCTTTCTTACCTGACTCTTTGGTTGAATCATTTGGACTGACCTTGCATTTAGACTCAGTTCCAGACTCAGAAACTACCTCTAACTCTTTCACTGCAAGCACTTTGTCAGCCATTTTCTTCAAATTTTCTGCTGTGAATTCTTTAGACGTATCAATTATTCCGTCATCAACTTTCTTTGGCTGCGACTCTTTCTCTTTTTCTTTTTCATCAGCTTCTCCTCCTCCCCACCACATTCTCTGTCTTGCTTCTTCTTCTTCTGCAATTTGCTCGGAGAGAGTTTCAACACTGACCGAATCTGGATCAACAGCTATGTTTCCTTTGGGATCTAGATAACATTCTCTATCAGTGTCACACCCCCATTTCCACGTGTCACCGGTGGGCCCGGTGTGGGGTACAGTGACGTAGTTGGCATCGTCATAGACAATCAACACAATATAATAATGCACAGCGGAAGCAGAATAGAAACATTTCAACTTTAAATAAAGCGTAATAATAAATATCACAGTAGTTGAAATGGATCCACAGGCGGATCAAATAAAAATAGAAATAAATAGTTCAACAGATAATTGTCGTCCGAGTTTGCGAGACTATTGTGGACGCTCTCTAGGAAACAGCCAGCCTATTTCCGTATAGTACCTGCACTTAATCTTTTGGGAAAAATACGTCAGTTTACACTGGTAAATACAAATCGACTGACTCATTTTGAAAATGATTGAAAATTTATTTAAATGCACAAGGCATAAATATTTTTATTAACTTGGGATAATTATATCATATAAACTTGTGAACGAATTACATGCACTTATATCTCTGGTGGCCCGGGATCTACTGTCCGGGCTAGAGATTTAATTGACACACCACATCAAAGAGTTATACACGACGGGTGCACGCCTACACCCCGTGCTCTGGTCGTGGCCATCTCGTAAGATAATGCCAAGGATATCCGGGACACGGTCAATAACCCCCCAAAGCCTTTAAGTAAGACAAAACTGTTTAAACGAAGTCACACAAGCTATTCAAGACTGTACACCCGTAGGGCGCAGGACTTGTGCGCCCGATCAAGCGGTATTTTAAATACCGTACCCCAAGCCCGTATAGGGAAAATAAGTCAAAATGTATTTACCTGAGCAAGTATAAGTCACAAACGATAAGTGGTGGTAGCTTTTACCGGGCCTCCTAATCTGGAACAAAGGTTTATAATTAACCTATTAGATTCCTAACGGGTCTTTTATTCAAGCCTAAGCTTTGACCGGTTAGTTTTAAGAATGATACGGTTTACGCACGATTAAGCGAAGGACCGGATAGAATGTGATTTAGACCCGACAAGTTTGAATACTTGTATAATATGGGTATACTAAATACATTCTGGATTTTGAAATAAAAATGATGACGTTTGACCCGGTTCGGTCAATTTACGCAAACTAGTTACGTAAACCGAACCGAACGCAATAAGGGCGATACGGGTAGCCAAATGATTCAAATGCAAGTTCCCTGAAGTAATATGCTTAGAATATGATATTATATCAGTAAGTTATGTTCTATATTGCCCGGAATAGTTTTAAACCCAATTTATGCCTTAGAAGGGCATTTTGGTCATTTAAAAGATAATAAAAGGGTAAAATTAGAAATCTGAGTTTCGGGTCTGGTTCATACAGTAAATATACTTAATATAACATATTATATCAGTAGGGTATGACCCATATATCAAATTTATCATTTAAAACCAAACTATGCACCGTAGGGGTATTTTAGTAATTTCACAAGGGCTAAAAGTGCCAAAACTGGAAATCTGAGTTCATATACTTATACTTACTGTTTTTATATGAAAATATGCTAAACACATCAGTAGGTATAGGTCTTATATGTTTAAAACAAGTATAACGCTTACTATGCGCTTAAAACGCTAAATATGCGATTCAAGGGCGTTTTCGGGTTTTCAAATTAAATCTGAGATTTTTATATTTCCAGAATACTTAAAATAATTTATTCATCATATAAAATCGGTAGAAAAAGGTTTCGGGTCAAAAGGATGTGTAAAACTCATTTTATGGCTTAAACGGTCAAAACCGACATAACCCGAAATAACTAGGTGATCTAGGATCCGTTTAGCCAAAAATTAATTAAAAATCATCAAAATTCCCAGAATATTATATATAATCAGTTGGTAAAAAGTTTTGTACCAAAACGTGGCCAGAAACGGGTTCTACGCAAAAAGGACCGTTTATGTAAATTTATAATATAGTTTTACGCTAATGGCCATAACTCACAATCTGGACCACCAACTGATCCGAAACTTTCGGTGCAAGTTTATATATTAAAAATAAAGATTTCTACTCTTTTACTTTTCCAAAAATCCCGTTTTAAATCAAAAAGGGCAAAATAGTCAACTTTATGCATAAACCGGAAACATGCATTCGAATAAGCTAAGCATAGACTCAATCAAAGAAAATTCCAGAAAGTTTAACTAAAATAAAAATAGTCAAAAATACTTTCCAATACAGATCTCGAACATGCATGTACGAATCCGAATCGATAGCCTACGAAATAATCGTTTTATGAGACTTTCGGTTCCGATTCGTGGCTATACTATAGATTGTCGAGTTGATGATGATTAAAACACATTCTTATATGTATTACAAGTTATTTTTAATGATCAATCAGGTTGCATGTCATCTATATCATTAATCATGTCATTTTTCACAAGAATCGCTTCTGTTGACTTTTTAGAAATAGGTTTGACTCGACATTTAGCATGCATGTAGTGGAAATCAGATAGTACCCTTTAGAGGGTTTGTTTCCCACATAAATACCAATCTATAACAAGTTTCAATTCGAGAAATGACTGAAAGAAATCCGTTTAATCAGAAAGTCAAAGGTTATGAACACCCAGTTTGACTTTTAGCAATAATCACTACAAAAACGGATTAAAGAACGAATTGAAGGCTTACAAAGGTCCTAAAGATGTTTAGTGGACACTAGAAGTCGGCCTTGATGATCAGATTTCCTCCAGAGAGCTTGTTTGAAGTTCTTGAATGTTGAGAGCACTTGTTCTTCAATTGCAAATGACCAAAATGAGATCAAAACTTGATTTAAACCCATAATTTCGAGGCCACTGTAGTTGTAGGCATGCATGGCATGTTATTGGGCTAATTGGAGGCAAGTTACAACTGTAATGCACTCAAATTCGGACTCAAATCAACCAAAATACGATTTCTGGTCGCTGGGCAACCCACGCGGCCCGCTTGGGCTTTCCCAGGCGGGTCGCCTGACCCCTGGTTCAGCCAAACAACTTTCAATTGTTGACAGCTTTGACCCCTGAACTTGTACGCGATGTTTCGGCTACTTTTCTCGACCCGTAAACCCCCAAACTTGGTTTTTAAGAACCTTAGGACTTTTACCAACATGGTAATGCCCTCGGATAACTTTGCGCTCAACCGAAAAGCCATGAAATTCGACGTTGACGCTTTTAGTCCCTTAAGTACGGTTTTGGCCATAACTTTCTCATACGTTGACGAAACTTCATGAAATTTTTACCACATATTCTAGTGAGTATATTTTAGCTATACAAAGCTTCGGGTCTGCCAAAAGTTCACTCAGAGGTATAAATTAAACATGTTGACACTTTTGGCCCCTATAGTTTACAATACTTCACTTTTGTGCAATTTCCGCGTCGTATGATCCATGAACCATCCGTTTAAGGTTATAAACATTATGTAGGGTTATCATAGAGCCTATTTATCCATTGTTGACACTTTGGACCCTTACGTTCCATAGTTTTCACTGTTTGTCACTTTTAGTCCCTCTAAAGTATGTTTTCACATAACGGAACTTTATGACACGTGTCAAGACATTATTGGACGAAATTTTTCGAGGTGTTACAATCAGCATCCCATCTATTTGCCCTTTTTGCTTCTTTCCATGTTTGATAGATTCTATTTTTCATGAATTGGGCTGACACCTTTCTGTTGATGTATTTCACTTCTTATGTTCTGGTATCTTTGAAAGGAACAATCTTTGTCATAAATGCATATCCAACTGCATCTTCTTCTGGCAACAATTCACTCCAATCGAATCCCTCGTCATCATGGATAACAGCAAGTGCTCTCGACTTTTCTTTGGGAGCATCTTCTAATTGCTTCATTCTAGGGGGTTCTGATTTGTTTTGATGGTAAATTACTCTTTTATAGTAATCTTCTCTGAATGGATTTGCCGTATCATCAGCAGATGTGTTTCGACATTCACGTTTAAAATGCCCTTTTTGTTTACATTTAAAGCACGTGACCTTTGATTTATCAAAACCTAGCTTTGTGGAAGATCCGCCAACGGAGTGTCTGCCTGTAATCTCCATGAATCTTTGAGCCCTTCTGACTGCACTTGCCATACACCACCTGATATCTATCAACTCCATCTCTTCTGGGTCGATTTGATCATAATCCTCCTTGGTGAGGTTGGTGTTTCCGGTTTTTCCTGCAACAAGACTTTCATAAGATTCTAAAACAGATGCTAAAAACACCATTTGCTGCTTGGTAGATTCTTCACTAAAGTTTTGTGCATTTTTAGGTCTACAGCAATATTGCACTGAAACAGATTTTTAGGAACTGATTGACTTGGAGCAGTTGAAGATAATCCTCCATGATAACCACTACTTAAGCTTTCTTGATTTGATGTGTTTGAGTTTTCTACAGAGAATGCTGTCTTTGGTGACACAGTTTTTGGTATCATACTTCCTCGATAATACAACTCAACATTCTGCTGATACGAGGAGTTGTTGACTTTGTTCGTTTTCCTGATCTCCAATTCATAGCTCTCCAATCTTTCGATTAACAGATCAACTGTCAGATCGTTCGAACTTACTGTGTTCTTCAGCATTGATGTGTGTAAAATGCAACATATAAATCACATCAATTAAGGCATAAAACTAACCCTTTTTAAGTACTAATGTTGGAAAAAGAGTGTTTTTGTCTTCCTTTTGTATTTTCAGGATGAAATAAGCTCAAATTCACAAAAGAAGCAAAAAAGACAACTAATTCTAGCATAAATACAAGAAAAGGAATAAAAGTAGACTGCCCGGACCCTCAACGGCATCCTCCAAAGCAAAGAAGAGAAAACAGAAGCCTGAACACGCCCCGTGCTCAGCCAGCACGGGGCTGTGCCCAAGAAGCAGCATAAAAGACAAACTTGTAGAAGCTTCTATTGCCCACCACGGGGCCGTGTCCAGTGAGCACGGGGGCGTGGTGAAAGTACAGCAGGCGCATTAATTGTAATTGCGAATTACAATTAATGAAGAGAGAGAATGTCAGACGGGCACGGGGGCGTGTCCAGCAGACACGGGGCCGTGCCCAGCCTTCTGTTCAGCCTATAAATAGGAGTGCTTGGTTTCATTCCATCTCATCCCTTGGCACACCACCTCTCTCACACTTCATCCACCACCCACCACCACCATAACACCATCATCCACCACCATCATCCATTGTCCATCGTAGAGTGTGAGAGTCGTCTCGGGATCCAAGATTGATCGTAAGAGTTCTTGACAATCAAGGCCATGTTTGCCTAAGTCTCTTACATCACTTGGTGAAGACAAGTGTTTAGTATAATTTTTTTTATTTTTAATCTTTTGCACTTTTTATTTGGTTTTGTATTAATGACTTTAATAACTAGTTGCTTATGTTGAAGGTGATCTTTCCTTATCGTTTGTCCGTGGTGTCTTGGCATTATTTTACTGTCTATATAAAATAAAAGATTTTCACCATTCATATCTCCACGGTCTATATGGAGGTATGTTGGCTACCTGGTCGGGGGTTAAGGGAACGGTTTGGTAAGGGTCTTGCCCTTGTTCAGCGTTTAGAGGTCCTGCTTGGGACCTGGGTCAAATTTAGTAGGATCTCCTTCAATGCCCATAGGTATTGGATGGCGGGGATCCAAACTCTTTGACCCCCTCATAAGTTAACTACTATTAATACTATAACCCGGCTATTTAGGACTGTATCCCTGCTGACTCAGACTACTTAGCCGAGGGTAACGTCACCGCCGAAAGCGGGGCCTACCACAATTTGCATTAATAACTTAATTCATTATCTTCCAATAATCCGACCCTTTAGGATTGTATCCTTGCTGACTCAAACTACTGGGTTGAGGGTAACGTCGCCTTCAAAAGAGGGGCCTACTACAATAACTAAGATAATCTCTTAAACAAGTGCAAAAGTGCGAAAATAATCAAAGGTTATACTAATACACGAGTCGGATCCAAGTGATTCATCTTGTCTATCTGTTTTTATTTTATTTTATTTTTCAGCATTTAGTTAGTTTTTATTTTCTTAGTTTAAAAATATTTTTCTCACTTTTTGATTTGATTAGACGTTAAGGATAAACCGGTATTAAAAGCTCTTGTGTCCTTGGACGACCTCGGTATCTTACCAACACTATACTACGTCCACGATGGGTGCACTTGCCCATATGTGTGTTTAGTGTTAGTGAATATCGTGTTTTATAAATTTAAAACTTGGCTAAAGGTGTAAAAATGGCTTAATTATACATAAAAAATATATTACACTACACACGCATCAAGTTTTTGGCGCCGTTGCCGGGGACACAAGGATTTTAAGAAAGTTAGGAATCAACGGCCTAGTCATATTTTTATTTTTTCTTTTTAATTTTTAGGATTTTCTTAGTTTTTCAGCTTCTGCAGAGCTCAGCACGGGCCGTGCCCGCTGAGCACGCCCCCGTGCTCAATCACTGGAACTGGCAATCCTGTTTTAAGTCAGACAGTAAGCTGAACACGGGGCCGTGTCCACTCAACACGCCCCCGTGCCCAAGATTCTCTTACTGAAAACAGAACCGTTAGATCCCGGCGGTTGGTAATTTCTGACACAAACATGAGTGATAGTAATTCTTTTTACTTTCGGCACTCTTATGGTATGTGGTGTCGATTATGTGGAGGCGAACATGAAGAATTAAAATGTTATTTTCTAAATTATAGGCCCCACTATATCGACCCACTGATTCCTTATAACCTTAAGAGGGGCGAAAGTAAAAAATAAGCACTATCTCTCCCTCGAATGCGCCCAGCCAGATATTCTAGGGGAAATGCTCCTTGACGAGTTATTTCAACTAGAAGAACTAATTCTAAATTGGTCAAAGGAACTTAGGAAAGATTTTATTGATCCGCCCCAAGACGATGACCATGAGGAAATGTTGGAACCGCATTCCGACAACCTCGTTGCTCCCGAAAATACCTTCATACCTAGAGAAGACTTGGACGATAGTCGTCCCTGTGCCGATTGTGCCGTGAAGGACTCTCCATCGACTTCGTTCGATGCATACATAGACCTGAGCGATTCGGCATACACCTTCTATAACGAGAGCTCGGGAAAGGGTTGGACTTGTCCACCTAGAATGAAAATAGGAATTACCCTCACCGATAACCTCTTGCGTTCTCACCTTAGTATAGGACAATTAAGGTATCTTAGGCACTTTGGGGTTGTCCCAACCAATCAAGAGCCACCCGATAACAGATAAGTTCCATAAAAAAAACTAGACAACTTCATAAAAAAATAGAGACCACTCGACACGGGGCCGTGTCCAGCCAACACGCCCCCGTGTTCACCAAAAGATTCCCTTCTGATCAGAACGTCAGAATACGGACAAATTGTGTCAGAATTTCATCTGCACACGGGGCCGTGTCCAGCAAACACGGGGCCGTGTCCAGAAGGCTGTCGTTTTCTATAAATGCAGCCAAGAATTCTGCACATTTGGACCAACTTGGGACAGAGATTTGAAGGAATCTTCTCTCAAACAATCCTAGGTAAGTCTAAAAGAAGGTTCCAACAACCCATCTTGTCCTTTCCACTTCTAGCCATTTCCTTCTTTTTCATCTTTCTCCAAAAACTACCATCAAAAGTTTGAATTCTTCAACCTTTGTGGTAGGAAACAATGAGTTTTGTTCATGGAATCTTGGTAAAAACATGTTGTGTAACATTGTTTAAAGTTATTAATGTCCAAAAAGCCTACATAAATTCAGAAAATAACTTAAAAGCCCAAGATTCCTTGCTTCAAAATTCTGCAGAAAGATGAACACGGGGTCGTGCTCAATGAGCACGGGGCCGTGTCCAGATACTGTTTCATCACATAAACTGTTTTTCGGTTTATTTTTCGTAGAATGGCGAGTGAAAATAGCGAACCATCATCCGTTCATTCATCAAACAGCCGAAGGGGAAGAAGGCCCTCCGTTGAAGCTACGCTTGTGCACTATGTGATAGCACTAAGGGAGGCTCTCGACGAAATGACGTCAGTAGAGGAGGTCCTGATTGACCGTATTAACGATCTTACGGTGGGACTCGAAAGTAGCTTCCAAGAAATTAACCTCTTGCACCAGAGGTTAAATATTCTTGTAGCACCCCCGATGGAACCAGTCCTTCCACAACAGGACTGGAACTTGGCACTCGGGGTTAACAACCCTACCGGGTGGGAAGACTTTCCCGCGGAACCTCCCATGGAACAACCACAAGAAATTCCAGCGGAAATCGAAACTCCTCAAACTAATGCAAATGAGCCCTCTTTTCTCCTTCCAAGGGAGGTGGAGGAGTGGCTCGCCGACATGTGAGGAGGACCACACCCGGAAGAAGGAGTTTCTAAAAGCCTTATCTAACCAAGATTAGTAGCTTCTTGGGAATTTTGCTAATTAAAATAAAATATAGGGCTAGAACTCCATGGTTTAATATTTATGTATTTTCATCTTTAGTTTTTATGTAATATCTCTCTATGTTTGCAATGATATGATGGTTTCTAAGGATTGATGGTTATTGATGGATAAAATACACTCATGGTGGTAATAGATGAAAAAGGGAACGAGAAAAATGGCCCCATGCACAAAGAACAGAGCAACCCGACACAAATCTCCATCACAGAAGGCTCAACACGGGTCGTGCCCAACCAACACGGCCCCATGCTGAGCCACCTGCAGAAAAACGCCCAGTTCAGGTAACTGGACACGGGCCGTGTTCACCGGACACGCCCCCGTGTCCAGGCTTCTGTCTCATTTCTTTAATTTCTGTTACTGGCACCTGACCACGGGGCCGTGTCCGGTCACCACGGGGCCGTGTCCAGGCTGCCAGTAACATAAATCTTTGCTTTTTAACACCACACCACACATCCAATCAACCTAAAAATTTATTTTTGGGACACATTGAGGACAATGTGTAATTTAAGTGTGGGGGGGAAGCTAACACTTTGAAATTTTGCAAGTCCTAACAACAAGCCTTACACAAAACTCTATTGGAACCGCTAAACACCCCAAATTTTTTTCAAAAATTCTTTCATTTTCACTTGTCTAAAGTTTAAGTTAGGAATTACAAGTTTAATAAGGTTATATTTTTATGAAATTTACAACCGAGAGCGTCGTGATAACAAAGAACCAACATAAGAAAATTACGAAACGGCATAACAAGTCTAGTTAAAATTCGATTATATATATACTTGATCACATTAAAAAAACCCATTCCCATAAAAGTGAGTTTTGAGCCTTTATTGAGCATACAAATTTACATCTTTAGACTAAATGCTCATTTTTCGTTTCTTGTGTGAATAGCCGCTTGGTTCTTACAACTCTAGAACTTGCCACGACGATACATTCCCGGTCCTTACCAACTTAAACCCAAGTAAGTAAATGATGGAGGCATTAGGAGTAACCATTTTTCTTTCTACACCATTAATTTTCATTTTTTTACCACCTACCCAAAATCCCCCTAGTTAACCCCTTTGAGCCTAAACCTTTCATTTCATTACCCTAAAACCCTTTTTACCCACCAAAAAACCCTTTTTATTTTTCACCCTTTATTTTAGTATCAAGCTCGGTTTTTCGCAAGCTCGCTCTTTTATGTGACTGATGAAAAAAAAATGATGATGAAGTTAAAAACAAACAAAGCTATACTAATAAAAGCTTGTTTGGAGAAATACTTCAAAATAAAAAGCCACTAAAAACAAGGTGTGTTACGAAAACCGACGCTTTTACACTTTTCGCCCTTTTTACTAACCACTAACCCAACCACCCACCTTTAACCCAAGCCTAACCCTTCACTGTAACGCCCTGTGTTTTGTACTTTCTATTTATAGCTTGTCTTACTCGTGTTGCTAATTTTGGAAGCTTTGTATCATTGTACTCGTTCCTTCTAGTACTCGTTGTAAACTCGAGATTTTGATCATGAATGAAAACTTGCATTTCCTTGTTACATACTATACATACACCATAATACGATTAATCATGAGATCATTTGATACTTCTTTGTGATACTTACAAACATATGTTGAACTTGTAAATATGTGACATATACTTGTTACTTACAAACATGTTACATACTTGTACATTACACTTTTTGCCTAGTTAAATCATGTTTTATTTCATATTTCACCTTGTTACAAGTTAGGGGAAACATTGTTGCATATTATTACACAACTTAACTAATAAAATTACTCATTATAATGTTTTAAAAAAATAAAAAACTAAAGAAACATGGCAGCCCAAATTCAGCAAAATTCAGCCCCATATAGTTGGGTTTTGTGGGCTAGTTTCAAGGTGTAACCCCTTCTAAACACTTCCAAAGCCCAACCCATTGAAACCCTAATCATTCCCCCTATAAATACCACTTATAACCAGCCTCCCTACCACTTTTGCAACACTAAAAACTCTCAAAACATCCTCCAAACCGTAGCTGAAAGTAAAGGTTCGAGTAGATTGACACCCCTTCACGAAAATGAGCATAACTCACTCAATTCTTATCCGATTCACTCGATTCTTTTTCCTACTTGCTTGTATAATCATGGGGTTCGATTCCTAGACTTCTCCTTGGAGAAATCAGACCTGGAAATGCCCCGAAATAGTCCATAAACTTTCTGTTTGTTTTTATGTTCATCAAAAACTTGTTTAAATCTATGCAACTTGTGTCCAACACATCTCATACCTATGTCCTAATGCTTACAACTTATCCCATGGTTGGTTAAGCTTAAAAACAAGGTTGATACATCTAAATCAGAGGTTAAAACCTCATAAACTTTCTGTTTTTAATTAGGGTTTTACCCACAAGTAATGTTCAAGTGTGAAACTTGTTGAATGTGTGATGGTTGGATTAGCTTGGGCTATCCTTCATAAGAATCCACTCATTACTTGATGTTTTGCTATAGATTAGTTGTTGTTAATACTTTGATACTTGTATGTTCATGACCCTCCTTGTTGTTTATAACAACAAGTGTAGTGGTGAACAATAGAGGTGCCTAAATGGAAGCTTGTTCTTCCTACCTCATGTATGTATTCTATGACACAAAGAGGTACCTAAATGGAGACATTAATCTCCTACCTCATGCTTGAATCATAAGACTTGTAAACTATATAATATCTAAGTTATTCTATATGTATACATCTAAGTAACTAAGACTTGATGATGACTTAATAGTTATTTGTTAAGTGGACGTTACATCATCTATGACCATGCCCTTGTTACGACTCTAATGGATCTTAGAATCCATGAAATCATACCAACTCTTTTGAGTTTCAATAGTGTCAAGAACAAGAGTTATGCGTACAAGATGATTATTTTCACCTATGTTACTTTCTATATATTAAAAACTCCGAATCTATAATCTTCCGCTATACGCCAAACTCACACACCTACGTTTCCTTGTGTAGAAGGACAAGGTGCTCCGAACTAATTCATCTACAAACTTGCTCTCGGAATTTCAAGTCACCACTTGTAAACCGTGAGTATACTCGTATTTCCCCCTTTTTACTTTTACCACTTTTGGGGTGTAACATGTTTACCTATTAACTTACACATGAACACTTTATTAAACACATGAACGTTCCTATAACATGCTTGTATACGTGATGACTTGATACTTTAAACTTGGGTTATTCTTATGTGTTGAACTTATCATTAACTTCGTACGAGCCAAACCTTGACATATGTAGCGCTATAGGATTAACGACCCGCCCGTAAACTTGAGGTTATGTCTTGAGCATATTGCGTTTTCTTGGTTTGATATGTTAGACACATGCCATATTTAATGTTTATCTTGAATCATATGCTTGCCATGAGGAATTGTTCACACTTTTTATCTTATGCTATGTACGTACCAAACTTGTATACTCGCCTTTGCTTTTGCATTGAATTGTATTTTAAACATGTTACAGGTTGATGATGATGCTATAAAAGAAGTAGCGTTGATGCCTAGATACACATATAGACGTTAGGGTTGAATATGTTGTATCAAATTTTGTTATGTTATCATGTTGTATTGGTTAAACTTGTTGTATTTGGAATTTCTTGTAATGTTGACTAGTTGAAGTTATGAAATGAAACTTGGATTATTAAATTATTGTCACAAATAGTGTTATGATGTCTCGAGCAATCTTCACACTTCGTCTCATCCCGATGTTTCCGCCATTGGTTGGGGTGTGACAGATTGGTATCAGAGCCATAACTATAGGGAATTAGGAAACTTTTGCCCTAGTCTATAGTTTTAGGAACTTTGTCTCTTATTTGTTGTTTAAAACATTTGTGCTCTATCTTACATGCTTCCTAGCTACACTTCTTGTTAATAAATTTATGTGCCTTTCCTAAGGCTAACACGAATACACTTTTGCTATTTTATACTCTTGTAACATCAACGAGACTACTTTACCAAAATAGGCGTGAAACCCACAATTTGGTAAACGACTCTCACTCTACCTTTAATCTATTTTTGCACGAAATTTCACCATTAAGCTAGGAGTGACATCCACAACTTAATGGTAATTTCCATTTCAACTCTAGTGGACCCTTGTCAAAGTGTCAAAATTTTATTTTGGCCGACAAGTACCAACCACATTTAGGGTACGAAATCGTCAAGTTAGGGGTGAAACCCGCATCTTGTCGATTAAGTCCCATTCCTTGATTTTTTTTATTCTCGCCAAAGTCCCGAATGTTCCAATCATTTAGAGATGTGTAGTAACCGGAAGGGTAAGATACCGTTAATCGCTTCTCGACGAGAGTATCTTACTTATAGGCCAAAGCACAATATCTCTAAATCGAAAGGACTTTCGACCCACTTTGGAATTGTCGACGTTTCTCTACCCGAAACATTCCTATGTTTTATTGAGCCTCTCTTTTATGTATCTCAATTTATATGTGATTTTATACTTGAACGTTCATTCATTTCGAAATGTCGTTTTAATCATGTCGCACATTATCGCAATCACAAACAATAATAATTCTCATGAACCAACTAAATTTATATTTTCCTATTCGCAACTTATGTGCTATACATGTTGAATGTGTGTTGGAAACTTACGCTTTATGTGAACTTTACTTGGTACTTGAACATCTACTTGCTTTGCATACACAAACCTTGTTTTCAATTAATGATTAAAGTCTCATCCTTTCCCTTCTCTTTCAAATCTTTTAGATGTCTTCTAGTTCATCCAAGAAACTCAAGTCAAAGAAGGGTTCGACCTCCTCCGCCATGTCCCAAAAGGATTGTATGAAGTTTATGGCTAAACAATTTGCAAAGGTCCTACCCGACATTGTTAGCAAGATCCAAACCGATTCACCCCATGGTTCGGTCGACTCAAAGGCCGACAAACCCAAATCGACCTTCCAATTTAAGCACTTCATGGCTTGTAAACCCTTAGAATTTACCGGCAAGAATGGCGCTACCGCCATGATGAACTGGTTTGATGCCATCGAGCTTACCTTCTTGCAAAGTGGTTGCCCTGACGAACTAAGAACCTTGAATGCAACCGGTGTGTTTCGTGAAAAGGCACTTGAGTGGTGGACAACTGAGCGTAACAAGAGAGGAAACGAGGTCGCACACGCTATGCCGTGGGACGATCTCAAACAACTTATGAAGGATCACTTTTGTCCCCCTCACGAACTCCAAAAGTTGGAAAATGAATTCTGGAACCTCACGCAAAAAGGGAGTGACATGGATGGTTTGATTACACGCTTCAAGCAGCTTAGTGTTCTATGCCCTGGTCAAGTAGAAACCGCCCCCAAAACCGTGGCCAAGTTCATTCGTTGTGTTGCACCTTCCTTAACAAACCATCTTGCATCTGCCAACCCTCAAACCATTGAAGACGCGTACCGCATAGCTACCGAACTTAACAACAATTGTGTTCTTCATGGAACCTTTGACAAGGTTTCAACAAAGAATGCGCACCAAGCCACCATTGACTCTCCTAATGAGTCTAAACCCTCCCAGCAATCTAAGAGAAACCAAGGCAAGAAGCGGAAGGCTTCAAGCCAAAACTGCGCGGTCGTCACTCCGCCAAACCCACAACCCCTTCAAACTGTGCCTGCTTTCGATGGTGAACGCAAGGTTTATACTGGAACGCACCCAAAGTGCGACAAATGCCGATATCATCACCCCCCAAACGCTCATTGTCGAAAGTGTGACAAGTGTGGCCGGTATGGGCATCTCTCGCCATACTGTCGTATCCCCCCACAGGCCTACCAAAACCAAGCTCTTTTGGCTCCAAATCAAGTCGCCCCTGTGCGAGCATGCTTCACGTGTGGTGATACCAACCACATGGCCAATGTGTGTCCTCAACGATATCAACCACAACAACCTCGACAGCAACAACCACAGCCACAACCCCAACAACAACAACAGGTTCAAGAACCCGCTAGGGGTCGAGCTTTCCTTCTCACCACAGCTCAGGCTCAAAATGCAAACGACGTCATCACTGGTACGTTTCTCATTAACCATGTCTATGCTTCATGCCTATTTGATACTGGTGCCGATAAAAGTTTTGTGTCGTTAGAATTCGAGTCTTTGCTCAAGTGTAAACGCTCTAAGTTGCCAAAATCTTTCGCTGTCGAAGTTGCTAATGGTAAAACCGTCAAAGTCAATTCTGTTCTCTCCAATTGTTCACTAATCCTTAACGATCATACGTTCTCAATCGATCTCATACCTATGCAAATGGGTAGTTTCGACGTCATAGTAGGTATGGACTGGCTTGGGCGAGTTCGTGCTGAAGTTGTCTGTTCTGAGAAGTTTATTCGCTTGCCTCTTCCAAATGGTGATTCTCTACACGTCTATGGTGAAAAGCCTTCTCAAGGCCTTAAGCTTATGTCATGTATCAAGGCAAACAAGTGCTTACGCAAGGGTACCTTCGCCTTTCTCGCCCACATCGTGGAAAAGAAGGATAAAGGCCCAAGCATAAGTGACGTTCCTGTTGTACGTGACTTTCCGGATGTATTTCCCGAAGACCTTCCTGGTCCTCCTCCTGCTCGTTCTGTCGATTTTCGCATCGATTTAGTGCCTGGCGCTACGCCTGTCGCTAAGTCCCCCTATCGTTTAGCACCCTCTGAGATGCAAGAGCTCTCGAGTCAACTTCAAGAGCTTCTTAACAAAGGCTTCATACGCCCTAGTACTTCTCCTTGGGGCGCTCCCGTGTTGTTCGTCAAGAAGAAAGATGGATCCTTTCGTATGTGTATTGACTATCGTGAGCTCAACAAGCTTACTATCAAGAATCGATACCCTCTTCCTCGCATTGATGACCTCTTCGATCAATTGCAAGGCGCAACCTGCTTTTCAAAGATCGATCTTCGTTCTGGGTATCATCAACTTCGAGTACTCGAAGAAGATGTGCCTAAAACCGCCTTTCGTACGCGTTATGGTCATTATGAGTTCGTGGTCATGCCCTTTGGTTTGACCAACGCACCTGCTGTCTTTATGGACTTAATGAACCGCGTGTGCAAAGCATACTTGGACCGTTTTGTGATCGTCTTCATCGACGATATCCTCATCTATTCCAAGACGCAAGCAGAGCATGAGCAACACTTGCGCCTTATTCTTGAACTCCTTCGTACTGAACACCTATATGCCAAATTCTCCAAGTGTGAATTTTGGTTACAAGAAGTTCAATTCCTTGGTCACACTGTCAACAAACTTGGTATTCACGTTGATCCCGCAAAAATCGAAGCTGTGAAAAATTGGGTCGCACCTAAATCTCCGTCCGAAATCCGTTCGTTTCTTGGTCTTGCTGGTTACTATCGTCGTTTTATCTCCAACTTTTCGAAAATCGCTGTTCCTTTGACCTCCTTGACTCAAAAAGAGAGACCTTTTGTTTGGGGTCCCGAACAAGAGGAGTCTTTTCAAACGCTCAAGGACATGCTTTGCAATGCTCCTATCCTAACGCTTCCTGATGGTAACGATGATTTCGTTGTGTATTGCGACGCTTCAAACCTTGGTCTTGGTTGTGTCCTTATGCAACGTGACAAAGTTATCGCTTACGCATCGAGGCAACTCAAAATTCATGAGAAAAACTATACTACTCACGACCTTGAACTTGGTGCGGTCGTTTTTGCATTGAAGATTTGGCGACACTACCTTTATGGTACTAAATGTGTAGTCTTCACCGACCATAAGAGCCTTCAACACATCTTCAATCAAAAGGAACTAAACATGCGTCAACGTCGTTGGGTGGAATTGTTAAACGACTATGATTGCGAAATCAAATACCACCCGGGTAAGGCGAATGTAGTAGCCGACGCCCTTAGTCGTAAAACTCACGTCCAAAGTATCCGTTGTTTCCAACTCGTCCACGATCTTCAAAATCGCATACGTAACGCCCAGTATACATCCGTTAATGAGGGTAACCTCTACAACGAAATGCAATGTGGTGCTGAGAATAGTCTCGTGTCCAAACCCGATGGTATTCTATACTATCTCAATCGCATCTGGATTCCCAATCGTGACGATCTTCGCAATTTCCTGATGAAGGAGGCCCATAACACGAAATATTCTATTCACCCTGGTGCTGATAAGATGTACCATGATATGCGTACTTCCTATTGGTGGCCTGGAATGAAGAAGGATATAGCCACCTTCGTTTCTAAATGTCTTACGTGTTCCAAAGTAAAAGCCGAACATCAACGTCCCTCTGGCTTGCTCGAACAACCAATAATTCCCGTTTGGAAGTGGGAGAGCATTGCCATGGATTTCATCACTAAGCTTCCTCGCACTACAGCTGGTCATGACAGCATATGGGTCGTCGTTGACCGATTGACCAAATCAGCTCACTTCCTCCCCATTCGTGAAGACTTCAAAGTCGAGAAATTGGCTAAGGTCTACATGAAGGAAATCATCTGTCGTCACGGGACGCCCATTGATATCATTTCTGATCGTGATGCTCGTTTTACGTCTCGTCTTTGGGAAACTTTTCAATCTGCTATGGGTACTAAGCTTAACCTTAGCACCGCCTTCCATCCTCAGACTGACGGTCAAACCGAGCGTACTATCCAAACCTTAGAGGATATGCTTCGTTCATGCGTAATAGATTTTGGTGGCAACTGGGATTCATACTTGCCCTTGGCTGAATTCTCGTACAATAACAGCTATCACACGAGTATCCAAATGGCTCCTTTCGAAGCATTGTATGGTCGCAAGTGCCGTTCGCCTATTTCTTGGCACGAGATTGGTCAAGCCCAAATCACCGGTCCCGAGCTTATACAAGAGGCTACGGACAAGATTTTACAGGTTCGAGACAACTTATTGAAAGCCAGGAACCGACAGAAGAGTTACGCTGACAAAGGACGCAAACCTATGGAATTCGAGACAGGTGACAACGTGCTTCTCAAGGTATCCCCTTGGAAAGGCGTGGTTCGATTTGGCAAGAAAGGGAAACTCGCACCTCGCTACGTTGGTCCTTTCAAGATTCTCGAAAGGATTGGCAAGGTTGCGTATAGACTGGACCTGCCTGAAGGACTCAGCAATGTACACCCTGTCTTCCATGTGTCCAACTTAAAGAAATGCCTAGCTGACGAAGGACTCCACGTTCCTCTCGAAGACTTGCAAGTCAACGAAACACTTCACTTTGTAGAAAAACCGGTCGAAATCATGGACCAAGGAACCAAGCAATTGAGGCGCAGTCGAATTCCTATTGTCAAAGTTCGATGGGAAGGAAAACGTGGCGCTGAATTTACTTGGGAGCTCGAAAGCGAAATGAAATCGAAATATCCTCATCTTTTCCCTGAGTCTTCCTAAATTTCGGGACGAAATTTCCTAAAGGAGGGGAGACTGTAACGCCCTGTGTTTTGTACTTTCTATTTATAGCTTGTCTTACTCGTGTTGTTAATTTTGGAAGCTTTGTATCATTGTACTCGTTCCTTCTAGTACTCGTTGTAAACTCGAGATTTTGATCATGAATGAAAACTTGCATTTCCTTGTTACATACTATACATACACCATAATACGATTAATCATGAGATCATTTGATACTTCTTTGTGATACTTACAAACATATGTTGAACTTGTAAATATGTGACATATACTTGTTACTTACAAACATGTTACATACTTGTACATTACACTTTTTGCCTAGTTAAATCATGTTTTATTTCATATTTCACCTTGTTACAAGTTAGGGGAAACATTGTTGCATATTATTACACAACTTAACTAATAAAATTACTCATTATAATGTTTTAAAAAAATAAAAAACTAAAGAAACATGGCAGCCCAAATTCAGCAAAATTCAGCCCCATATAGTTGGGTTTTGTGGGCTAGTTTCAAGGTGTAACCCCTTCTAAACACTTCCAAAGCCCAACCCATTGAAACCCTAATCCTTCCCCCTATAAATACCACTTATAACCAGCCTCCCTACCACTTTTGCAACACTAAAAACTCTCAAAAGATCCTCCAAACCGTAGCTGAAAGCAAAGGTTCGAGTAGATTGACACCCCTTCACGAAAATGAGCATAACTCACTCAATTCTTATCCGATTCACTCGATTCTTTTTCCTACTTGCTTGTATAATCATGGGGTTCGATTCCTAGACTTCTCCTTGGAGAAATCAGACCTGGAAATGCCCCGAAATAGTCCATAAACTTTCTGTTTGTTTTTATGTTCATCAAAAACTTGTTTAAATCTATGCAACTTGTGTCCAACACATCTCATACCTATGTCCTAATGCTTACAACTTATCCCATGGTTGGTTAAGCTTAAAAACAAGGTTGATACATCTAAATCAGAGGTTAAAACCTCATAAACTTTCTGTTTTTAATTAGGGTTTTACCCACAAGTAATGTTCAAGTGTGAAACTTGTTGAATGTGTGATGGTTGGATTAGCTTGGGCTATCCTTCATAAGAATCCACTCATTACTTGATGTTTTGCTATAGATTAGTTGTTGTTAATACTTTGATACTTGTATGTTCATGACCCTCCTTGTTGTTTATAACAACAAGTGTAGTGGTGAACAATAGAGGTGCCTAAATGGAAGCTTGTTCTTCCTACCTCATGTATGTATTCTATGACACAAAGAGGTACCTAAATGGAGACATTAATCTCCTACCTCATGCTTGAATCATAAGACTTGTAAACTATATAATATCTAAGTTATTCTATATGTATACATCTAAGTAACTAAGACTTGATGATGACTTAATAGTTATTTGTTAAGTGGACGTTACATCATCTATGACCATGCCCTTGTTACGACTCTAATGGATCTTAGAATCCATGAAATCATACCAACTCTTTTGAGTTTCAATAGTGTCAAGAACAAGAGTTATGCGTACAAGATGATTATTTTCACCTATGTTACTTTCTATATATTAAAAACTCCGAATCTATAATCTTCCGCTATACGCCAAACTCACACACCTACGTTTCCTTGTGTAGAAGGACAAGGTGCTCCGAACTAATTCATCTACAAACTTGCTCTCGGAATTTCAAGTCACCACTTGTAAACCGTGAGTATACTCGTATTTCCCCCTTTTTACTTTTACCACTTTTGGGGTGTAACATGTTTACCTATTAACTTACACATGAACACTTTATTAAACACATGAACGTTCCTATAACATGCTTGTATACGTGATGACTTGATACTTTAAACTTGGGTTATTCTTATGTGTTGAACTTATCATTAACTTCGTACGAGCCAAACCTTGACATATGTAGCGCTATAGGATTAACGACCCGCCCGTAAACTTGAGGTTATGTCTTGAGCATATTGCGTTTTCTTGGTTTGATATGTTAGACACATGCCATATTTAATGTTTATCTTGAATCATATGCTTGCCATGAGGAATTGTTCACACTTTTTATCTTATGCTATGTACGTACCAAACTTGTATACTCGCCTTTGCTTTTGCATTGAATTGTATTTTAAACATGTTACAGGTTGATGATGATGCTATAAAAGAAGTAGCGTTGATGCCTAGATACACATATAGACGTTAGGGTTGAATATGTTGTATCAAATTTTGTTATGTTATCATGTTGTATTGGTTAAACTTGTTGTATTTGGAATTTCTTGTAATGTTGACTAGTTGAAGTTATGAAATGAAACTTGGATTATTAAATTATTGTCACAAATAGTGTTATGATGTCTCGAGCAATCTTCACACTTCGTCTCATCCCGATGTTTCCGCCATTGGTTGGGGTGTGACATTCACCCAAAAAGTCCTCTTGATATTTACAAAGGTAAAAAGTTAAAAAGGAGGAGGATTGATTGCTTGGCAAGCCTATGGAAGGCGTAAGTTCCATGCCGCTCTCGAGTGATTCACTAAAAATACACCTTCGGCCGAGTGTTGAGTGATTTATCCCGTGAGGTATGTGAACTTGTATATAAATGGAATTTTAAAAAGGCATGTTATGCCCAAATAAGTAATTTATCCTATGAAACGTTCTAAATAAATCATAACGAATAGGATTGTAAATAAATAAAAATAAAACCTAAAAAGATCTTGGATTCCCGACACTCTATGACAAGCAAAAAACTTTCTCTTCTACCCATTCCATTTGGGAGTGTAAGCCACATTTAAAGAGTTTTGCTTGATGACAAGCAAAAGTTCAAGTGTGGGGGTATTTGATGTGTGTAAAATGCAACATATAAATCACATCAATTAAGGCATAAAACTAACCCTTTTTAAGTACTAATGTTGGAAAAAGAGTGTTTTTGTCTTCCTTTTGTATTTTCAGGATGAAATGAGCTCAAATTCACAAAAAAAGCAAAAAGACAACTAATTCTAGCATAAATACAAGAAAAGGAATAAAAGTAGACTGCCCGGACCCTCAACGGCATCCTCCAAAGCAAAGAAGAGAAAACAGAAGCCTGAACACGCCCCGTGCTCAGCCAGCACGGGGACGTGCCCAAGAAGCAGCATAAAAGACAAACTTGTAGAAGCTTCTATTGCCCACCACGGGGCCGTGTCCAGTGAGCACGGGGGCGTGGTGAAAGTACAGCAGGCGCATTAATTGTAATTGCGAATTACAATTAATGAAGAGAGAGAATGTCAGACGGGCATGGGGGCGTGTCCAGCGGACACGGGGCCGTGCCCAGCCTTCTGTTCAGCCTATAAATAGGAGTGCTTGGTTTCATTCCATCTCATCCCTTGGCACACCACCTCTCTCACACTTCATCCACCACCCACCACCACCATAACACCATCATCCACCACCATCATCCATTGTCCATCGTAGAGTGTGTGAGTCGTCTCGGGATCCAAGATTGATCGTAAGAGTTCTTGACAATCAAGGCCATGTTTGCCTAAGTCTCTTACATCACTTGGTGAAGACTAGTGTTTAGTATAATACTTTTTATTTTTAATCTTTTGCACTTTTTATTTGGTTTTGTATTAATGACTTTAATAACTAGTTGCTTATGTTGAAGGTGATCTTTCCTTATCGTTTGTCCGTGGTGTCTTGGCATTATTTTACTGTCTATATAAAATAAAAGATTTTCACCATTCATATCTCCACGGTCTATATGGAGGTATGTTGGCTACCTGGTCGGGGGTTAAGGGAACGGTTTGGTAAGGGTCTTGCCCTTGTTCAGCGTTTAGAGGTCCTGCTTGGGACCTGGGTCAAATTTAGTAGGATCTCCTTCAATGCCCATAGGTATTGGATGGCGGGGATCCAAACTCTTTGACCCCCTCATAAGTTAACTACTATTAATACTATAACCCGGCTATTTAGGACTGTATCCCTGCTGACTCAGACTACTTAGCCGAGGGTAACGTCACCGCCGAAAGCGGGGCCTACCACAATTTGCATTAATAACTTAATTCATTATCTTCCAATAATCCGACCCTTTAGGATTGTATCCTTGCTGACTCAAACTACTGGGTTGAGGGTAACGTCGCCTTCAAAAGAGGGGCCTACTACAATAACTAAGATAATCTCTTAAACAAGTGCAAAAGTGCGAAAATAATCAAAGGTTATACTAATACACGAGTCAGATCCAAGTGATTCATCTTGTCTATCTGTTTTTATTTTATTTTATTTTTCAGCATTTAGTTAGTTTTTATTTTCTTAGTTTAAAAATATTTTTCTCACTTTTTGATTTGATTAGACGTTGAGGATAAACCGGTATTAAAAGCTATTGTGTCCTTGGACGACCTCGGTATCTTACCAACACTATACTACGTCCACGATGGGTGCACTTGCCCATATGTGTGTTTAGTGTTAGTGAATATTGTGTTTTATAAATTTAAAACTTGGCTAAAGGTGTAAAAAGGGCTTAATTATACATAAAAAATATATTACACTACACACGCATCAAGCATTAAAGCAAAATACTGCCAGTCTTTCTCATCAGGCAGTGAGTCAAACAGTTTGTCAACCAATTCTTCCTGAGTGTAAACAATTCCGTGTCTTGCAAGTTCCATCTTTAAATGACCGAATCTTTCTATCATCTTTGTCACAGATTCGTTTTTCAAACACCCAAACAAATCGAATTCTTTTCTTAACAATTTCTTTTGTTTTTAACAATTTCAGCACTACCCACACATTTTATTTTCAGTTTCTCCCATAGATCTCTGGAATCTTTGTACTCGATCAATGATATAATGTCATCCCTCACAGATTGATGAACTAAGGCAATGCATTTCTATTCAGCAACAAATCTTTCTATTTGATTTTCTTCTATATTTTCATAATCCGTTCTTCCCATATCAAAACCATTCTTCATGCTCTTCCAACTTAGGTATGCAAAAGCTTTCAGCCATTCTTCAAATCTACTAGCCCACCTGTTGTATTCTTCTATTGCCATTAGCTTGGGCGGTTTGTTGTAGGTGCCATAGGCACTGTCAACACTCAAAGAATCAGCAATGGTTTTCTTTGCACTCGGATTTGAAGTATTTTCATTTGTGTTACTTGATGTATCATCTCCTGTGCTTCCCGTGAAAGCAAAGGCGTCACGGAACGGATTCATAAAATCATCCATCTTCAAGTACCTGAAACAATCAACAAACACTTAGAAAAATTTTTGGATTTTAAAACAATTTCAAACGAAATGGATTCAAGCGAAATGAATCTCAAGCGAAATGAACAGTCTTCAAATGGAACGACTTCAAGCGAAATGAACTCAGAATCTTCAAACGAAATGATCTTCACACGAATTGAATTTCACGCGGAATGGTCTTTCACACGAAATAGCAGTTTTGGTGCGAAATAGCAACTTTGGTACGAAATGGATATCTATTTCGTACGAAATGAAGTTCCAAGGTAGATTCCGTGCAAAATGAAGTTTCAGAAAGTTGATTTGTGCGAAATGAGGTTCTCAAGATTGATTTCGTGCGGAATGAACTTCTCAAGATTGATTTCGTGCGGAATGAACTTCTCAACTTTGATTTCGTGCGAAATGATGATCAATATGCTGATTTCCTGAGAAATGAACTGTATCAATTCGTACGAAATGATGATGACATCATCATATCGGCCACCATTTTGTCAAATTGATCTTGATTTAGGTCGATTTTAGGTCCAATTCTTTCAAGGATTCGTTAAAACTGTGTTTTACAAGATATGTGTGAAATTCAAGTCATTTTGTCCGTTAAATCTTGATTAATTTTGAAAAGAATGAGTAGAAGTCAGAGATTTTGATGAAAACAAGCTGAATCGGTATGAACTCTTCTTCCTGAGCTCTGATACCACTTGTTGGATCGACGTGTGACCCGAATGAGTCAATCAGAAGAGTTTTCAATCCATATCAAAGGCGGAATCAATGATATAGATGTGATTACAGCTTGATTCTCCATAATTATCTTCTTTTTATTGATTTCAAAGCTTTACAGATCATTTGACAAACTGGAAGCACCTCGGCTCTGAAATCTGGATCGTTACAATTGATGAACCAGACTCCACTATATATAGAGGTGGCATTTCGTACGAAATAGGCATTACTTATTTCGTGCGAAATGGGCTTTACTCATTTCGTACGAAATGGTTCTGCCATTTCGTGTGAAATGACTCTAACACATAAAAAACCTACTTTTTAACCTACTGAGCACTGGTTTATCCTATCTCGACACAAGACTCGATAAAGACAAAGTTAACAGACATTTATGTACCAACAGTTATCAAGACGAAATATTATCGTCGATAATCTTTTTTGTGTATGGTGCGAGACCAGTGATGAATCAATAGAACACGTTCTCACAGGTTGTCGGGTTTCAGCTGGAATTTGGAATGCTATTACTAATTAGTGCAGGATACCAGGTATGTCCGTCTTCCATGTTAAGGAAACCTAAGTGTTATATTATTCAATACTGAAATGAATAGAAAACGAAAAAAAAAACTTTAAAACTTGAACTTCATATTACTCTCACTCATCACGGTTTCCCTTGATTACCTGTAAACACATAAGACAAACACCAGAAAGAAAATACGACTGAGCCAAAAAGTTGCCCAGTAACAGAGAAATCAACAGTAAAAGTAAGGCAGACATACGGACAAAAACATGAACGGTACTGATGTTAACCAAGTCTAAATTTTGGCACTGAAACGGATACTTATCTAACTTGAAATCCCAAAACTCATACTGAACAGATAACAGATACTGAACATAATCAGATGCGTATAATCATATCAAACATATCCTAACAGAGACAGGACATATGTGACAACATGTAACAGTAAAACAAGTCACGTAATATAGAAGCACCCACGAGCTTAAACAGAGGGGTACATAGCTAGCTAGTCCATGCACCGAGACGGTGCGTGTAGGTGTACACACATTATTCCATCTCAACAGGAGTCAGGAGTCAGAGATAAGATCGATCTATTCGCCTCTAGGGGCCAGGTGCTACACAAGCACAAGCTAGAGACGCCGTGAACTTTAGTTACGCACCGTCACGATGAGTGCCATGCCGTTGACGCCCCAACGACAAGTCTAACATATAATTGCTCGGGTGACAGAGTACAAAGTCGTATCAGAAATAAATGTATTTTGACATAAGTTTAAAAGGGAAGATGCAATAATGAGCACAGGGTATAAGATCTATCGCATGCTACAATATATACTAGTCATATAACAACATGAAATAGAAACTATTGACGAAAACATCCGTACTACAAGGTAACGGATTTGAATAAAAAAATACATTGATGTCAAGAAAATGAATCTGTACCTTAGAGCGTAAGACAAACTTTGCAAAACTTTAACGTCTTAATTGAAAATTATTCAAGATGACCTAATATAAAAGAAAATTACTTAGGCATTAATATAGGGCATTGCTCGAGTTTCAGGATACGAGGTCATCAACAACTTTCTTTAATGACTTAGTTATTGGACTTAAAATTCTTATTTCGGTATATACGTATATGTGCTCAGCATAATGTCTATAAAACCTTGTTCACACTAATTCTTATATAAAAATAAAACTTCATTTTGACAATACATTAAATAATTGTTATTCCTATTCATGGAGTAAAACATAATGATTTTTATTATATTATAGTATATGTACTCAAAGAAAAATTTAAAGAACTTTCATGTGCATGAAAAAGTGTTATAACTTTCCATGAAAAAGAAAAAGAACCAGTGTTGTTCAACTTTTCGACTGTAGTTCCATGATAGAATTAAGAAGGACAATCTATCTCACTTCCAACCTGACTAATCATCGTTCTTGATAACCCCATAATCGGACTCAAATGGTGATCGAACCAATGTATGGTTTATATAAAAAAAACTTGACCCGTTAGTTGGTTGGTTACCTCAATGAAGGATGCGGAGGTCGAACTCGTGACTGTTGGTCAGAATTTTTTTTTCGCTAGGTGTAACATCCCGAAAATATGAATTATTAAATTTGCAAATTAGATTGCAAATAAATTAGTAAAATAAACTAACTAGGAATGACACTAACCTAGTTAGTTGATTACTTATGAGTAGTTAAGAGTTAAAACAAATAAAAACGAAAGTTGAGGGGCCAAATGTGTTTAAATTGAAACTAATATTAATAAAACAAAAAAAAATTAAAAACTCAAACACACTGGTGTGTGTTGAGATCGAACCAGACAAGAGAAAGGGGCGACCAGAACTCCTCACCAAACCCTAGCTCCACAAAATTGATCAATTGAAGGCCAATTTCAATCCCAAATCAAAATCGGAACATAGATTCGTGATCCTCATTACAAGGGGGTTATAAGGTATGTGAAATCTGATGTTAATTCTCTGTTTGAAATTCTCATGAAATTGGGAAATCTGAAATTTGATGTTGCATGTTTGCTATTTGGATAGAATAGAGATGATATAGTGTCTAGGAGTAAAACCTAGACAATAACATGTGAAGTCATGCCTAAATTCTGGAAATTTCATGAGTGCATTGAAGGTCATTCATGGGTTTTGTGAGAAAATGATGAACACTAGGGTGTAGAATGCTAATCTAGTGTAAATTGATGCATAGAAACTGATTTCTGAAAATATGATGTGTAATTCTATATGTAACAGTTCAATTGATGTTAATCAAGGCTAAGTAGCAAGCCATGAATTAGAAAATAAAAGATGTAAAATTCTGCCCGTTAAGTGTTTGTAAAAATGCCCCAAAGAAGGCTCAAAAATTGAAATTTAAAGTTAAAATGCATGATTGTGATGATTTGGCAAATTATGCTATATATGACTGAAAAGGAGTTCTAAACGAATCGTGATTGAACTCTATAGGGAAAGATACCGGAGCGTCGAGTGGACAAGCCGGTGGTGATTTGCGATTGAAGGGCATGCACTAAAGGTATGTAGGTTGACCCGTTACATTAAGTGAATTGCTATTTAATTATGTATGGTTACATTGTAGAATAAAAGTTGTGTTGATTGTAGCGACCATGTTCGTTACTTAAATCCGTAGGTTAAGAATTGGTTTGTAGTCGTTGAGTAGTCATCAAAATGGAGGATTCCGTAGATGAGCCAAACGGGTCGAATAATGGTGTTCATTGTAGTGTTAATATCTTAAGTAGATAGCAATGGCGATAATGATCACAAGAGCTACCGGAAGAGTTGAGTGGAATACATGGCACGTTTCACATGTCGCAATTCCGGGTTGGAAAGGTGGCTTGTCGCCTCGAGCTACCGGAAGAGTTGAGTGGAATACATGGCATGTTTCACGTGTCGCAATTGCGGAAATGTCTAGCGGAAGAGACAGCCTATGTCTATTACGACGATATCGAGGTGGATAATAGCCTGAATTACACGGTAAGACCATTGGAGATTCTAGATCGAAAGGTCAAGCACTTGCGAAACAAACAAATCGATCAAGTCAAGATCAAGTGGGAGCATAGGAAAGGTTCGGACACTACGTGGGAGTCCGAAGAGGAGATGCGACGTCTCTACCCTACACTATTTGGTACGTACTTTGGTTTCGGGGACGAAACCCTTTTAAGGGGGGTGGACTTGTAACATCCCGAAAATATGAATTATTAAATTTGCAAATTAGATTGCAAATAAATTAGTAAAATAAACTAACTAGGAATGACACTAACCTAGTTAGTTGATTACTTATGAGTAGTTAAGAGTTAAAACAAATAAAAACGAAAGTTGAGGGGCCAAATGTGTTTAAATTGAAACTAATATGTTGATTATATCTATAAACATGGGTCAAAGTATAGAACCTAATCATGTTTATTTAGTCATAACGTAAATATAGATACTAAGTTAGAGACACTTACTTGTGGGAGTGGTCATCTTTGAAGACGAAGATAAGGCCATGATTCCCGTTATGGTACCTTGGGTTGATGGATCACCTTAGAGAGAATTTTAGTATTTTAGTATTGGTGTTCTTCTAGAGTTTTTGATCACCACTTATAATCAATATATAAAGATCAATGATTAATGGTCATGAATAGTGATCCGTTATAAAAACTCGATGTATTCACTATTAATGGTACCTAAAGGAAAATCATAATTGCCCCTTGAACTAATCAATATTTACAATTACTACCATCAAGTAATTATCGGAGACTAGTTATGCCATATTGGTAATGTTACCAAATGATCTGTGAGGCCACATGAACGGGTTATTTCTAACATAATATTAATAAAACAAAAAAAAAATTAAAAACTCAAACACACTGGTGTGTGTTAAGATCGAACCAGACAAGAGAAAGGGGCGACCAGAACTCCTCACCAAACCCTAGCTCCACAAAATTGATCAATTGAAGGCCAAATTCAGTCCCAAATCAAAATCCGAACATAGATTCGTGATCCTCATTACAAGGGGGTTATAAGGTATGTAAAATCTGATGTTAATTCTCTGTTTGAAATTCTCATGAAATTGGGAAATCCGAAATTTGATGTTGCATGTTTGCTATTTGGATAGAATAGAGATGATATAGTGTCTAGGAGTAAAACCTAGACAATAACATGTGAAATCATGCCTAAATTCTAGATATTTCATGAGTGCATTGAAGGTCATTCATGGGTTTTATGAGAAAATGATGAACACTAGGGTGTAGAATGCTAATCTAGTGTAAATTGATGCATAGAAACTGATTTCTGAAAATATGATGTGTAATTCTATATGTAATAGTTCAATTGATGTTAATCAAGGCTAAGTAGCAAGCCATGAATTAGAAAATAAAAAATGTAAAATTCTGCCCGTTAACTGTTTGTAAAAATGCCCCAAAGAAGGCTCAAAAATTGAAATTTAAAGTTAAAATGCATGATTGTGATGATTTGGCAAATTATGCGATATATGATTGAAAAGGAGTTCTAAACGAATCGTGATTGAACTCTATAGGGAAAGATACCGGAGCGTCGAGTGGACAAACCGGTGGTGATTTGCTATTGAAGGGCGTGCACTAAAGGTATGTAACTTGACCCGTTACATTAAGTGAATTGCTATTTAATTATGTATGGTTACATTGTAGAATAAAAGTTGTGTTGATTGTAGCGACCATGTTCGTTACTTAAATCCGTAGGTTAAGAATTGGTTTGTAGTCGTTTGGTAGTCATCAAAATGGAGGATTCCGTAGATGAGCCAAACGGGTCGAATAATGGTGTACATTGTAGTGTTAATATCTTAAGTAGATAGCGATGGCGATAATGATCACAAGAGCATGAAGCCATAGGTTCGGTAATGAAGTGCCGGTGATAATAAGCCCCGGAAGTTGGGTAACAAGCGCCTTAGGTTTACTAATTAAAAAGGGTAAGTAAAATGTGTGTAACTTGAAAGGGGCGAATAATGCATAAGTGACTTTTATTCGTTCGGCCCGTAAATCCAATTTTCGATATAACAAATATGATAGACACGTCGGTAATGAATTTACAGACGTATAGGAAAAAGAATCACCTAAAACGGACAACCGAGCGAAAAGTTATGGTCATTTTAAGTCAAAATCTGAATTTTCCCGGAACTGGCAGCAAATGCAGGACACAGAACTGAACCTGCTGGAAAACGTACTCCCCCGCGCCACGCGGGGGAGACACATGAACTGGTGCGACACGCGGAGGCTCCCGCGCCACGCGACAAAACGAACGGATCCTGGCGCGACACGCGACAGGACCAGTTTTGAAATTTTATTTTATTTTTCAGATTTCGATGTCTGAACTTCTTTATATGTACTAAATTAATGTCAAAACTAATGTTTTTAGTGGTTTTGACCCTAGGTGACAATGGGGATCTTACGGATGGCGGTCAAGCAAGTTTTGAAGAACCGAACACACTTTAGAAGCTTCCGCGATATTTAACTTTAATAGACAATGTTTTGGAATGTAAACAATTTGCTAAACAACTTATGAATGTTTGAATTAGTCGTTAGTTGACTAATGTTTTGCTACTTATGAACTTTATCTATGGAACTTATGTTATAATTTGGACGTCTTTTATATAAAATTGTATGAATTATTATTAAATTCAAGTAGTAATTAGACGGGTGTTACAAGTTGGTAATCAGAGCTTAAGGTTGTCAACAAAGTGTTCGGTTCAAGCTTGATCGATCGTCCGGTAAGAATTAACTTATTATGTTAAACGAGATGTGAATGGATGTGCATGGGAAGAGTGTGTTAATTCACTCAAACCCGGAAGGTGCACTAAAAGTGAACGGTTAAAGCAAGTTAGGAACTTGGCTAAACCGAAACAAATAAAGTTATGTTACAAATGAAATGTTTAACATTTAATGTAAACATTTCAGTTTCAAGATGTCGGAAAGAAATGATGATGATCCGGTGCAGACAAGCACCGAACAAATGAAAGAGATTATTGCCGAAGAAGTGGGGAAGGCAATTGAAGGTAGTCTATCCGGGTTCATAGACAAAATTCAAAGCACGGTGTTGTCACTTGTCGAAGAACGAGTCAAAAGGTTGGAGGATAGTGTCAACCTTATGAAAGAGAAATCGGGAGAACGTAAAGGGTGTTCATACAAGGACTTTATGGCGTGTAAACCGCCAATCTACAACGAGGAGGTTGACCCGATAATTTGCCAAAGATGGATAAGTGACGTCGAAGGGGTGTTTGAACGGACCCATTGTGACGTAGGGGACTTTGTTGCTTACGGAACGGGTCAATTGAGGGGTCAAGCCAAGGATTGGTGGGACAATAAAAAGAAGGAAATAGGAGCCGAAGCGGCGAAGGTTATGACTTGGGACGAGTTTAAGGTACCGTTCCTTAAACACCATAGTCCCAAAGCGGTTATTAACAGGATTAAGGAAGAATTCATCCAGCTAAGACAAAAGGGTGAAACAATTGATAAGATCACGGGCATCTTCATGGATAAGCTGAGATTTTGTGATGAGTTAGTTACCACTGAAGAGAAAAAGATATACTACTATTACAACATGCTGAGTGCCGAATACCGGGAGTTTATGACTCCGTCAAAGTACGAAACCCTCACGGAGATTATCAACACCGCCCGGGAGCGGGAAATCGAGTTGAAGAAACAAGTTGAGAGGGGCGAGCGAAGGGCACAGGATGTGAATCTAAGCCCTACAAAGAAAGCTAGAACTGCTGAATCAGGAAAGAAGGTGGATACTAAAGGCGGTCGCCAAGTTGTAAAGTGTGCGGAAAGGGGCACAAGGGAGAGTGTCAGTTCAAAGACAAATTGTGCCCCATATGTAGTAAAACGGGGCACACGGCGTCACTATGCCTGGGTAAAGTCTCGGTTTGCTACAAATGTTATCAGCCTGGTCACAAAAAGTCTGAATGCCCATACTTAGTTGGAAGGAGAGACGTTAAAGAACCCCCAGCAGAAGCTCCAAAGGCAAAGGCTAGATCCTTCCAACTTACCGCAGCTGAAGCAAAGACAGAACCCGATGTGGTCTCAGGTATATTCACGATTAACTCAATTCCTGCACGTGTATTGTTTAACACGGGTGCGAATAAATCCTTCATTTCGCATGGATTTATTCGACATCCTTCATTTGTATTGACGAAATTATCTGTGCCCTTAGAAGTTGAAATAAGGGACAACAAAAGCTTTATAGTTTGTGATATTTGTCGAGGCTGCAAATTAAGCATTGATGATGAAGAATATTTGATACACCTAATCCCGATGTCAATGGGGGAATTTCAAGTAGTTGTTGGGATGGATTGGCTATCTCAGCACCACGCAAAGGTCGTGTGTTTTCGTAAGGAGATAAAGCTAACATCTCCTAGCGGAAAATACGTTACAATTTATGGCGAAAAGGGAGGCAATCCTATAATATGCTCGATGATGAAAGCTCACAAGCTCATGAGGCATGGATGTAAAGCATTTATGATATACGCAAATGAGCCCGAGAAAGAACTACCGAAGATTGGAGACGTACCGGTGGTATGTGACTTTGAAGATGTATTTCCGGACGATTTACCAGGAATGCCGCCCGAGCGGGAGGTAGAGTTCAAAATCAAATTGATTCCGGGCGCAAAACCCGTAGCTAAAGCACCGTACCGACTCGCGCCGTCGGAATTACAAGAGTTGATGTCACAGATTCAAGACCTGCTTGACAAAGGATTCATAAGGCCAAGTGTGTCTCCTTGGGGCGCACCGGTACTGTTTGTGAAAAAGAAAGACGGAAGCATGCGCATGTGTATCGATTACCGGGAGTTAAACAAACTCACGGGAAGGAACCGATACCCGCTTCCGAGGATAGATGATCTATTCGACCAATTACAAGGTGCGAACTGGTTTTCAAAAATCGACCTTAGATCGGGGTATCACCAACTAAAGGTCAAGGAGGAAGATGTGTCGAAGACGGCTTTCCGCACGCGATACGGACATTACGAGTTCCTCGTGATGCCATTTGGGCTGACAAATGCACCCGCGGCTTTCATGGATCTCATGAACCGGGTTTGCAAGCCAATGCTAGGCAAATCAGTCATCGTGTTCATAGATGATATTTTGGTGTATTCGAAAAGTGAAGCCGAGCATGCACACCATTTACAAGAGGTGTTAGAAACACGTAGACGAGAAAGGTTGTATGCGAAATTCTCTAAGTGTGCCTTTTGGTTAAGATAGGTACAATTTCTCGGCCACATCATAAGTGCCGATGGAGTATTGGTGGATCCATCAAAAATTGAGGCCGTGTCGAAATGGAATCCCCCGAAGAACCCTTCGGAAATTAGAAGCTTCTTAGGGCTTGCGGGGTACTATAGGAGATTCATTTAAGATTTCTCCAAGATTGCGTCGCCACTAACAAAGTTAACCCGGAAGGAGGAAAAGTTCATTTGGGGTGTTGAACAAGAAAGGGCGTTTCAAACGCTAAAAGAGAAGTTAACTCAAGCTCCGGTGTTAACGTTGCCGGACGGAGTCGAGGACATGGTGGTTTACTCAGATGCCTCATTATCAGGTCTCGGATGTGTTCTGATGCAACAGGGCAAAGTTATAGCTTATGCCTCGAGACAATTGAAGATACATGAAAAGAAATATCCCACGCATGATCTTGAATTGGCTGTGGTGGTATTTGCGTTAAAAATATGGAGGCACTATTTATATGGGGTAAAGTGCACCATATTCACCGATCACAAGAGCCTAAAATACTTCTTCGATCAGAAGGAGTTAAATATGCGACAGTGATGTGCGTGAAGTGTGTTATATTTTAGGTGTATATTTTAAGCCCTTTTACACTTTTTAGCCAAGTTTTGAATTTATAAAACACGATATTTACTAACACTCAACACACATATGGGCAAGTGCACCCATCGTGGACGTAGTATAGTGTTGGTAAGATACCGAGGTCGTCCAAGGACACAAGAGCTTTTAGTACCGGTTTATCCTCAACGTCTAATCAAATCAAAATGTTAGAAAAAGATTTTTAAACTAAGAAAGTAAAACTAACTAAAATGCTGAAAATAGAAATAAAAATAAAAACAGATAGACAAGATGAATCACTTGGATCCGACTCGTGTGTTAGTGTAACCTTTGATTATTTTCGCACTTTTGCACTTGTTTAAGAGATTATCTTAGTTATTGTAGTAGGCCCCTCTTTTGAAGGCGACGTTACCCTCAACCCAGTAGTTTGAGTCACCAAGGATACAATCCTAAAGGGTCGGATTATTGAAAGATAATTAATTAAGTTATTAATGCATAATGTGGTAGGCCCCTCTTTTGAAGGCGACGTTACCCTCAGCTAAGTAGACTGAGTCAGCAAGGATACAGTCCTAAGTAGCTAGGTTAAAGTTTTAATAGTAGTTTAACTTATGAGGGGATCAAAGAGTTTGGACCCCCTCCATCCAATACCTTTGGGTATTGAAGGAGGTCCTACTAAATTTGACCCAGGTCCTTTGCAGGATCTATACACTGAACAATGGCAAGACTCTTACCAAACCGTTCCCTTAACCCCCGACCAGGTAGCCAACATACCTCCATATAGACCGTGGAGATATGAATGGTGAAAATCCTTTATTTAATATAGACAGTAAAATAATGTCAAGACACCACGGACAAACGATAAGGAAGAATCACCTTCAACATAAGAAACTAGTAATTAAAGTCATTAATACAAAACCAATTAAAGAGTGCAAAAGATTAAAAATAAAAAGTATTACACTAAACACTTGTCTTCACCAAGTGATGTAAGAGACTTAGGCAAACATGGCCTTTGATTGTCAAGAACTCTTACGATCAATCTTGGATTCCGAGACGACTCACACACTCTATGATGGACAATGGATGATGGTGTTATGGTGGTGGTGGGTGGTGGGTGAAGTGTGAGAGAGGTGGTGTGCCAAGGGATGAGTTGAAATGGCTCCAAGCACTCCTATTTATAGGCTGAACAGAAGCCTGGGCACGGCCCCGTGTCCATCTGACACTCTCTCTCTTCATTAATTGTAATTCGCAATTACAATAAATGCGCCTGCAGCAACCTGACCACGCCCCCGTGTCCGCTGGGCACGGCCCCGTGGTGGGCAATAGAAGCTTCTATAGGTTTGTCTTTTCTGCTGCTTCTTGGGCACGGCCCCGTGCTCGCTGAGCACGGGGCGTGTTCAGTCTTCTGGCTTCTCTGTTTTGCTTGGGGAGATGCTGTTGAGGGGTCGGGCATATCACTTTTGTTCCTTTTCTTGTATTTTTGTTAGATTTTGCTGTCTTTTTGCTTCTTTTGTTATTTTGAGCTCATTTAATCCTGAAAACACAAAAGGAAGACAAAAGCATACTTTTTTCCAACATTAGTACTAAAAAAGGGTTAGTTTTAAGCCACAATTGATGTAATTTATATGTTGCATTTTGTGCTCATCAGCCAGAGACGATGGTTAGAAACGGTGAAGGATTTTGACTGCGAAATACACTACCACCCCGGAAAGGCAAATGTGGTGGCGGATGCTCTGAGCAGAAAAGCGGACTATGTCCCAATACGAGTAAGGTCGATGCAGCTTGTGGTGACCTCGGGTATACTTGAACGTATCCGGGAAGCGCAAGTAGAAGCAGTGAAAGAGGAGAATTGGAAGAATGAACGAATAATCGGCCAGTTGAAAGACTTGTCGAATGGAAAGAACGGGTTGAAGACTCGATCCGGAAGAATATGGGTTCCAAATACTTGTGGGGTGAAGGCGCTACTACTTGATGAGGCCCATAAATCCCAATATTCTATTCATCCGGGTGCGACCAAGATGTATAACGATCTGAAACAAAATTATTGGTGGCCCGGAATGAAGAGGGATGTGGTGAAATATGTGGAGAAATGCTTGACTTGCTTACAAGTCAAGGCGGAGCACCAGAAACCTTATGGGAAACTGCAACCTTTGGAGATCCCGGTTTGGAAATGGGAACGTATCACTATGGACCTATTGACCAAACTACCTAAAACGATTCGGGGATTTGACGCCATATGGGTAATTGTGGATAGATTGACGAAGAGTGCACATTTTATTCCTATACGCGAAACGTATACTTCGGAAAAGATGTCCGAGGTATATACAAACGAAATAGTGGCACGTCACGGAGTACCGGTATGGCGGTATCTATTGTGTCGGATAGAGATACCCGGTTTACTTCAAATTTTTGGTGAGATTTTCAAGAACAGATGGGAACGAAACTCTTCATTAGCACCGCCTACCATCCTCAGACGGATGGACAGAGTCAAAGAACAATACAAACGCTAGAGGATATGTTACGGGCATGTATCATCGACTTCAGTGGAAGCTGGGATGTTTATCTACCTTTGGCCGAATTTTCATATAACAATAGTTACCATTCGAGTATCGGCATGGCGCCTTACGAGATGCTATATGGTAGAAAATGTAGAACCCCGGTGTGTTGGGGTGAGGTAGGACCACGCGAATTGGCCCATACAGATGTAATTCAGGCCACTAATGAGAAGATTGAAGTGGTACGAGCTCATTTGAAAGCAGCCCAGGATAGGCAGAAGTCCTATGCCAATAAAAGACGAAGACTGATTGAATTTCAGATAGGCGACATGGTTATGTTGAAGGTTTCCCCATGGAAGGGCGTTATTAGATTCAGAAAAAGAGGGAAACTAAGCCCGAGGTTTATCGGGCCATTTAAATCATCGAACGGGTTGGCAAGGTGGCTTATCGCCTCGAGCTACCGGAAGAGCTGAGTGGAATACATGGCACGTTTCACATGTCGCAATTGCGGAAATGTCTAGCGGAGGAGACAGCCTATGTCCATTACGAAGATATCGAGGTGGATAATAGCCTGAATTATGCGGTAAGACCATTGGAGATTCTAGATCGAAAGGTCAAGCACTTGCGAAACAAACAAATCGATCAAGTCAAGATCAAGTGGGAGCATAGGAAAGGTTCGGACACTACGTGGGAGTCCGAAGAGGAGATGCGACGTCTCTACCCTACACTATTTGGTACGTACTTTGGTTTCGGGGACGAAACCCTTTTAAGGGGGGTGGACTTGTAACATCCCGAAAATATGAATTATTAAATTTGCAAATTAGATTGCAAATAAATTAGTAAAATAAACTAACTAGGAATGACACTAACCTAGTGAGTTGATTACTTATGAGTAGTTAGTTAAAACAAATAAAAACGAAAGTTGAGGGGCCAAATGTGTTTAAATTAAAACTAATATTAATAAAACAAAAAAAATTAAAAACTCAAACACACTGGTGTGTGTTGAGATCGAACCAGACAAGAGAAAAGGGCGACCAGAACTCCTCACCAAACCCTAGCTCCACAAAATTGATCAATTAAAGGCCAATTTCAGTCCCAAATCAAAATCCGAACATAGATTCGTGATCCTCATACCCTTTTTTAGTTGCTTCTACTTTTTCATCGAGATTGGGTTGGTGTTCAGTGTACCGCTTGTGTAGCCTATGCGAAGCAAGCGGGTACAAGATCGAAAAGAATGCGTTGCATGGAAATGAGATGTCCAAGATATTAAGAACGAGGGGAAGAATCGACGAGGATTCTAGACTAGAGAGGAATCTAGAACACAAGGGGGTTATAAGGTATGTAAAATCTGATGTTAATTCTCTGTTTGAAATTCTCATGAAATTGGGAAATCCGAAATTTGATGTTGCATGTTTGCTATTTGGATAGAATAGAGATGATATAGTGTCTAGGAGTAAAACCTAGACAATAACATGTGAAATCATGCCTAAATTCTAGAAATTTCATGAGTGCATTGAAGGTCATTCATGGGTTTTGTGAGAAAATGATAAACACTAGGGTGTAGAATGCTAATCGAGTGTAAATTGATGCATAGAAACTGATTTCTGAAAATATGATGTGTAATTCTATATGTAATAGTTCAATTGATGTTAATCAAGGCTAAGTAGCAAGCCATGAATTAGAAAACAAAAGATATAAAATTCTGCCCGTTAAGTGTTTGTAAAAATGCCCCAAAGAAGGCTCAAAAATTGAAATTTAAACTTAAAATGCATGATTGTGATGATTTGGCAAATTATGCGATATATGATTGAAAAGGAGTTCTAAACGAATCGTGATTGAACTCTATAGGGAAAGATACCGGAGCGTCGAGTGGACAAGCCGGAGGTGATTTGCGATTGAAGGGCGTGCACTAAAGGTATGTAACTTGACCCGTTACATTAAGTGAATTGCTATTTAATTATGTATGGTTACATTGTAGAATAAAAGTTGTGTTGATTGTAGCGACCATGTTCGTTACTTAAATCCGTTGGTTAAGAATTGGTTTGTAGTTGTTTGTTAGTCATCAAAATGGAGGATTCCGTAGATGAGCCAAACGGGTCGAATAATGGTGTACATTGTAGTGTTAATATCTTAAGTAGATAGCGATGGCGATAATGATCACAAGAGCATGAAGCCATAGGTTTGGTAATGAAGTGCCGGTGATAATAAGCCCCGGAAGTTGGGTAACAAGCGCCTTAGGTTTACTAATTAAAAAGGGTAAGTAAAATGTGTGTAACTTGAAAGGGGCGAATAATGCATAAGTGAAATTTATTCATTCGGCCCGTAAATCCAATTTTCGGTATACCAAATATGATAGACACGTCGGTAATGAATTTACAGACGTATAGGAAAAAGAATCACCTAAAACGGACAACCGAGCGAAAAGTTATGGTCATTTTAAGTCAAAATCTGAATTTTCCCGGAACTGGCAGCAAATACAGGACACAGAACTAAACCTGCTGGAAACCATACTCCCCCGCGCCACACGGGGGAGACACAGTGGCTTGGTGCGACATGCGGGGGCTCCCGCGCCATGCGATAAAACGAACGGATCCTGGCTCGACACGCGACAGGACCAGTTTTGAAATTTTATTTTATTTTTCATATTTCGATGTCGGAACTTGTTTATATGTACTAAATTAATGTCAAAACTAACGTTTTTAGTAGTTTTGACCCTAGGTGACAATGGGGATCTTATGGATGGCGGTCAAGCAAGTTTTGAAGAACCGAACACACTTTAGAAGCTTCCGCGATATTTAACTTTAATAGACAATGTTTTAGAATGTAAACAATTTGCTAAACAACTTACGAATGTTTGAATTAGTCGTTAGTTGTCTAATGTTTTGCTACTTATGAACTTTATCTATGGAACTTATGTTATAATTTGGACGTCTTTTATATAAAATTGTATGAATTATTATTAAATTCAAGTAGTAATTAGACGGGTGTTACACTAGGGCGGGGATTGATCGAACCAGAAGGTGTGGCGGTAACTGTAAGTGTCATGAGAATCGATTAACTAAACATAAGGTCGGTGTGACACCCTGTTAAAACACGCTAGCTTGGCAGTGGCTGCTTCAACTTTCGGGACGAAAGTTCTTAAAACTTGGGGATAATGTGACACTCGAGGTTCTTCCGAGCGATCACCTTGTAATATTTTGTGTATATATGATTATTATTAAATGGAAACGTGACTTTTACTTGATATGTGTTGTGTATGTGTATTATATATAAATATAGGAGAGCCGAAACCACGACCCGAGACCATGACTCGCAACCACCCGGTTGCGAGTGGGTCACTCGGTTGCGAGTGGGCCTTTGGGCCGTAACCGGTTTGGGTCGAAACCCCCAAGCCCAACCCGAAACACCCCATGTATATATATCCCACCTTCTCCTCATTTCCTTCATTTGTTGCACTTCTCCTTATTTTTCTCTCAACTAAGAAAACCCTCAAACAACATCCAAACTCTTCCAAATCTCGGTCCAAGCTCAAGGATTTCGGACAAGGACTCGGTCAAGATCATCACTCGGACACTTCATCTCCTCGGCTTCTTCCTTTATTTCGGCTCATTCTTCCCCTTTTCAACCGGTTAGTGATTATTATGTGCATAGGGTTTATTTTGTTGTATGAATTAGATTTTTATGCATGTTTGATTAGAAATATTATGCTTGGTTAGAAATACTATGCATGATTTTTAGGAAGATTGTGAAGTTTTGACTATGTGTGTTAAACCTTATGTATGATACTTGCTAACATGCTTAAATGGTTATGGAATAATGGTTTAAGGATGTTTAGGGCCAACCGAGTTATGTTAATGCCACTAAGTGTATGTTTTACTTGTTCTTGCATATTAATCTTGTTAGAAATAGGTGATTTTCGGTCCAAAATGTGTGATTATGTTGGCATGAAAACCCTAGAAAAATATGAATATAGGATGAACTTGTTGAATGTGGGTTTGAAGATGCAAAAATGGCAAAGTTTGATCTATCTTTACTAATATTCAGATTAGGCAAAGTGTTAGTGAAATATTATTGGTTGTTTCCTATTATGGGCCTGAATTCTTGGTACAATTTGGACTGTCATATCTGCATCATCACGTGTGTATGAAAGTGACAGATTACGACTCGCAACCACAGCATTCCGACTCGAAACCACACCGTTGCGACTCGCAACCAAAGCATGACAAGTCGAAACCACGAGATTACGACTCGAGACTACGACGGTTGCGACTCGCAACCAAAACGTGACAACTCGAGACCGCGGTTGCGACTCGCAACCACAGCGTGACAAGCCGAAACCTCCTGGTTGCGACTCGAGACCGTCTGGTTGCGACTGGGCCGTCCACTTTGGTTATTTGTTGACTGGATTATATGTTGCTGTATTCTGTTTGACTGTTTACTTATATGCATGTTACGTGCCCGTATGTGTTTTACGTGAATGCTTGTATACCGAACCTGACCTATACCGGTAACCATGTTAGGACGTGGTGACCAACGTGATTGACAAGTAACCTAAACCTACCGAGCAACCCAAGGTGAGTTCACAACTTAAAAGCATGCGTCCCGGTGGTTTGGGACACGAGACTAAAACGACCCTATCCCCTGGTAAAAGGGGATACCATTTACATACCTTCCCTAGTTATTGGGAACAAAACTTACTTTTCCTTCCCTGGTATTGGGAAACCTTTTGGTTAATTACTGTTTATACGGATTGCAACTAACGGCACTAAACGAAACTCTATCACTCAAGTCCCTACTACAAATACCGATTAGTCGCCGGGTTCAGGCGAACGGGTTATTAGTTGATAGCGCTATTTAGGTGTTTACCAGCCTCACACCGTGCCCTGGTTTGGGATCGGTCGTGAACTAATGTACTCAGAAATCCGTCAATGATGATAGAACTTTGACATCGGGGCATCCTGCGGATACGCAACGGTTACCTAGTGTTCGGTATTGGAAAAACAGTTTAGTCGCTAACTTTTGGGGTAGCTCCCCAGGGCAAGTATAAACGGATAAATTAACCGGTGAAACGAGTTTTTGGAAATTAAAACTGGACAACTAGTGAACTCACTCAGCATTATTGTTGACCCCCTTACTGCATGCTTTGCAGGTAACCAGTGACGATGGAGCTTGCAGCTTGGGAACGTGTAGTGTCTGTTCACCCTTGTGTCGGGTGTTACCATATTTTGAATCATGAACTTTGTTTTAAACTACCTTACCTATGCTTCCGCTACTTATTACTGTTTTGATCTTAAAAACATTAAACTCTGAACTTAATATTTGCTAAGCTTATAATTAGTAAGTATTACTTTTGTTATCAACTAAAGTATTCAGTATAATTGGTGGCTGGATCCTGGTCAGTCACGCCCCCGAAGCGGGTGTTATCCGCAGGTGGATTTTTGGGGGTGTGACAGATTGGTATCAGAGCCATTGGTTATAGTGAACTTGGTTTTAAAAAGGGGAAAATCTTTTGGAAGAAAACCAGACTATAACCCGTGACTCGCAACGACACTACACTCCAAGTGCAAGGCTCAACACTTTTGACCTCATAGCTCGGACCAGTGTCTACTTGTTTACTTTATGTTTCCTATTATGCTATACGTACTAGTGTGCCTAAACTAGATAGATACACCTCTCTCTTCTATCTCATTCTCGCTACATTACGGCATCACACTCATACTGTGTTTTCTGGTTATGAAGACAATGAGTGGACGCGGAAGAGGAAACATTAACCTGACACAGGCTCAGTTCACTAACCTGCTTAACACGGTGGCTGCAGCTTTCGCAGCTCACCCTGGAGGTAAACTCGATATCCTAGGATGTTTAGATCCTACCGCCACATCGTCTTTTCGCCTCTAAGTCTATACGTTTCGCTTCTCACCCTATAGGTCAGCATGCACCTGCGCAACCACCAGTGTGTACTTTCAAAACTTTCATGGATTGCAAGCCTCTCCCTTTCAACGGCACTGAGGGTGCCATAGGTCTTCTGCATTGGATTGAGAAAATTGAAGCTGTCTTTGCGGTCTGTGAATGTCCTCCTGCAAATTGGGTGAAATTTGCTACTGCTACGCTTGAAGGAAGCGCGCTTTCTTGGTGGAAGGCGCAGATTCAGATGTTTGGATTGGAAACTGCAAATGCTACTGCGTGGGAGGATTTCAAGGATATGATTAAGGATGAATACTGTCACCGGGATGACATCCACAAGCTTGAGAATGAGTACTATGAACTCAAGATGGTTGGGTCGGAAATTGAAACTTACACCAAGTTGTCTAATGATTATGCTGCTCTTTGCCCGAACCTGTCTCGACCTATGTACCGAAGGATCGAACTGTACATCAAGGGTTTGGCTCCAGAAATTCGAAGCCATGTCACTTCAGCCAACCACACTACCATTCAGCCGATTGTTCGACTTGCCCACAAACTTACTGATCAGGCTGTAGAGGAGGGCAGGTTGCCCAAAAGGATCAGTGCTACGGTCGGAACTTCTAGTGACAGCAAGCGTAAGTGGGAAGGAAGTCAAAGCAAGGATGCTAACCCCACTCAGGCCCCAGCACAGCAAAGGAAAACTGAAAACAACAAGGGTACTCAGCAACAGGGTGGCTACCGGGGAAGCTACCCAAAGTGCAACAAGTGTAACAGACACCACAATGGGGCATGTAACAAAGGCCAGTGTCAGCGATGCCACAAGATGGGGCACGAAGCCAAGGATTGTAGAAGCCAGTTTCCAGCAAGACAGAATCAGCAACAACCTCAACAGCAACAGCAGCAGGGAAACAACCGGGCATGTTTTAAGTGTGGAGCTGAGGGGCACTTTAAGAAGGATTGCCCTGAACTGAATCAGAATCGCAACAATAATCAGGGAGCTGGGAACAACAATCAGAACAACAATGCTGGGAATGGTGCTAGAGGAAGAGCTTTCGTGATTGGAGCTGATGAAGCAAGGAATGACCCCAATGTCGTGGCGGGTAAGTTCCTACTCGATGATCGTTATGTTTCTGTGTTATTTGATTCCGGTGCCGATGCTAGTTATGTATCCCTACGTGTTAGTAAGAAGCTTAAGCGTCCACTTTCGTTACTAAGTTCTCCTCATATCGTCGAGTTAGCTAATGGTAGAAACATCGAGGCCTCACATGTTGTCAAGGGCTGCGAACTAGAGTTGTCTGGTCAGACGTTTAGCATCGACCTTTTCCCTGTTACTCTTGGAAGCTTCGACGTCGTTATTGGTATGGATTGGTTATCCAAGCATCGCGCTGAGATCCTCTGTCAGGAGAAAGCAGTTCGTATTCCTCGCCGTTCCGGCAAACCCCTCATTGTACAAGGTGGCAAAAGTGGAGAAATCTCCGGCGTTATTTCGTTCTTGAAGGCCCAGAAGTGTTTACGAAAAGGGCACACCGCTATCTTAGCACTTGTTACCAACACGCAGGAAAAGGAAAAGAGGATTGAAGACTTTCCAGTAGTGCGTGACTATCCCGAGGTATTTCCTGAGGAATTACCTGGACTCCCTCCCCACCGTCAAGTCGAATTTCAAATCGAGCTAGCTCCCGGAGCAGCGCCTATAGCTCGTGCGCCTTATCGACTAGCCCCCGCAGAATTGAAGGAACTCTCTACTCAACTACAGGAACTTTTGGATAAAGGATTTATCCGTCCTAGTTCGTCACCCTGGGGAGCACCGGTACTCTTTGTTAAGAAGAAGGATGGCACGTTCCGAATGTGCATTGACTATCGTGAGCTGAACAAGGTTACCATCAAGAATCGTTACCCTCTCCCGCGAATCGACGATTTGTTTGATCAACTGCAAGGATCGAGCTACTATTCTAAGATTGACCTGCGATCAGGCTACCATCAGTTAAGGGTCCGTAATGAAGATATTTCCAAGACTGCATTCAGAACTCGTTATGGTCATTATGAATTCCTCGTTATGCCCTTCGGAATGACCAATGCCCCTGCAGTGTTCATGGATCTCATGAACCGGGTATGCAAACCCTACCTCGACAAGTTTGTGATCGTGTTTATAGACGACATCTTGATCTACTCGAAAAGTCAGGAAGAGCACGAACAGCACCTACGCCTTATCCTCGAACTTCTCCGCAATGAGCAACTGTATGCCAAGTTCTCGAAATGCGACTTCTGGCTTCGAGAAGTCCATTTCCTTGGGCACGTGGTTAACAAGGACGGAATCCACGTCGACCCTGCAAAGATCGACTCTATAAAGAATTGGCCTACCCCTAAGACTCCCACTGAAGTTCGCCAATTCTTAGGATTGGCAGGTTACTACCGCAGATTTATTCAGGGATTCTCTAAGATTGCACAACCTCTCACGACGCTCACTCAGAAAGGCGTCACCTACAAGTGGAATGAAGCACAGGAATCTGCTTTTCAGAGGCTTAAGGATAACCTCTGCAGTGCTCCTATTCTCTCGTTACCTGAAGGAACGGACGACTTTGTGGTTTACTGCGATGCGTCTATTCATGGGCTCGGTTGCGTGTTGATGCAACGCGAGAAAGTTATTGCCTATGCATCCCGACAACTCAAGACACACGAAAGGAACTACACAACACACGACTTGGAACTGGGAGCAGTGATATTTGCGCTTAAGATATGGAGACATTACCTGTACGGTACCAAGTGCACCATTTACACCGATCACAGGAGTCTCGAGCATATTTTCAAGCAAAAGGAATTAAACATGCGACAACGCCGTTGGGTCGAACTTCTGAACGATTATGAATGCGCCATCAAGTATCATCCGGGCAAGGCCAATGTCGTGGCAGACGCCCTCAGCCGAAAAGACACTATACCAAGACGCGTGCGAGCATTACAACTTACCATCCAGTCTAGTCTTCCTACCCAGATCCGAAATGCTCAGATTGAAGCTCTGAAACCGGAAAACATCAGGGCTGAGTCCCTGCGAGGATCGAGACAACAACTAGAACAGAAAGAAGACGGCGCCTACTACGTGGCAGGGCGCATTTGGGTCCCACTTTACGGGGATCTACGAGAGCTTGTGATGGACGAAGCCCATAAGTCCCGTTATTCAGTACATCCTGGTTCAGATAAGATGTACCACGACTTAAAAACCACTTACTGGTGGCCTGGCATGAAAGCCCACATAGCAGCCTATGTTGGCAAATGTTTGACCTGCGCAAGAGTCAAGATCGAGTATCAGAAACCAGCAGGTCTACTACAGCAACCGGAAATCCCGAAGTGGAAATGGGAGCAAATTTCCATGGATTTTGTTACAGGGCTACCTAGATCCCAACGCGGGAATGATACTATTTGGGTGATAGTAGATCGATTGACTAAGTCTGCACACTTTTTGGCCATTAAGGAAACAGACAAGTTTTCTACCTTAGCAGAAATCTATTTAAAGGAAGTAGTCTCCAGGCACGGGGTGCCAACTTCTATTATTTCCGACCGAGACGCTCGTTTTACTTCCGAGTTGTGGCAAGCTATGCACAAATCCTTTGGCTCACGTTTGGACATGAGCACCGCTTATCACCCGCAAACGGATGGGCAGTCTGAACGCACCATCCAAACCTTGGAAGACATGCTTAGAGCATGTGTGATCGATTTTGGCAAGAATTGGGAGAAGCATCTACCGCTGGTGGAATTCTCCTACAACAACAGCTACCACACTAGCATTCAGGCGGCACCTTTTGAGGCATTGTACGGTCGTAAATGCCGATCACCTCTTGGCTGGGCGGAAGTCGGTGATAGTCAACTCACAGGCCCAGAACTAGTGGTAGATACAACGGAAAAGATTTCCCAGATCAGGCAACGCATGGCGGCAGCTCGTGACCGTCAGAAAAGCTACGCTGACAAGCGTAGGAAACCGTTAGAATTCCAGGTCGGGGACCGGGTTCTACTTAAAGTCTCACCCTGGAAGGGTGTGGTTCGTTTCGGTAAACGAGGCAAGCTGAATCCACGGTATGTTGGACCATTCGAAATTACCGAGAAAATCGGTAAGGTGGCTTATAGATTGAACCTGCCTGCAGAACTGAGTGCAGTGCACAACGTTTTTCACGTATCTAACCTGAAGAAGTGTTTGTCGGATGAAACACTTGTGATTCCTTTTAAGGAACTGACGATTGATGAACAGCTACACTTTACTGAGGAACCGATTGAGATCACGGATCGAGAGATCAAAACCCTCAAACGTAGCCAGATACCCCTTGTGCGAGTTCGTTGGAACTCACGACGCGGCCCAGAGTTTACCTGGGAGCGGGAAGACCAGATGAAGTCTAAGTATCCCCAGTTGTTCCCAAACGAAAACCCCAGCACTGAAGCTACAACCGAATTTCGGGACGAAATTCCAAACTAACGGGGGGATGATGTGACACCCTGTTAAAACACGCTAGCTTGGCAGTGGCTGCTTCAACTTTCGGGACGAAAGTTCTTAAAACTTGGGGATAATGTGACACTCGAGGTTCTTCCGAGCGATCACCTTGTAATATTTTGTGTATATATGATTATTATTAAATGGAAACGTGACTTTTACTTGATATGTGTTGTGTATGTGTATTATATATAAATATAGGAGAGCCGAAACCACGACCCGAGACCATGACTCGCAACCACCCGGTTGCGAGTGGGTCACTCGGTTGCGAGTGGGCCTTTGGGCCGTAACCGGTTTGGGTCGAAACCCCCAAGCCCAACCCGAAACACCCCATGTATATATATCCCACCTTCTCCTCATTTCCTTCATTTGTTGCACTTCTCCTTATTTTTCTCTCAACTAAGAAAACCCTCAAACAACATCCAAACTCTTCCAAATCTCGGTCCAAGCTCAAGGATTTCGGACAAGGACTCGGTCAAGATCATCACTCGGACACTTCATCTCCTCGGCTTCTTCCTTTATTTCGGCTCATTCTTCCCCTTTTCAACCGGTTAGTGATTATTATGTGCATAGGGTTTATTTTGTTGTATGAATTAGATTTTTATGCATGTTTGATTAGAAATATTATGCTTGGTTAGAAATACTATGCATGATTTTTAGGAAGATTGTGAAGTTTTGACTATGTGTGTTAAACCTTATGTATGATACTTGCTAACATGCTTAAATGGTTATGGAATAATGGTTTAAGGATGTTTAGGGCCAACCGAGTTATGTTAATGCCACTAAGTGTATGTTTTACTTGTTCTTGCATATTAATCTTGTTAGAAATAGGTGATTTTCGGTCCAAAATGTGTGATTATGTTGGCATGAAAACCCTAGAAAAATATGAATATAGGATGAACTTGTTGAATGTGGGTTTGAAGATGCAAAAATGGCAAAGTTTGATCTATCTTTACTAATATTCAGATTAGGCAAAGTGTTAGTGAAATATTATTGGTTGTTTCCTATTATGGGCCTGAATTCTTGGTACAATTTGGACTGTCATATCTGCATCATCACGTGTGTATGAAAGTGACAGATTACGACTCGCAACCACAGCATTCCGACTCGAAACCACACCGTTGCGACTCGCAACCAAAGCATGACAAGTCGAAACCACGAGATTACGACTCGAGACTACGACGGTTGCGACTCGCAACCAAAACGTGACAACTCGAGACCGCGGTTGCGACTCGCAACCACAGCGTGACAAGCCGAAACCTCCTGGTTGCGACTCGAGACCGTCTGGTTGCGACTGGGCCGTCCACTTTGGTTATTTGTTGACTGGATTATATGTTGCTGTATTCTGTTTGACTGTTTACTTATATGCATGTTACGTGCCCGTATGTGTTTTACGTGAATGCTTGTATACCGAACCTGACCTATACCGGTAACCATGTTAGGACGTGGTGACCAACGTGATTGACAAGTAACCTAAACCTACCGAGCAACCCAAGGTGAGTTCACAACTTAAAAGCATGCGTCCCGGTGGTTTGGGACACGAGACTAAAACGACCCTATCCCCTGGTAAAAGGGGATACCATTTACATACCTTCCCTAGTTATTGGGAACAAAACTTACTTTTCCTTCCCTGGTATTGGGAAACCTTTTGGTTAATTACTGTTTATACGGATTGCAACTAACGGCACTAAACGAAACTCTATCACTCAAGTCCCTACTACAAATACCGATTAGTCGTCGGGTTCAGGCGAACGGGTTATTAGTTGATAGCGCTATTTAGGTGTTTACCAGCCTCACACCGTGCCCTGGTTTGGGATCGGTCGTGAACTAATGTACTCAGAAATCCGTCAATGATGATAGAACTTTGACATCGGGGCATCCTGCGGATACGCAACGGTTACCTAGTGTTCGGTATTGGAAAAACAGTTTAGTCGCTAACTTTTGGGGTAGCTCCCCAGGGCAAGTATAAACGGATAAATTAACCGGTGAAACGAGTTTTTGGAAATTAAAACTGGACAACTAGTGAACTCACTCAGCATTATTGTTGACCCCCTTACTGCATGCTTTGCAGGTAACCAGTGACGATGGAGCTTGCAGCTTGGGAACGTGTAGTGTCTGTTCACCCTTGTGTCGGGTGTTACCATATTTTGAATCATGAACTTTGTTTTAAACTACCTTACCTATGCTTCCGCTACTTATTACTGTTTTGATCTTAAAAACATTAAACTCTGAACTTAATATTTGCTAAGCTTATAATTAGTAAGTATTACTTTTGTTATCAACTAAAGTATTCAGTATAATTGGTGGCTGGATCCTGGTCAGTCACGCCCCCGAAGCGGGTGTTATCCGCAGGTGGATTTTTGGGGGTGTGACAGTCGGGTTCGAAAGAGATAAAGATCGGGTGATCGTTGTACCTGTTCGCGAATCAAAAGTCGACATCGGTGATGATGAAACTCAGCGCTACGGTCACAACGGAATGCGAAGAATGGTGCGGTGTTGGTCACGGTGGCGAACGGCTCTTGGCGGTAAGGTTGTGCGGCGGTGTATCTGATGGTTTCGAATCAGCGACTAGTCGGAATCAAACAACATATGAAACAGGGTTTAAAATAAAAGAAGCAAAAGTCGACAGGGTACCTGTGGCCGGAATGAACCAGAGATAGAGGTCTGGAATGACTGAATCGGTGGCGACGGTACGACGGTTCCGAATCCGGTTGGTTCACGGCGGCAGTAAGCGGTGACCGGTGGTTGTGATATGCGGGTGGGTTTGATTGTTTAAAAGGGGTTTATGATGGCAATAAGCTAGCGAACTTTCGGGAACTTCAACCAATTCGTAAGGATGAAGTTGACTATTTTGAATTCAAGTTTAATGATAAGCTTGAATTTGAAACAATGTACACCAAGTTTTCAAGTCTATTATATAGTATAGATTATTTATTTCAGGAGACAAATGGTATTTAATTCAATTATTAATAAAAAAAATTACCTATATATATATGTATATATATATATATATATTTCTTTATGAAAATAACATGTGTTCGACCATAATTTGCTTTGCCAATTAATATCTTAAGTTTTGTATTTTCGAGTATTACAATTCTACTCCTCTAAAAATAAATTTTCGTCCTCGAAAATTGTTAAGCACGATTACGAACGATCTCAATCATAATGGACTCGGAAAAGACTTAACACATAGCAAGCATTTAGACATCAAACATACTAAGGTACAGAGTTTCTGAGGTAACAAATAAAAAGACACTAAACAATCAGAATCTAACTCAGTCAGAATCAACTAACCTTAAATACGGAATACTAAGATGAGAACAAATCTGGGTACTGAGAACGAATAGTGTCTTCCATTTCCCAAGTAGCCTCGCATTCAGAATGATTCTTCCAAAGAACTTTAACGAAAGGAATAGTCTTCTTTCGCATAATCCGCTCATGGCGGTCTAGAATAGCTTCGGGTTCCTCTTCACAAGATAAGTCTTCCCGAATAAGATGAAATGGATAATTCACAACATGCAAGGGATGATAGTTGTATCCCCTAAGAAGAGACACGTGGAAGACATTATGGACGTGCGATAACTGAGGTGGCAGTGCCAGGCGATAAGAAACTTCACCGACTTTTTCAAGGATTTCAAACGGACCAATGAATCTGGGGCTAAGCTTCCCTTTGATTCCAAAACGACGAATGCCTTTACAAGGCGAAACTCGCAAGAAAACCTGATCACCAACATTGAATTCCAATGCACGACGATGTCTGTCTGCGTAGCTCTTTTGACGACTTTGAGCTTCCTTTAACTTTTCTCGAGCAACAGCAACCTTTTCACTCGTGATCTGCACTAATTCAGGACCTTTAATGATTTTCTCGCCAACTTCTTCCCAACATATAGGAGCTCTACACTTTCGACCATAAAGAAGCTCAAATGGTGCCATACCAATGCTAGCTTGCCAACTATTGTTGTAGGCAAACTCTACCAAACACAAATACTCGTCCCAATTCCCGCTCCACTCTAAGGCACAAGCTCGAAGCATATCTTCGAGTGTCTGAATAGTACGCTCAGATTGACCATCGGTCTGAGGATGAAATGTTATGCTGAATCTTAGTCTTGTACTCCAAGCGGCTTGTAAACCTTTCCAGAAGCGTGAAGTGTAACGTGGGTCTCGATCAGAAACAATTGAGACCGGGGTACCATGAAGTCTAATAATCTCTTGAGTAAAGATCTCGGATAATTTACTGACTGAGAAACCCTGCTGAATTGGAAGAAAATGAGCCGACTTAGACAAACGGTCGACTACCACCCAGATAGTATCATTCTTCTTGAAAGTCCTCGGTAAACCGGTAACAAAATCCATCGAAATATCATCCCATTTCCAAACTGGAATATCTAGTGGTTGAAGCAATCCACCAGCTCTTTGATGCTCTGTCTTAACTTGTTGACAAGTAAGACATCTACCAACATATCTAGCTACGTCCTCCTTCATAGCACTCCACCAAAAGTGTTGGCGAAGATCCCGATACATCTTTGTAGATCCAGGGTGAATAGAGAATGGTGAACTATGAGCCTCAGCTAACAATGATTCACGTAGGGTGGAATCATTAGGCACACATAATCGTTTCCCACACCAGACTACTCCACTCTCATCAATTCTAAATTCTGACTGCTTACCAACCTCCAAATTCTGTATAATAGCCCAAAGTTCTCCATCTTCTTGTTGGGCGCTCTTGATTTGAGAGATCAAATCAGGTTCAATCTGGAATCTAGCTAGATAACCGTTTGTGTCACCAAGATGGATACCAATACCCAAACTGTCGAGATCAGTGAGAATGTGTGGTTGCAACTGAAGAGAAGAGATCGATCCAGAATTCTTCCGACTAAGAGCATCGGCCACAACATTGGCCTTCCCTGGGTGATACTGGATGTTGGCGTCATAATCTTTTAACAACTCTAACCAACGTCTCTGCCTCATGTTCAACTCCTTTTGCGTAAAAATATACTTCAAGCTCTTGTGATCCGTGAAGATATCACAAGTCTCCCCGTACAGATAATGTCGCCAGATCTTTAGAGCGAAGATAACAGCGGCAAGCTCGAGATCATGTGTCGGATAATTAACCTCATATGGTTTCAACTGACGTGAGGCGTAAGCAATAACCCTGTTATGCTGCATCAAAACACAACCCAGACCTTTCTTCGAAGCATCACTGTAAATATGATATCCACCTGTACCTGATGGAAGTGTAAGAATCGGGGCAGACACCAACTTTTTCTTTAACTCCTGAAAACTCTTCTCCCTGTCTTCGTTCCAGGAGTACTTAACCCCTTTTCTCAAAAGTTGCGTGAGAGGTAAGGCAATAGTCGAAAATCCTTCAACAAATCTGCGATAATACCCTGCGAGACCCAGAAAACTACGAACTTCGGTGACTTAGGTAGGGGTAGGCCATTTTGTGATTGCCTCCACCTTAGCTGGATCAATAGAAATACCATCAGCCGAAACTATATGACCAAGAAAAGCTACTTGGTCTAACCAGAACTCGCATTTCGAGAATTTTGCATAAAGCTTCTTCTGTCGCAAAATCTCAAGTACTGTACGAAGATGGTCCTCATGCTCTTCCTTGCTCTTAGAATATATCAGAATATCGTCGATGAAGACTATGACAAACTTATCGAGAAACTCATGAAAGACTCGGTTCATTAGGTCCATGAAAACAGCCGGAGCATTAGTTAAACCAAAAGGCATAACCAAAAACTCATAGTGACCATATCGAGTACGAAAAGCTGACTTAGGCACGTCTGAATCTTTAATCTTCAGCTGGTGATAACCAGACCTCAGATCAATTTTAGAAAAACATTTGGCACCCTGAAGCTGATCAAACAAATCATCTATGCGAGGCAGCGGATAACGATTCCGAATGGTGATTTTATTTAGCTCTCGATAATCAATGCAGAGCCTTAGGGAACCGTCCTTCTTTTTCACAAATAAAACAGGTGCACCCCAAGGTGAGACGCTTGGTCTGATGAAACTAAGTTCCAACAACTCTTGTAGCTGTTCTTTGAGCTCTTTGAGCTCTAGAGGTGCCATACGATACGGGGCTTAGAAATCGGTTCAGCACCAGGAATAAGATCAATTGTGAACTCCACCTCACGATCTGGTGGGAGTCCTGGCAACTCCTTAGGAAAGACATCAGGAAAATCGCAAACTGTAGGATAATCATCAATATTAGGCTCTTCAGAAGATGTGGCTTTCACCGAAGCTAAAAATCCTGCACAACCATGCGATAGAAACTTCTGAGCCTTCAGTGCAGAGATAATCTTCAGAGATTTGCGAGGCTGAGTCCCATGAAAAATAATTCAGGGCATTGAGGATCCCCAAACAGAACACGACGATTCTGACAATCGCTTGAAACACTATGCTGCGATAACCAGTCCATACCAAGAATAACATCAAAATCACTCATGTGCATAGGATACAAGTCTGCTGTACGGATGATAGAATCGATTCGGATCGGACAATCTCTATAAACATGAGATATAACAGTAGCATCTCTCAAAGGAGTAGATATAACTAGAGGGTATTCTAAAGCAGTAGGCATAGATTTCAAATACTCAGCAAACAAAAGTGATAGCACTGAATGTGTCGCACCAGAATAAAAAAGAGGATACATATCGCGTTCCACCAATATGCACATAACCGGAAAGCGTACCTGAGGCATTAGCTGCATCCAAAGCTGTGAGTGAGAAAACTCGACCTCCACCAGTAGTTTTGGTGTTTCCACATGTATTAGCTCGCTACTCAGGCCGAGTGCAATCCTTAATCAAGTGGTTTGAATCTCCACATCTGAAACAACGGCCTTCAGCAAGGCGACATGCACCACCATGACGTTTCCCACAATGAGTACAAGAAGGAATATTATCACGGTTCTGATTCGGGTTTTGCTGATACTGCGGCTTTGCTCTAGAGGCCTGATTATGTTGCTTCGAATTCTGAGCAGACCTGTGATTCTGATATCGATTTCTTTCATATCGCGACTTATTGTTGTAGTACCTGTCAGAATAATCCCTTCGATCTTGGGACTGATCATTGCCACCCCGATTGTCAGAATTATTCTGGTCGCTTTCCCTAGACCGTTTGCGATTACCATCCGATTTCTTCTCTCGTTGCTTCTTCTCATTATCCAAATTCTTGACAGCATCAACTACCTCAGTAATATCAGTGAAACGAAGGTTCAGGATGAACTTCCTATCTCAATCACATATAGCCCATCTGAAATTATTAGTCTGCTGTTGTGGTGTACCTGCTGCAGGGCCCAGAAAATTAACCAAATGACTAAAATGAGCCTTGAACTCCATAATAGGCTCATCATCTCCCTGCCTGATAGAAGCATACTCTCTCAGATACTCACTTCTATCAGCGTCAGTGAAGTACTGCTGATAAAACAAAGTGCGAAATTCAGCCCAAGGAAGTCTTGCTGCATACTGATCTCCTCCACGAGCTTCTTTCAAGGTCTTCCACCACCTATGAGCATCGTCCTCTAGTTTATAACTAGCGAGCCTAACTTTGAACTCATCACCCACGCCCATCACTTCGAACAACTTCTCGATATAAGCAATCCAGTTTTCCGCCTCAACTGGTGTAGCAGCAGTACTAAACGATTTTAGCTTTTCCTTTCTGAAGCGCTTAAGCCAATCAAGGATAGTAACAGGAGCGTTATTGTTACCATTATTGTTTCCCCCAGGTGGTTGTACATTGTTGTTGTTCTGCTGCAACTGTTGTAGGAGGTTGGGAACTAAACCCGCAATAGCTGTATTGACAGCATTAGCAATCAGAGTTTCAATAGGGACGTTGTTGTTGTTGTTGTTCATATTTCTTCGAGGAGGCATCTGAAAAGAAGATATACATGTGAGAAGATGGAAGTTTCATAGTATGCGGAAGATGACACAGATGGAATCCTAACCCAACGTCTACCCATTAACTCACATGTTTAATTATTATTGTTTGAAGTTTTCTACAAGAAAGAGCCTGGGCTCTGATACCATAACTGTAACACCCCAACCCGCAACAGGCTGGCATGTCACTATTACAGATATCAAAATCCAAACAAGTTTCAAATAAAAGCAAGAATCCAAGAACAAAAAGTCTCAAAGCCACCAGAAAACCTAAGTCTTATATTATTCATACTGAAATGAATAGAAAACGAAAAAAAACTTTAAAACTTGAACTTCATATTACTCTCACTCATCCCTGTTTCCCTTGATTACCTGTAAACACATAAGACAAACACCAGAAAGAAAATACAGCTGAGCCAAAAAGTTGCCCAGTAACGGAGAAAACAACAGTAAAAGTAAGGCAGACATACGGACAAAAACATGAACGGTACTGATGTTAACCAAGTCTAAATTTTGGCACTGAAACGGATACTTATCTAACTTGAAATCCCAAAACTCATACTGAACAGATAACAGATACTGAACATAATCAGATGCGTATAATCATATCAAACATATCATAACAGAGACAGGACATACGTGACAACATGTAACAGTAAAACAAGTCACGTAATATAGAAGCACCCACGAGCCTAAACAGAGGGGTACATAGCTAGCTAGTCCATGCACCGAGACGGTGCGTGTAGGTGTACACACATTATTCCATCTCAACAGGAGTCAGGAGTCAGAGCTAAGATCGATCTATTCGCCTCTAGGGGCCAGGTGCTACACAAGCACAAGCTAGAGATGCCGTGAACTTTAGTTACGCACCGTCACGATGAGTGCCATGCCATTGACGCCCCAACGACAAGTCTAACATATAATTGCTCGGGTGACAGAGTTCAAAGCCGTATCAGAAATAAATGTATTTTGATATAAGTTTAAAAGGGAACATGCAATAATGAGCACAGGGTATAAGATCTATTGCATGCTACAATATATACTAGTCATATAACAACATGAAATAGAAACTATTAACGAAAACATCCGTACTACAAGGTAACGGATTTGAATAAAAAAATACTATGATGTCAAGAAAATGAATCCGTACCTTAGAGCGTAAGACAAACTTTGCAAAACTTTAACGTCTCAATTGAAAATTATTCAAGACGACCTAATATAAAAGAAAATTCCTTAGGCATTAATATAGGGCATTGCTCGAGTTTCAGGATACGAGGTCATCAACAACTTTCTTTGACGACTTAGTTGTTGGATTTAAAATTCTTATTTCGGTATATACGTATATGTGCTCAGCATAATGTCTATAAAACCTTGTTCACACTAATTCTTATATAAAAATAAAACTTCATTTTAACAATACATTAAATAATTGTTATTCCGATTCATGGAGTAAAACATAATAATTTTTATTATATTATAGTATATGTACTCAAAGAATAATTTAAAGAACTTTCATGTACATGAAAAAGTATTATAACTTTCCATGAAAAAGAAAAAGAACCAGTGTTGTTCATCTTTTCGACTGTAGTTCCATGATAGAATTAAGAAGGACAATCTATCTCACTTCCAAACTGACTAATCATTGTTCTTGATAACCCCATAATCGGACTCAAATGGTGATCGAACCAATGTATGGTTTATATAAAAAAAACTTGACTCGTTAGTTGGTTGGTTACCTGAATGAAGGATGCGGAGGTCGAACTCGTGACTGTTGGTCAGAATTTTTTTTTCGCTAGGGCGGGGATTGATCGAACCAGAAGGTGTGGCGGCAACTGTAAGTGTCATGAGAACCGATTAACTAAACATAAGATCGGGTTCGAAAGAGATAAAGATCGGGTGATCGTGGTACCTGATCGCGAATCAAAAGTCGACACCGGTGATGATGAAACTCAGCGCTACGGTCACAACGGAATGCGAAGAATGGTGCGGTGTTGGTCACGGTGGGGAACGGCTCTTGGCGGTAAGGTTGTGCGGCGGTGTATCTGATGGTTTCGAATTAGCGACTAGTCGGAATCAAACAACATATGAAACAGGGTTTAAAATAAAAGAAGCAAAAGTCGACAGGGTACCTGTGGCCGGAATGAACCAGAGATAGAGGTCTGGAATGACTGAATCGGTGGCGACGGTACGACGGTTCCGAATCCGGTTGGTTCACGGCGGCAGTAAGCGGTGACCGGTGGTTGTGATATGCGGGTGGGTTTGATTGTTTAAAAGGGGTTTATGATGGCAATAAGCTAGCGAACTTTCGGAAACTTCAACCAATTCGTAAGGATGAAGTTGACTATTTTGAATTCAAGTTTAATGATAAGCTTGAATTTGAAACAATGTACAGCAAGTTTTCAAGTCTATTATATAGCATAGATTATTTATTTCAGAAGACAAATGGTATTTAATTCAATTATTAATAAAAAATTACTTATATATATAGAGAGAGAGAGTAAATTACTTTTTGAGTCCCTGTGTTTTAGTGGTTTTAACCACTTGAGTCCAAAATCAAAAAGTTTAACGCTCTGAGTCCCTAGCCATTTATTTTATAACGTTTTGAGTCCAATTTTGTTCATTTTATAACGATTTGAGTCCAAAAAATTGGACTCAAAAGGTTAAAATTTGGACTCAAATGGTTAATGAAAATGCTTATAGGGACTCAGGTCATTAAACTTTTTGCTTTTGGACTCAACTAGTTAAAACCACTAAAACACAGGGATTCAAAAAGTAATTTACCCATATATATATATTTTCTTTATGAAAATAACATGTGTTCGACCATAATTTGCTTTGCCAATTAATATCTTAAGTTTTGGATTTTCGAGTATTACACAACAGGTTAATGATCACACAAAGATCCATTCGGTTCGGAACTTTACACGTATTTGAAGCGTCTAAAAGATAGACTCTTAAATCATGTAGGCCTCACCCTAATACCTAGTAGAAAATAGCCATGTGTTTAAAGAGTCTATAGATAGATTCTATAATTGTCATGCATCTAAAATTTAGTCTCTACAATTTATATCAGATCAAAAGGTTAGGCTCAGTGTCAAGTTCGAATGGATTTTCGTGTGTTTTGAGCTCAGTGTCAAGTTCTGAGCTGAATGGATATTAAATTGGTGCCTACATGATTTAAGAGTCTATTTTTTAGACACTTTGGACAAGTGTCAAGTTCTGAGCTGAATGAATTTTTGTGTGTTTAACCTTGTCTGCTTAAGATGTTTATTTTAGTAAAATGAGTTTGGTCGATGTTCATTTTCGTCATTTTCTTACTTGTTTTTTGACACAGCTATAGCCTATAAACTTTATTTCAATTATCTTTTGAAAATAAAAACGTTAAGGTAAATTGGTCGAGATTGTCACATGAAGAACAAGAAACGAATAAATCTCTTCTCCTATAGAAACTTAGGACTCGTTTGATTCAAAAACAATTTCAAATCTGAACGTTTAATCGGCAAAAAGAGAACTATGATCCTCAGAATTTTATTTAAAATTAAAGAATTCGAATTCCATGAAAGTGGAGTGAAATCAGTGAATAAGGTTGGTAAGTTCATTAAATTCATAATATTGTTAAAAAAAATCATTAATCATTATATTTTAGACTTATATTATATTGTATCATACATTAATTGAACGTGAGCTGTCAAAAAACATATTTAATTAATCCTAACTAGTTTCTAAATTTTCAAGTTTTAACTTATTATATATATATATATATATATATATATAGGGAGAAGATCATGCGAGAACCACCTCTTATTGTGAGAACCGCGAGAACCAATGTGAACACACCAAAAATGCCTAAAAATAGCTAAAAATCACACAAAAAAAAATTTTTTGAATTTTTTAATATTTTTTATAAAAAAATCGCTACTTTTCGAAGCCAAAAAAAAAAAAAAATTTTTTTTTGGCTTCTAAAAGTAGCGACTTTAACATAAAAAATATTAAAAATTCAAAAAAAATTTAGATTTTTTTAGGTTTTTTGGGGGTTTAGTTTTTAGCATTTTAGCTTGGGGGGGGGGGGGGTTTTAGGTTTTTTTTTTGGGGGGGGGGGTGGGGGTTAGGTTTTTTTAGGTTTTTTTTAGGTTTTTTTTTAGGTTTTTTTAGCTATTTTAGGTTGTGTTCACATTGGTTCTCAAGGTTCTCACAATAAGGGTGGTTCTCGCATGAGCCCCTCCCTATATATATATATATATATATATATATATACACACACTATTATAATCCCGTGTATTACACTGGTTGAAATAATGTTATGTTATATACTTAATAATAAAAAAGAGTTATGTTTTAGAAAGTCATATGTTGTACGAGTTGAATAAACTCATGTATTACAATATTACATTGACTGAATAAATTATAATAATGCATATAGTCGTCAATATACGTCTTTAAAAAAACTACTTTGACGTGACCATTAAAAATTATTTCAAGTTAGCTTTAAAAATATTTTCAATCAACTGGGTGTTAATTTTTTTTAAGTAATTGATAAATATTAATTCAATTAAAATGTACTTACTCCTTTAATATAATAATAATTATTATCCCATATCATTTATTTTTTTTATTAAAACTTACACCAATTAAACTATATATTAAAAAACAAACATATATTAAACTATTTATTCAACGCAAATGTAACATAAATTTATATTGGTTAAATATATTGTTTAACATAAATTTACTATAAACTGTTCCACAATTTTTTCGTTTATTTTTCCCGTATGCTATGCAATGAATCATATAATAATTCATCGAAATAATTATATATTTATCAAATTTGATAAATTTGATCAACCATATTTATTTTAACTTGTAATTCTAAAAATGTGTCATATGTCACATAGATAAAATTGATGGATATAGTTTAAAATTGAAGAGATTTATATGTAATAATAAAATCGGGAGGAATTATTATTGTTATTATTATATATATCAAATTACAACATACATTTGCACTAGTGTTGTTTAGGGTTTTTCAAAATCTTCCACCAAACTTTAATGATTTGCAAATTACACGTGTTTATTAGGTCAAAGTTTCAATGAAGTTTCTCCAAGCCTCTTTTGTTGCTCATTTTCTTTTTCTCTGTTGACTAATTTTCTTTTACATATTTGTTTTTACATTTTTCCTTTCAATTTCATTTCAAAATGTAAGTTACTATAAATATAAATATAAATTATTACTAGAAGTACACAGGTTGAAATGATTCACTATTATAAATCCTGCTAATTTAAAATGGGTTTAAATTGGTAGGCACTACAATACACACCACGTCGCCACCCACGCCACTATACAATTCATCAAAATCTATCGTTACAAATTTTTACCCCATCGCAACGCGTGAGTTTCACAATTCTTAACATTAACACCCCCATCGTATCTACGTTTCGAACCCGTCACGATATCCGCATTCGTATGACTCGCGTTCATCAAACTTAAAAATTGTCTTTAAAGAAATTTTGTTGCTAAGTAAGTTATTTTACGGTGATATAGTATTCCGCCGCAACGCGCGACACAAAATACTAGTTTTGCATAAAAGATGGAGGCAGTAGCATTACCTCACTTATTTGGGATAAGTAGCAATTATCTAAACAATCCACACTGACTGCATAATATACAATAATTTAGAACATTCATATTGAAAAAAGCCAACATATTGAACATCATGGACCGTAATTTGGGACTGAAGCGTTTGTATGTGTCAATGACTCAAGCGGCGACGGGCTCAGGGACCTTGCCAGAGTCGCTTGCAGCCAAACTATATATTGTAGTATTCAACGAGCACTTCCCAACCACCGGGGCACATGAATCCATCTGGAAGGTTTTCTCTGTTCTTTGCAAGTTTGTTTCCGTTTTGTCTACATTTGGGTATGAATTTCAACATAAAGATTTTTCGTCTCATACAATATAAAAAATACTTTATGTCGGATACAACTCAGTTTTCAATAAACTTTATATCAAAATTAGACAAAAAATGAAACAAAACTGAGAGAAAAACTAAATCATATCTAAAATAAGAATTGCAAAAAACAGGAAAATTATTATATTCTAAATCTGGATGAGCGACAAAGCCATGAGCCCGTGAGAGAGAACCCAAATAGCACTTGGCTAGCAACCCAAGTTACTATACTTAAAAAACAAAAACAAATTACATTACAATAATTTTAAAAATTGTTCTAAAAAGTACACTATTAAAAATTATTAATATTAAAGAACTCTAAAGTAGGGGCAGAGATTGAAATTTCGACTAATTTACTTATATATAGGTTAAGTTGGGTTTTTTTCTTTATTTATTGGAATAAAGGTAAAATGATAAGTGATATCTATTTAATAAAAAAATATTAAAATAAAATATAAGTTGAATTTTTAAAGTTGAAGGAGAGAATACTATGTCGCATTTATTGAAATTTTTTTATTATAAGTTATATTAAATATACATTCATGAAAAATATCAAATTCAGAATGTGAATTGGTCACAAACTTCGTTAAAAAAAAACAATAACCAACAACCAAAATAATCCAAATTGAATAATTTCAAATGTTATAACATCTCATAACAAAAACCATTACTTAACATAGATACCAACATTTACAGACACTTTTATTCGGACCAGGAAATGTCGACATGTAATCACAATTTGCCTTAACTAGATCTACAGTAAATCTATCCCGACATGCTCCCCAACAATCATCCGAGACGTATGTATCGCCGTCGCAAAACTTTGGCGTAAACGGTAACAACGTCGTGCACTCAGCGTTTGCCGATGCCATCATTTGAACTGTATTGATCAAGTATTTATAAATATGAGCATTAGTGAATAAACATTTAATATGTTGAATTTTAATTTAATTTTTACAACACAAATTATAGCTATGAACAAGTAAAGTGTATATATTTTCATACATATATATGTTCATACCTGTGATTATAAGGAGTGTGAGAAGCACCACATTGTACACATGAATACCGGTGGATCGGGCCATTCTAATATTGTGGAATTGTTTGTGTATAATTGGTGAGGGTAGATAATAATTTTGTGGTTTTGAATAAAAATGATGGGTATAAATAGTGAAATTATTTAAGGACTTGCTAATTTTGAGATGGACGTAAAATCCGTCAATGATATGGATTATAAAGTACGTTAGTAATTAGGATATTCTGTTTTAATATAATTTCCTTATTTAGTACTAAAAAAACTATAAAAACTCCAAGGAAGATAACTACTAAAAAACTATAATAACTCCAAGGAAGATAATATAGGGTAAAAGAATACGAGAAACGTTATTCTACAAAAAGAAAAAATGTACGAAGTGTAGGATACAAGTTTGATCCTTGATTTGCAAGATTAATAGTTGAGATTAAGTGGTTTCGAAATATAAAATTCACATAATTAACAACAAGGGAAACAAGTGGAGAAAACGGTAAAATAGGAAAATACTATATTGTTAACTCATAAACTCATATCCTCTTGATTTTCAAACGGCTATAACTTTTTCATACATTAATATTTTTTATAAAAATTATACCTTATTAACGAGCATTTTATTCTATTTAATTTGAGCAGTCTATTGCTATACTTTTCTTAAAAAATTTTGCAGGATTTTGAGTACTCATTACGTGATTTTGAATACCCAGTAAGTGACTACGTGATTTTGAATACACATTACGTGATTAATTGATTTCATTATAGTATTTTATGTGAAACCTCAGTAAGTAAGATTACGTAATTACGTAACAATAGTTGACTATGTATTATTACGTGACTAGATGATTTTAAATACTCATTCCGTGGTTACGTGATTTCATTATAGTATTTATGTGAAACCCTACTGAGTGATTACGTAATTACGTAAAATAAAACATGTAATACATAATATTTCATATGGAATACCTAATATTTCAGGTATAATCACGTGTTAAGGATATATTATATATAAAGCATTAGCCAAACCAACCTATAATACAACATAATGTCGTATATTAGAGATTTAACCACGTAATAAAGCATAAACAATCAAGTTCTTATTATGAAATGTGTAATCACACTATAAACATAATTTTATTAACATTAGTTGTAACAAATCATATTGAATGTGTGATCACGTAATGAATTTACATTGAATGCGTAATGAGTTATGTTGATTGTGTAATCACGTAGTCATTTACCGAGTATTCAAAATCACGTAATGACGTAATGGGTATTCAAAGTCTTGTAAATTTTTTTAAGAACACTATAGCAATAGATTGCTCAAATTAAAGAGAATGAAATGCTCGTTAATATGGTGTAATTTTTTTTAAATATTAACATATGAAAAAATTATAGTCGTTTGAAAATCAAGGACGAAACTAGTCAAAATGAAAAAAGACTATCATACCCTTCCCTTTTTAATTTGAGAAAAATAAATATGTGATCATGATTCTCTCATACACATCGTACAAATCTCTCTTTTGTACATGATCTCTTATCAAAATAATACTACTAAAAAACCGATAAAAACTCCAAGGAAGATAATGTAGGGTAAAAGAATACTATTTTGACATAAATCAACATATTTAATGTGGTTAGTTGTAAAGGATTGAACCGGAAATAAAAATAAATTTAAAGGATGTTTTTAGTAAGTTTTAAACTTTAAGGATGGAACCTGCAAGTTTGATAAAAGATAAAGGACGTTTTGTGCAATTTACTCTTTTATTTTCTATTAACACTTGTTTAGGAATGGTTCATTATAATACCTTAATTACTTAGAGTATAAATTTTTCTTTAAAGATATACATATATTTTGATGATGTTATTTATGTTTGTATACTATGAATACAACAACAAGAATAGTAAATCCTATAAATAGTAGGGTCTGGGAAGGTAACATATAAATAAATTTTACTTTTATCCATATGAGTAGAGAGACTACTTTCAAAGAGACCATTAACTCTGAACAATCAACATGCAAACAAACCGGACTAAAAATATAGCAATGACACAATAACACAAGAGTGGTTACAAAGTAACATAATAAAATAAAGATAGATATAACTCATAAAAAATAGTATAATATAAACAAGTATATACCATCATAAAACATATAAATATAAGCCATAAGGTAGTTACATGCAATTTTCACCTGAATTGCAGGAAAGTCTAATCCCCTAACACAGAGCTAAGACCCAATTATACCCTCCTTAAAAGTCTTTAACATTAATCCTACATCTCCACAAACTCCTATCTTGTACCATGTCTAGGGTTGTAAACGAACCGAACGAACACGAACAATGCCTTGTTCATGTTCGTTCATTAAGGAAATAATGTTTTCATGAACGGTTCATGAACACTTACCGAACGAGATTTTATGTTTGTATCCGTTCATTAAGGATATGAACGTGTTCACGAACGATTCACAAACACGCATAAAATTAGCGTAGACGGTGGATGCTAAAATGTATGGCCGAGGGAGCAGCGCTAGTGCTTAAATAACTAATAGTGGAACAGATATCAGTGTATTCATTGATGTGAATAATGAGGAAGAAGGGGAAACAGTGCAAAAACAATGTGAGAATATTGTAGGATATTAAATTAAAGAATATAAATGTTTAAATAAAATAAATAAATGTACAAAAATCATTCATGAACAATATAAACAAACAAACATGAATGATTGTAAATGAACAACCGTTCATGAACACCTTATTGAAGGTTCACGAACATAATTGAACGAACGAGACCTTTGTTCGTGTTCATTCATTTAACTAATGGAACGAAATATCCTGTTCATGTTCGTTCAATTATTAACCGAACGAACATAAACTAACTTCCTGCCGAACGGTTCACGAACTGTTCACTGAACGTTCAGTTCGTTTACAGCCCTAACCATGTCCTCAGATCGGTGCATCTCTAGCAAATCTTGTCTAATCCGCTCATCCTAAGTTAATTTAGGCCTTACTCTACTCCTCCTCCCTTCCATGTGTTGGGTGGGTGAGGGTGTTTATTTATTAATAATTTGATGAAAAGTGTATTTCAAATAAATACAAAAGTTATGAAATTTACAACAATATTAATTAGATTTCTTATGCAAAATAAGTATGAATTTAAAGATGACATCACATTCTACATGGTTGAATATGATGTTGTTGGTGACTTAATTAAAATTTTATTATATGTTGTGACATAATAAGATACGATATGATACGACGAATATAATATGTTATTGATATTCGCTAATTTACACATATTTTAGTCCCCCGTTTTACCCCTATTTTATGCGTTTTCGGCCGTAAAACCGTCATTCGGATACTTAATTATCTACATTTTTGTTTACAGGCCTAAAACAGCATACCAAACAAGATGATAGCGAAAACGAGGACTTTCCGGACAAAACGACGAAGCTGCGAAGATTCTGTTGGAAAAACTGACCTGGACGTGTTGCACGATCATGCGGCCATATGCACGACCGTGCATATCCGACAAACCAAGAAGACCCGGCAGTGAACGAGGCGTGCAACACTGCGTGCAAGGCATTGCAGGCCAATGCGAAAACGCACGGTCATGCCATATGCGGAACGGTCGTGCGAATCCGATAACGCAGGAAAACCTCGGAGCTGAACGACCACAAAACTAGGCGTGCAACAAAATGGCGATATGGAACGTCCGTGCCATATCAAGAACGACCGTGCATATGCGAAGACCAGTCAACGATCTGTGACGTCATGCGGTATGGTGGACCACCACCAATAATGCTTAAAATGCACGGTCGTGCGATCGGAAGAACGGCCGTGCGACACCGAAAAAGCATATAAACAGAACAGAACCATTCTATCAGTAACTCTGGACATTTTTGGGAGCTCTGCAGGCGATTTTGAGGCTCCGAAGGCTGCTGCTTTCACTCGGATTCAAGCCACATTGCCCGGTTTTGCTCATTTACTATCCAGATTCTCATTCTTATGCTTGTTTATGGTTTGGTTTCTCAAATCTTTCCATTATTTTGTTATGTTTCAAGCATTTAGACTGATTACTAAGTATTAATGTAAGCCTTTGGGCAAAAACACAACAATCCCTTGCTTGATTATAACCATTAGTATGTTGATCTATGTTTGTAATGAAACTTTGAAGTATTTTCTATGATTATCTTTGATGATTAGTTTGCAACCTTGTTATTGATATTGATTTCTTGATTATAAGTAATTGTGTTGGGTGATTGGTGCTTGGTTACGTAAGATAGTTGAAAAATGAAGCTTATTTAACCATGTATTAGTAAACTTTGAATTTGGTTAACTAGTTTAACTTGGTTAAAATGTAGGCACCATGATACTCTAACGGGTTAGTGGTTTAATAAAATGTAATTATTATTAATCAAGAGAGCTTGCCCTCACGGAAGGACTCTAACGGGTTAGATGGTGAATTCTTGCCATGATTTGTTAGCTTAGTTAGTAGTTTCGGCCAAAATTGCTATCTTGGTGAATTTATGTGCAAGATTTGTAAAATGAACTCGGTTGTGATTTAATCTAGTTTATGCTTGTCTCGGTGGTTGCATTGTGTTTATCGGTGTTGCTTTCCTTGATTAAGTGAGGTTAGAAAACTCCTAACGGATGACTAACTTATTTTTAGGAGATTTTTGTAGACATTAATCAATCGCACGTTAAAGAACAATTTTAGGTGGTTAAAGTGTGTTTATCGTTTTAACTTTCCGAATGGTTGTCATGTTAGGATTCCCGAAAGGGATACTAATTGTCTCGAAATGGAAAATTGACCGAATGCTTCTAGTGCCAAAACTGACTTAGTTGACATGCTGTGGTTGTGTATTAAGCAAGGCTATTTATATATATTTTACTATGTTTTATAAGTATTTATTTATGCTTAATTTAGATTAATTAAAACCAAGACAATTTATGTTTTTACCGGTAATTTAGTGACAAAGGTCTAGTATTATTTCTCCGCCCATTTCCGTGGATCGATACTTGGTTCTTACCGATACTTTACTACATATATGACGGGGTACACTTGCCTCTTTCGTGTGTGTTTTGATGTAAAAGTAATAATCACTTTTATAAATTTAAAACCAATTCGTGTGTAATTTCATTGTAAAAATATGTATAGTCGCGCACGTAACAAGTTTTTGGCGCCGTTGCCGGGGAATGGCGAGTTTTAGGAACGACCCGAGTCATTGTGTTATCGGTGTATATACTTGTTAATATTTGTGTATATTTTCGTGATTATTTATTTGTTGATTTATTTGTAATATTTCTAGCTTTTAATTCAATTTATTCATTTTCTTGATTCTTTTTTACACTTGTAAATTTTTATTCTATTTATTTGTTCAAATCCGGATTTATTTATTCATTTATTCTTTGAGTTTTCGGCTCTTAAAAATCATTTTCATACTAGCCGATTCGATTATTTTCGTTGCTTTAATTTTTATAAAAATTTCAGCCCATTTTCGGATTTTTATAAATTTTACCGCCCATATTTATACATATTCTGCTTCTATTCAGCTAAAAAAAAAACATTATTATATTAATAAACTATTCATTGTGTCAGTTTTTCGTTTGCAGGTTGATGTCCTCAACTCCCGCGCCCGCTATTGCTCAGCCTACTGACGAACCAACGCATAATCTTAGAAGAAGTAAGAGGCTGCGCGAAAGGTCGCTTGTCGTTGCACAACGCATAGCAAATGCAATCGACGAGCCGGTGATTATCTCTGAAGACGAAAGCTCAGGGGACGAGGAGAGAGTCGTCATGGCGGACGACGACCGACCGCTGAATGAAACAAATCAGCCCGGAAGGGCAGGCCTGGAGCCGAGTATCCTTCAGCATACTATAGATACTCCTACTTTTGAAATTAGACCTAGTATTATTAATATGGTACAAAATTCTGTACAGTTTGACGGACGTGAGCATGAGGATCCTGGGAGACATATCGCTGCTTTTCTTGCTATTTGTTCGACATTTAGGATGACAGGTGTTTCGGAGGATGCGATTCGGTTGAGGTTGTTTCCGTTTTCGTTACGTGACAAAGCTAGAGCTTGGCTTATGTCACTTGCTGCCGGGTCCATCAGGACTTGGAATCAGTTGGCGGAGCAGTTTATGCAGAAATATTTTCCACCTGAGAAAACGAACAAACTACGGAACCGGATTGTTTCCTTTCGCCAGGACGAGGGCGAGTCGTTGCATGCGGCTTGGGAGAGATTCAAAGATTTGTTGATTGATGTGCCACATCACGGCTTCTCCAAGCGACAGCTGGTTTTGATGTTCTATCAGGGGCTCAGCTATAATACGCAGGAGCGATTAGACGTGAACGCGGGCGGCGATCTTGGAACTAAGACGCCGACTGAAGCGTATGATATTATCGAAAAAACTGCGTTGAAATCCAGCTCGCGTCGGGACGGAGATAGAGGTCGGGCATCATCATCATCATCATCTCGTTCAGGAGTTCATGCTGTAGACGACTACACGGCTATTACTGCACAAATCTCGGCTCTTGCATCGAGATTCGACAGGTCCCAGATGATTGCGCATGCTGGCTCGGGATGTGATCAGTGCGGACTGTCACACGAGCCTGGGGCATGTTTTCAGGGAGTCGTATATGAGGGACACGAAGAAGTAGATTTCGTGAGTAATCAGGTAAGGCCGCAGAACAACCCGTACAGCAACACCTATAATCCCGGTTGGAGAAATCACCCAAATTTTGGGTGGCGAGCGAACACAGGAAATCAAAACCCATTGGGGTTCACTCAGCGTGCTCCAGCGCCTCAGCAGGGTCAGCAGTACCAGCAGTACAACCAACCCTACCAGCAGCGTCCATATTCGTACCAGAATCAGGGCACTGGGAGTAGCTCCCAGCAGCAGGCCCCTCAGTCTAGTTCCAAGCTGGAGGATATGATGGCTCAGCTTCTCTCTAGCTCTGAAAAACGATACCAACAAAGCGAAGATCATTTTCTAGCTAACGAGGGAGAAATGAGGAGTCAGAAGGACTCGATTCAGAATATCGAGAATCAGGTTGGTCAGCTGGCACAGATGATGTCCAAAAGACCCCCAGGCGGTCTTCCGGGTAATACAGAACCAAACCCGGGCGGACACAGGGATGTGAATGCTGTCATGACCAGGAGTGGAAAAACTACTGGACCCGTCATATCGGACTCAGCACCGATCACTGAAGCGGTCCCGACTGACACACCGGACGAGGTGCAAGCCAGGCTACGCCCAGCAAGTACAGCACAAGTCCAGGAGCCGGTCAAAGATTACACTCCTCCAGTACCTTATCCAGGCAGGCTGAAGAAGCAGAAGAATGAAGAACAATACGGTATGAGTTGTTTAAGCAACTACACATCAATATACTGTTTGTTGAAGCCTTGGCCCAGATGCCAAAGTATGCGAAATTCCTTAAGGATATCCTCTCGAATAAACAGAAGCTCGAGGATATATCATGTGTGGTGATGAATGAGACTTGTTCCGCCGTTCTGCAAAACCGTCTGCCCACGAAAATGGGAGATCCTGGTAGTTTCACGCTCCCGTGTTTAATTGGAAACATGTCTGTTAGCCATGCATTGGCTGACTTGGGAGCGAGTATTAACCTTATGCCGTATAAGGTTTTTACTAAACTAGATCTGGGTGAGCCGTCACCCACTAGGATGAGCATTCGGTTGGCAGATCGCTCAATAAAGTATCCGCGCGGGTTTGTGGAAAACATGCTTGTAAAAATCGATAAATTTGTTTTCCCCGTGGACTTTGTTATTCTTGACATCGACGAAGATTCAAGGGTACCTTTGATACTTGGACGTCCTTTCCTCAATACAGCGAGGACGATTGTTGATGTGGCAGCTGGCCAAATCACGCTCCGAGTGAATGATGAGCACGTGACATTCGATATCAAAAGATCGATGCAGCATCCGCAAAGTCACGATGACATGCTTTACTATGTCGACATTGTCGATGCATGTGTGTGCTCTCATTTTCAAGGTACTATTGACGAGATTGATTCGGACACACGTCTGTCGTGTGGGGACCTGATTGGCATTACGCAGGAGGGCCATGATTTCGAGCAGCCAGTCTATCAGATTGGTGACGATGGTTCCCAGAGTCCGGAGAGATTTCTTGAAATTGACCATGTGAAAAAGGAGGAAGCAGAGCCTTCGGTTGAAGATCCGACGCCTTTGGAGTTGAAAGAACTCCCACCACATCTCGAGTATGCATTTCTGGACGAGGAGCGTCGCCTACCGGTCATAATTTCGGCATCATTGGAAAAGGACGAGAAAAATCAGCTTCTCGAGGTTCTGAGACTTCATAAGAGAGCCATCGCATGGAAAATCATGGATATCAAGGGCATCAATCCTTCTTTTTGTACTCATAAGATTCTGATGGAAGACGAGTACAAACCCATGTGCACAACATCAGAGGCGTTTAAATCCAAATATGCAGGACGTGGTGAAGAAGGAGGTGATTAAGTTGTTGGATGCCGGCATGATTTATCCTATTTCGGACTCTGTGTGGGTGAGTCTGGTGCAGGTTGTACCTAAGAAAGGTGGTATGACTGTAGTTTCAAATGATAGGAATGAGCTAATTCCTACCCGTACCGTCACTGGGTGGCGAGTTTGCATTGACTACCGCAAGCTCAATGATGCTACTCGCAAGGATCACTTCCCGCTTCCATTCATCGACCAGATGTTGGAACGTCTGTCGGGGAAGTTGTATTACTGTTTCCTTGACGGATTCTCTGGGTACTTTCAGATTCCTATCGCTCCTGAGGATCAGGAGAAGACTACCTTTACATGCCCCTTCGGCACATTCGCCTACAGGCGGATGCCTTTTGGGTTGTGTAATGCACCAGCGACCTTCCAGAGATGCATGGTTGCAATTTTCCATGACATGATCGAGGATTCCATGGAGGTTTTCATGGATGATTTTTCGGTATTTGGGGATTCCTTCGATCACTGCTTGGAAAATTTGAGAAAGATGTTGAAGAGGTGTGAGGAGACGAATCTGGTCCTGAACTGAGAGAAATGCCACTTCATGGTGAAGGAGGGCATAGTTCTGGGACATAAGATTTCGCATGCTGGTATGGAGGTCGATCCAGCCAAAGTGGATATCATTTCACGACTTCCGCCCCCCACCTCTGTTAGAGCGATACGGAGCTTTCTCGGTCATGCCGAGTTCTATCGGCGATTCATTAAAGATTTTTCAAAAATCGCCAAACCCATGACCCGTTTGTTGGAGAAAGACGTTCCGTTCATATTCGGAGATGATTGCTTGAGAGCCTTTGACCTTCTCAAGCAAAAGTTGATTGAGGCCCCTATTTTAGTTGCACCGGACTGGAGTTTGCCGTTTGAGATTATGTGCAACGCGAGTGATTACGCTATAGGGGCCGTTCTTGGTCAAAAGAGAGAAAAGCACTTTCACCCGATCTATTATGCGAGCAAAACTCTTCATGACGCTCAGGAGCATTATACCACGACTGAGAAGGAGCTCTTAGCGGTCGTTTTCGCATTTGACAAACTTAGATCGTACTTGGTGCTTTCGAAAACCATTGTATATACTGATCACGCTGCCATCAATATCTCTTCAGCAAACAGGACGCTAAACCACGTCTGATCCGGTGGATCTTGTTGCTGCAAGAGTTTGATATCGAAATTCAAGATAAAAAAGGGTGCGTTGAATGTAGCGGCTGACCATCTATCTCGGTTAGAGCATGGAGACATCGTGGACGCACGTTGGGATTCCATAAATGACAACTTCCCACACGAATCTTTGATGAGTGTTGAGATATGCGATGAGTCGCCATGGTTCGCCGACCTTGCGAACTACCTTGCTTGCGGGATTCTGATTAAGGGGTTGACTCACCAGCAAAAGAGGAAATTCTTTTCGAACGTCAAGCACTACATTTGGGATGACCCTTACTTATTTCGGGTTGGTGCTGATCAGGTGATCAGGAGATGTGTTTCAGGGAAAGAGGCGACCGATATTCTGCGCCACTGTCACGAGGGACCTACCGGAGGCCACCATGGAGCCAACTTTACCGCCAAGAAAGTGTTGGACTCCGGGTTTCATTGGCCGACTATATTTCGTGATGCTCAGAGTTGGGTTAGAGCGTGCGATGCTTGCTAGAGGGCGACAAATATATCGGCACGTGATGAAATGCCTCAGACCTGGATTCAGGTTTGTGAAGTCTTTGATATCTGGGGGATAGACTTCATGGGACCATTTCCCCCCTCACGAGGTAATAAGTACATCCTGGTCGCGGTTGACTATGTATCGAAGTGGGCGGAGGCGCAAGCCTTACCCACCAATGATGCCAGGGTGGTCGTGAGATTTTTGAAAAGCTTATTTGCTCGGTTCGGCGCTCCGAAAGCGCTTATCAGTGATAGAGGGACGCATTTTTGCAATACTCAGCTCGAGAGAGCTTTGTCCCGTTACGGTGTGCATCACCGTCTATCCACGCCCTATCATCCACAGACAAGCGGGCAGGTGGAAGTCACGAACCGGGGGCTGAAAAGAATCCTTGAGCGGTCGGTAGGTGCGAACCGCAAGGATTGGTCGGATAAGCTTGATGAAGCATTGTGGGCTTTCCGTACGGCTTACAAGACGCCTATCGGGACTACTCCCTTTAGGCTTGTATACGGAAAGGCATGCCATTTACCGGTTGAGTTGGAGCATAAAGCGATGTGGGCGCTGAAAACCGCAAATCTGGACATAAAGGCCGGAGGTGAAGCCCGGTTTCTCCAGATTCATGAGTTGGAAGAGTTGCGACAACGCGCTTATGAGAGCTCGGTGTTGTACAAGGAGCGCACGAAGAGATTGCACGATAAACGCTTGAAGGACCACAAAGAATTCCAAGCGGGCGATCTTGTTCTTCTTTACAACTCGCGGTTGCGCTAATTTCCCGGGAAGCTTCATTCACGTTGGACAGGCCTATACACGGTTAAAGAGGTATTTCCGTATGGGACTGTTGCAATAGAGAACGCGGACGGCGTTATTTTCAAAGTAAATGGGCATCGCTTGAAGTTGTACGTTGCCGGGCCGACAGAGTCGGTGATGGAGGTTATTGAACTCCAAACCCCGCACACATCATAAGTGTGGGGAGGAGAGAGTCTACGCTGCTGACTCGTGGATCAAAAATGTAGCAAGAGCGTCTTTGGCGCTATAGGGGCAAAATTGTCCGTTTTTATGTTTTTATAGTTTTAGCGTAATTTAGGTTAGTTAGGTAGTTTTCGTTAGTTTGTACAGTTTCTATTCATGCCGAACGAAGGTTCTGTATTGCAATATTGTTAGAACAGTTGGTGTGTCGAAAAAACGGCGAAAAACGGCCAAAACAGTTGCTGGAAATGCCTTCTGCAGAAAATTCTGATCTGCAGCTGATGCACGACCATGCCAGGATCCGCACGACCGTGCGTTTCCGAGATGCTGGCACGGTGGATCGCACCCTCGGTGCATCACCGAGAAAAATGGAAGTCGTCGGAGACGCACGACCGTGCCAAACGGCGAACGACCGTGCGTCAGGCTGAGGGCATTTTTGTCATTTTGCACATTATATATACCCTCATCTGCTGCAAAATCCCTCATTCGCGAACCCTAGCAACTGCAGCCGTTCCAGAGCGGTTTTTACACCAAATCGCACGATTTCTCGACGATCTCGCACCCAACTTCGCACGGTACGTCGCTAGTGTTAGATTTCTTGTTTTCTTACTTTCTAGGGTAGATTTCATCCGATTCAACAAGGGATTTATTAGGGTTCTCTTCATAAACAAATCGAAACCCTAACCCTTGTTTGAATCATGCTTATCGTGAACACCCGGTTGAGTTTCCGACCCCTGTTTGTACAAAAAAATTGTTGATCTTGGGAAAATCAGGCTATTCAAAGTTCAGGGGTTTGAAATCTGCAGGTCAGTTGTCGCACGGTCGTTCCTTGTATGGAACGGTCGTGCCAATCCGGGTGATTCCACGATGTCAGCTTGTGTCCGGTGTTGCACGGTGGTGCCAATTGACCGCACGCCGTGCGATTCCGAGTTTCCTGGGCAGATGATGCACATCGTCGGTGATGCACGACCGTGCGTATCGCCGCACGACCGTGCCGGAGGCCCAGATCAGATTTACAGCAGCTTAATAACTTGCTGCTCGGCTGTTTTCAATTCCATTTTCTCCTGTTTCTGTCTTTCTAACAATGTTCCCCATTACAGATGGATCATCCCTTCTTACAGTTTGACCCCAACAACGAGCGTGAAGCTTTATGCATTCCAAAAAGAGACGCATTATGGGCCCGGAGGGGGCAGTTCGGAGTCCCTAGATGGCTGTATTGGGAAGTAATGCAAGAACTAAATCAGTATGACCGACTGGAAAACATGATGAGTCGGCCACTTACAAATCTGGTCGGTTGCAACCGACCCGTTTACTTGGAGCTTACAATAGAGTTCTTTGCATCATATGCTTACGAAAAGCCAGTTGCTGCTCGACGACCCAAATTCCGCCACAAAGAGCGGATAGCTTTCAGATTGTGTGGTAGATGGCACCGGTGGTCGGTTGGTCGTTTGGGAAGGAGACTCAGGATTTACACTAGGGAAGACATGGATGATCCCGAAGTCTTCACAGATCAGTTCACCTTCCCGTCTGATGCAGCACGGGATGAGTTTTGGGCTGCAAATGCTGTTGGGGACCCATACAACCCAAGGATGTCAAAGGCCTCACGACTTAAAGACCCTCTGGTGCGAGTGATGCACCATGTGTTTAGCCACACTATATGCGGTCGCATGGACAGTCTTGGTAACTATCCAACACCAGATTTGATTTTTCTTTACGCATTGGTGGAGAAGGCGCCCATCAACTTAGCGGCGCGAATGGCTGAATACTTTGTGAAGTGCTCAGGGAGGACTTCTAACAGTCAGATACATGGCGGTCAGTATGTGACCGAAATTGCGTACAACGAACACCTTATGGCTGAGGAGGTACTTCAGGGTCTCACTCTGATAACTGAGGGGGTTCATGTTGACATCAGGTCACTGAAGGCGATGGGGGTGATTGTTGAGTTAGATAGAGGGGATAGGTTGAGGGGGCTGAATAACGAGGTCTGGGACCCGTTACCCCCGCTCCCAGAAGAAGAAGAGGAAGAGGACGTAGAGATGCAGGAGCAGCAGCACCAGCCACACACACCACCGCACCACACACCGCCACATGAGGCGCAACACCAGCAGTACTACCAGCATCAGGATTGGCCTGAATTTTATCAGCAGTTCCAGCAAATGCGTGTTACGCAGGAACAGCATGGTACGTACATCGATCAGATTAGGACCAGCCAGGACCAGATCCGGGCTAGTCAGGATCAGCTCAGAGCCACACAGGATCAGCTGAGACAGAGCCAGGAGAGCTTATACCAGGGGGTGAGTGCCGGATTCTCGTACCTATTCGGGGAGATGCACCATGCATATCCCGACTACTTTCAGCACCCTCCACAGTTCCCGCCGTGGAACCCACCTGGTTATGGCGGTGCGAGCCCATCTTTCACGAGAGACGATGACGGTGACGACGAGTAGGAGTTGGTGGTGATGTTCGTTGGTGGTTTTTATTATTATTTTAGTACTTGTTATTTCGGGTGTTCTTTTTGCTTAGTATGTCAAACACCCTCGGATTGTATTGTATTTTCAAACACTTTACTTTCTGTTATGTCTTTGTTTGGACTAGTAGTATTTATGTACATTATGGTTTATTTGTGTTTATTCTATTACTGTTCTGTTTTGTTGTGCCATATGACATACTTGCAGATTTTGGCTATCAAGTCTTTGACCGGAGCATATGACAGACGCAGCTTTGGAAGTCTCGATTCATCAGATATCATCTTGAGGGGAGTACTATTATCCTTTTTCTCTATATTTCGGGTTTCGCATTGAGGACAATGCGAAGTTCAAGTGTGGGGAGGGGGTTAACTTTGTTAAACTTTGTTTGTCCTCATTTTATAAAAAAAAAAAAATTTCAGAAAAATCATTCAAAAATACATGTATTTTGTATATATTTTAGTAAATAAATCGGTTGATTGTGTTTTAGAAAGCATCGGACTTGATAAAAACCCGACAAGCAAAATAAATTTTGAAAAAGAAAACCGGAAAGCGTGACAAACAAAGAAAGACTTGCATGATAGTTTTCACACTTTTACCCATTCCATCCGTTACGTGAGCATATTTGAGCCTATTGTTATATATTTGTTCATTTCGGATATAGGAGTGAGCCGGATGTTATGTGTAATTTAGAATTTGTCACTAGTATGCTTGTTAAGACCATGAACTTGTGAATTTGTGTAAAAGTGATAGAGGCACTTAGATTACCCCTTTGTTGTAAACCTTGTTCTTTGTGTTGTGCTTCCCGTTCACCTTATATTACCCTTTAGGATTAACCATGTCGAGCCTTCCCGTTTACCTTTGTTTACCCACATTATCGCCCACTTAGCCAAATTTAGCCTTTGTATGTTTTAAACCCTTTATAGTGTTGAAACTCGGACAAAATAATCGTTTAACTAGCGTTTATTTCAGTTTATTGTATAGTATGTTTTCTATTTAAAAAAAAAAACACAGAAAATAAAACACCCTAAAATAGGGTGAAGTTGATAGAAATCGAGCAATTTTGAACAGTTAAATGTTAAAATTTCGTTGATAAGCTCGATTGCGCTTTAGTCGCCTTTTTAAGGCGTTTGTATGTATAGTTGTATTATTTTCTTGCTAGTTAAACGCTAATACCGAGTTTTAACCATTTTCGCCACTTTATATGTCTACTTCCATACCCTTCGCCCAAGCCTAACGTTACAACCCGTAAAGACCTCTTGATTTACACTTATTTGCATGTTAGTTGGTGGAGACGAGATCTTATGACAAGCTTATGATATTGCATGTTTCATTGACGAGGCATTGAGTGTTTGCACATACACATTATATGTATGTTTCATAAATAAACCCGAGTGTGTGTGAACATTGTGATTCGCGTGAAGATTAACATGTTGAGTCGATTAAATGTGAAGTCACGGCTTTTTAGTTGTCGCTTTATAATTGCATATGCTTGTTGGGTTTGAGTCTTTTGATGTTGTCTTTCGACAAACCGGCTAACCGTTTATAGTAGTTTTCAATAAAATAGTGTGTAAATTATCGTTCTTGTTTATTTCCGTCTTTTATTGCTTTTTAGTTCAGCTTGCTTGAGGACAAGCAAGGTTCAAGTGTGGGGAGATTTGATATTCGCTAATTTACACATATTTTAGTCCCCCGTTTTACCCCTATTTTATGCGTTTTCGGCCGTAAAACCGTCATTCGGATACTTAATTATCTACATTTTTGTTTACAGGCCTAAAACAGCATACCAGACAAGATGATAGCGAAAACGAGGACTTTCCGGACAAAACGACGAAGCTGCGAAGATTCTGTTGGAAAAACTGACCTGGACGTGTTGCACGATCATGCGGCCATATGCACGACCGTGCATATCCGACAAACCAAGAAGACCCGGCAGTGAACGAGGCGTGCAACACTGCGTGCAAGGCATTGCAGGCCAATGCGAAAACGCACGGTCATGCCATATGCGGAACGGTCGTGCGGATCCGATAACGCAGGAAAACCTCGGAGCTGAGCGACCACAAAACTAGGCGTGCAACAAAATGCCGATATGGAACGTCCGTGCCATATCAAGAACAACCGTGCATATGCAAAGACCAGTCAACGATCTGTGACGTCATGCGGTATGGTGGACCACCACCAATAATGCTTAAAGTGCACGGTCGTGCGATCGGAAGAACGGCTGTGTGACACCGAAAAAGCATATAAACAGAACAGAACCATTCTATCAGTAACTCTGGACATTTTTGGGAGCTCTGCAGGCGATTTTGAGGCTCCGAAGGCTGCTGCTTTCACTCGGATTCAAGCCACATTGCCCGGTTTTGCTCATTTACTATCCAGATTCTCATTCTTATGCTTGTTTATGGTTTGGTTTCTCAAATCTTTCCATTATTTTGTTATGTTTCAAGCATTTAGACTGATTACTAAGTATTAATGTAAGCCTTTGGGCAAAAACACAACAATCCCTTGCTTGATTATAACCATTAGTATGTTGATCTATGTTTGTAATGAAACTTTGAAGTATTTTCTATGATTATCTTTGATGATTAGTTTGCAACCTTGTTATTGATATTGATTTCTTGATTATAAGTAATTGTGTTGGATGATTGGTGCTTGGTTACGTAAGATAGTTGAAAAATGAAGCTTATTTAACCATGTATTAGTAAACTTTTAATTTGGTTAACTAGTTTAACTTGGTTAAAATGTAGGCACCATGATACTCTAACGGGTTAGTGGTTTAATAAAATGTAATTATTATTAATCAAGAGAGCTTGCCCTCACGGAAGGACTCTAACGGGTTAGATGGCGTTGTTACGAATTCTTGCCATGATTTGTTAGCTTAGTTAGTAGTTTCGGCCAAAATTGCTATCTTGGTGAATTTATGTGCAAGATTTGTAAAATGAACTCGGTTGTGATTTAATCTAGTTTATGCTTGTCTCGGTGGTTGCATTGTGTTTATCGGTGTTGCTTTCCTTGATTAAGTGAGGTTAGAAAACTTCTAACGGATGACTAACTTATTTTTTGGAGATTTTTGTAGACATTAATCAATCGCACGTTAAAGAACAATTTTAGGTGGTTAAAGTGTGTTTATCGTTTTAACTTTCCGAATGGTTGTCATGTTAGGATTCCCGAAAGGGATACTAATTGTCTCGAAATGGAAAATTGACCGAATGCTTCTAGTGCCAAAACTGATTTAGTTGACATGCTGTGGTTGTGTATTAAGCAAGGCTATTTATATATATTTTACTATGTTTTATAAGTATTTATTTATGCTTAATTTAGATTAACTAAAACCAAGACAATTTATGTTTTTACCGGTAATTTAGTGACAAATGTCTAGTATTATTTCTCCGCCCATTTCCGTGGATCGATACTTGGTTCTTACCGATACTTTACTACATATATGACGGGGTACACTTGCCTCTTTCGTGTGTGTTTTGATGTAAAAGTAATAATCACTTTTATAAATTTAAAACCAATTCGTGTGTAATTTCATTGTAAAAATATGTATAGTCGCGCACGTACCAGTTATAATATGATATAATATGATATTATTTGATGTGATGTGATATGAAGATAAGATATGATATAATATAATATAATAAAACTATAATCATGATAATTTTTATTTATTTGTTTTTTAATTTTAAACTTCCACTGACTTGTAAGCATTCTCTTATTTTTGCTCATCTTAATGAAGTTCTATGTTCATAAACTTCTATTATGAACATCTCATCAAACTGAAATTGAATTATAACCATATTATAGTTTGCTAACCCCATTCTAAATACCATAAAGTATTTTACCCCTGATAATGTTAGAATTATTTTAGTAACAACTAAATAGTCATTAACTTAGAGTTTGCAATACGTGTTGTCTTCGAGTTATCAGTCATGTTCGGCACAAGTTGTTTAATTAAACGTGTTATATATCTAAACATTAATATGAATATGTTTAATAAATAGGTTACACAACATAACACACTTAACACGATTAAATGTTAACATATCAATAATACGAATGACACGACACATTTGACATTAATGTTAAATATAAGTGCTAACACTAATAGTGGAGAGTTCAAATGAGAAGAAAATTTTTGTAAGAATAAAAAGAATAAGTTTTAAACCAATAGAAATGCTCTATTTTTACTTCATTTAATATGTGCATTTAATATTATTAATAAGGGCATATAGGTAAATTTCTAATTGTAATTAATTAGCTAACTAATAAACTTATAACTCCTTGTTAAATATACTATTTCAAGATAAAATAATTTAGGTTGAAAGACAATTTTCAACATGTGTAGGATAAATTTTAGTATGTGTAGGATAAATTCTTAAATGTATATGATAAATTTAGATATGCGTAGGGTAAATTTCAGTAAGTGTAAGATATATGTAGGATAAATTTTGAAATGTGTAGGATAAAATGTTTTTTTGCTTTATTAATGAGAGATAACATAATTAATGGGAGGAGTTATAAACTATTTAATGTTTTACCATTATGTCCTTTCTTCTTTTTCTTCTCACATTAAATTTCTTCTCAAATAAACATTCCCCAACACTAATAATATGACATGTTTAGCATGACTCATTAAACACATTTAACACTAATTAATACGACCCAAATAACACTATAAAACTAAACTAACAAAAAAAATCAATTCATATATAACTATTTATAAAACTATAATATTGTTATGATAAAAGGGTTATAAACGTGCCGTGTCCACCTATTAACCTACTATGATAAGTTAAAAGTGTTAAGCATGTAGTAAATTAGGTTAAGCGGGTTGAACTTGTTTAAACACATTTTTAATCACGTCATTAACATGTCGAGCTGTTTATGAACCAAACAACTTTACTCCAAACACTAACCCACTCAACTTCCTGTAGAGTTATGTTGTGTTAACATGTGATGTCATAAACTGTTAGCAATACATAAAATATAATGACTATTTTTTACAAGTTTACCCTTCGATATTTTTAAGTAATAATTAAATAGTCAAAACTTAAAAGTTGTAAAGTCGATTATATACGTGATTAAATGTATTACATGGTTTTGTTCATATTAAAGACATGATAAACATGGTTTATTACGCTTTTAGTGTCTGATATGTTTTTTTCTGAATATTGTTTGTGTTCCTAAAAATAAATATTTTTTAATATTTTTTGAAATCTTTCCTTTTTTTGTTTTATAAGTTTCTCCCGTTATTATGAGTTTGTTTCTATAAATAGTTTACCGTTTTTTTTAAAGCGTTAATTTTAAAATTGAAGATATGGATCAGAGTAACAACAGTCCTTCAGTTTAAAGCTCAATGAGTAAGATGACCCATTATTTTTGGTATGTTTATTGGTTTTCTAATTACTATTCATATTTTAATTTAACTGATGTTTATCTTTTGTATTATTTTTTAACAAACTCATAGGAAATAACTAATGACTTTGCTTCAATGATGTGGGGAGAGCAACCACCTTACAAAGAATCTGTTAAGATTGTTGATGGCAACAAGTTATGGTTTGTAAGACTGAAAAAAACTGATTTGGGCCCTGTACTTGGTGATGGCTTCACCAAAGTTGTTCGGGACAGTCGTATAACAAAAAATGACTATCTTATGTTTCAGTCATTTGGACCATCATCATTCTTTCTTTCGATATTGAAGAAAACTGAAACGAAAGGGAAATCAAGTGTTATTTGTGATGAAAATCAAAGTTCAAAGGTTTGCGTTCATTTACTAAATTATAGGAGTTTGTAATTAACTGAAATTTTCTTTACCTTTTTTTTCATTTTCAAAGGTTAATGTTTTATGTTTCTTAGGTTGATCCAAAGGGGATAACAAATGTTGACGTTGATGAAAATCAAACTTGAAAGGTTTTTGTTCTGTTAGCTAATTGTACTTTTATGAATTTAAGTATCATACTTTACATTTTTTTATTTATATATTTACCTTTTTTCAGGTCAAAAGGAAGTATGAGATGGATCTGGACAAATTTTTCATACCGAAGAATAAATTCCATGTATACCTGGTCACTTATAAATCGCAATATTTTTTGATCATTTATATGTATTTTTTGTGTTGTTGATGATTATTTAAGTTAGTCCGATTATAATGTTTATGAATAGATCTATTCTTTGATGTCTTCAAAAGTGATGCTCATACTGATTTCTACTATTTGGTTTTTGTTTTTTAATGATAAACCCTAAATTTTTTTCAACTGCAGGAGTCTGAATCTTCCTCGAAGAGCAAGAGGTGAGTATAACTATGATATTTTTTAAAATTTGAATATTTGGGTTGTTTCAAATAAATTTTGTACTGTTTTAATATGTATTAATTGTAATCCATCAAAGATTTCGTTATTTCCTTAAATTTTAGTATTATATGGTTTTCCTAAATTAAGGTATCTCTTTGTATAAATAAATGGTGGAGCAATTTTGTTTGACAATGTTAGACTTTCCTAATAAATTTGCTTAATTTACGGGATTGGATGTTAGTGATTTGATTTTCAGAATTTAAATTTTAAATTTTGAAGTCAATCATTATTTTAAATTTAAATTTTGAAATCAATCATTATTGTAAATCTTCCATTTTTTTGTTGTTCAAGATGTTTAATTCGGTTAGAATTAAAAGGGTTTGAAAATAAAAAGGTTTGGAGTTTAGGTTTTCAGTTTAGATCTACGTTAATTAAAAGATTCTACCTTTTTTTTGCAATAGATGTTTTGCTTTCTTTAAAGTAAATTATTCAGTTGAGGTATCACTTGGATATAAATCTTTCATCTATTTTTTTATCTTTTTTGAAAGCAAATGGGATGTTGTAACTGGATTTCTGTTTGTTTTTTTTGTTCAGTCAGGTATTTTTTTATTTGTTTATTATTTTTTTATTCTTTTTTGCAAGTGAACACGACCAGAGGCAAACAAATAGTGTTTCAGTAAGCTTATAAATTTTCCATAGAGAAGAAACGAATGGAGAAGCATTCCTAGAGGTATGCTTATGAACACTGTTTGATTCTTGGTCATATGTATCACTCTTGGCTTTAGGACACTTCTGATATCGTCTCGAGAAAAGAAAAATGGTATATATTCAAACTAAGTTCCTTTTGGTAACATTTGTGTTCCTTTGCTTATCTCATGCATGGTATATCCGACTGATTACACAATTTGTTTTACCAAAAGGGATGGACTTTGATTTATATGCTCAAATTTTGAATATTAGTTTGTAATTGTTGGTGTCAAAAGAGGGTAGAATGGCCACTTTTTATTATTGTTTTCAAATGATGCATTTTATTGATGCAAATAGCTTATCTCTTACAAAAAACATTTCTGTCAAAAAGTGCAGTTTCTGGTGCATTTTCTTGCTGTCAAAAGATGCAATTCTTTATGGTTTTAATGGTTGTCAAACTTTCCTCAAACTTAGACCATTCCTCAGGCCAGAAAAGACAACTTTCCAGATCCACAGGTATGCTACAACACTATACACAATAGTCTTATGTTATCCTAAATTTGAATCTATACAATGACTTTACTGCCGGAATGTAAGGACCGTGACTTAATATCTTGCATCTATAGATGACCAGCCCTACAGATCCGATCATATATGGTTTTCTATTAATTACGGGCCCTTTTTGTTATCTTAAAGGGTATTAGCTACTTCTTTATTATAACAACTCTCCGTGAATATATATTTGTAAAATATATATACATTTATATAATAAAATTTAAATATCCTACTCGTGAATATTCACGGGTGATAACCTATAATCATATATTTAAAATTAATGCACGATCAATATGAATAATAATGTCATACTTTATCATCAGTTATAAACTTCTAAAATTAACTTCTATATATTCAGTATTTATATTGTATTGACAATTTTTTCAAAACTTCCTAATTAACCGTTAATAGAATTAATGTGAACTTTAAGGTGGTTAAATTCAAAATATTTAATTAGGAAAATTTTAACAATTGTAATACATAATATATCGTGTATTATATATATATATATATATATATATATATATATTTAATTTCCTTTTCTTAAGTCAACATTTTGTATACTTTCCTTTATTACTTCATTAAAAATAAAAAGTACGTAATATATTTTAGCAAGTATGATGTTAAAAAAAAACATTTAGTCAACCTTCATATTAATTTATTTGTATCTCATTATTTATTTCGGCTTTTTATTGTTGACATAATACTTATTCATATCTGGAGAAATAGCTATATATTCTTAAAATAAATTTCCCTCCATTTTAATGTATATTAGATGTTCCTTTTTCAGTAACCTACGTTACTTCATTTTCAAAAACCAGTTTACAAATTGCTTTTTTTACATAATATACATCGTTTATTTTTTCTATTAGCATTTCGTTAATTGTATTTTGTTAATGACACTTCCTTCAAGTTTTATCCCATCTTTCATATAACTACTTCTTTGTTGCAGAAGTTTTGGTCGAGTGCAGTTTCGCAAGATCAGTTTGGTGGATAGTTGAAAAGAAGCATACGATAAAAAAACGAAAATTACAAATTTCATATTACTCTTATCCTTAGTTAATTTTCATGAAAGTAACACTAATTATTTATTTTAAATTCTTTGTACAAATAAGTTACAATTTTATATTTAGTTTATAAAATATCATGATTATATAAATTAGATTGTAGTATTGACTAATTTATAAAATTTCGTAATCTTTTTAAATTTAACATCCTTTATATAATTAAGCTCATTAATTTGATTGTAATTGATTTGTAATGATGTCATTATTTATTCCTTAAACAGGTTATATCTATAAATAGAAAAAAATTACATACTTCTTCATTTCATCTTCAAGTTTCTTTGAATCTTGATTCTGACTTCTTCTACGTTGTCATATTTTTTCCATCACTCTTTAAATTTCCAGTAACTTTTCATGTATTGTACTATCATTTCTACGTATTTTCATGTTTTCCATTGATGATAAACCTATGTTAGTTTTAATTATTTTTTTAGAAGATAAAAGTTTTGATTCTATAATTATAACCGTGTGTTATGATGTTTTATTTTAGCTTTCTGCTGGTGTTTAGAAAATGCATAATGCGTTCAAACAACTACATTCATCTTCTTCTGAACTTCCAATGAATGTCGTCGCTAATGATTGTTCCTTTGCTTCTTATTTTGTTTTATTATATATTATTGTTTAAAACATTGAAGAGACTAATGAAATTCATTGCTTTTGGATGGTCCAATATGATTGACTCACTAATATTACCAAAGAATTTATTGCTTTTGTTTCAATACGAAGGTAGTCTAACTCTTAGATTGATATATTTTTATCAAGATCTGTCACTTGCTCAAGATGATTTCTTATACTGCCAAACCTCTCGGTTCTCTGAACATAAAGATCATTTGGTAATTATTTTATTTGTTATTTTTAAGTTCCTTCTATAGTAGTATTTGACAAATTTTATAAAACTTTCTTTAATCTAAAATAATTTTTTTTGTACTTGCAGCTTATCGATAGATTTTTTGTTCATCATAAGTTGAAGAACATACTACCTACAAAACATGTTGCTATAACCGCTTTTCCTAACCGTACATGGTTGGTTGTTATGGAAAAACATGGTCAAAATTTTTATATGACTACCGGATGGAATCAAATTAAAGAAGACATGAAAATTGAAGATGAACACTTTATTATCTTCGACATGATTTCGGAGTCAAAATTTGATATGATGGTTTTTAAAGGCATAGAAGATTTGGTCCGTATTCCTGAATGACGTCTTGCACGTGTTAAAGTAGAAGTTAAAGAAGAAGTTAATGAAGAAATTGCTGCTTAAAGTGTTTTAGTATTAGGGTTTATAAATGTTTTTCTCAGTATTACATTTTATAAATGTTTACTTCTACAGACGTTCGTATCATTGATTAATCTACCCTATTCATCATGAAATTTTCATTTATTCATATATATGTATATATATTTTTTTAGAAACATAGATTAACAACCCGGGAGTATTCCCGGGTTATAACCTAGTAACACTATAAAACTAAACTAACAAAAAAAATCAATTCATATATAACTATTTATAAAACTATAATATTGTTATGATAAAAGGGTTATAAACGTGCCGTGTCCACCTATTAACCTACTATGATAAGTTAAAAGTGTTAAGCATGTAGTAAATTAGGTTAAGCGGGTTGAACTTGTTTAAACACGTTTTTAATCACGTCATTAACATGTCGAGCTGTTTATGAACCAAACAACTTTACTCCAAACACTAACCCACTCAACTTCTTGTAGAGTTATGTTGTGTTAACATGTGATGTCATAAACTGTTAGCAATACATAAAATATAATGACTATTTTTTACAAGTTTACCCTTCGATATTTTTAAGTAATAATTAAATAGTCAAAACTTAAAAGTTGTAAAGTCGATTATATACGTGATTAAATGTATTACATGGTTTTGTTCATATTAAAGACATGATAAACATGGCTTATTACGCTTTGAGAGTGATAGCATATCTAATGTATTACATTGATTAAGGAGTACAAATAAGTGTTTAAAAAGAATTACAAGTTACAAATTAGGTGCTTTTTATACATCTATTATTACATTATCATATAACCTCCAGTAAATTTCCCTTATTAAATTGATTCTTCATTAAGGATATTTGTATGATTGTGATCAAAGATGAAAGATCCAATTACTTTGATCGATCCTTCCTTGTCTAAGAATTGGTGATTTCAAACCTTTCTTTTCTCTCGATGCCCAAATCTCTCAGTATTTTCGTCTGCGTGTGTAATTCTGTGATCTACTCATATGTATTATCAAGGCGCCCCAATTTCAGGCTTTATAAAAAGAAAAACTCATTTGAAAACCGTTTCCACCTAGACTATTTATTTATATCAATTGCCAACAACTCACATATATTATAAAGGCACCCCAATTTCATGATTTATACCGAGAAAAACTCATTTGAATGCAATTTCGACCTAGACAACGTGTTAAAATCAAATGCCGGCACATTGTTCCAACTAAAAAGTGACACGTTGCTATTTATGCAATCATAGAGTGACACGTTGCACTACGGGACCTTGAAACATTTCACTCACGAAAAGCGTGTAATAAACACTTGCCAATATCATATTATACAAAATATATTAAAATTAACGGTAGTTCACTCACCAAGCCCGTTGGCTGACTCACAGAGAAAAGAACCACGCCCCACTCATGAAATCACAACACTATGTTTCGCGAACGTGATGCTGATATAACCGAGCCTAGGGATGTAAATCATGTCGGTTGGTGGGTTAGTAGGTTGGCGGGTTGAATTCTTCAACCCTAACCTAACCCATATACTTATTCGTGTCGTGTTAAACCCACTTAAATTCATGTCATGTTTGGGTCAACCGGTTTCATGTTCATTTACAATGATTCACAATACATAGTGACTTAGTAACAATTTAAATAATATTACTCCGATCGATATGAAACCCTTTTTGTAATGTGTGTTAGTTTACATGTTTTTTGTATAGATATCTCTCATTCTCAATTAACCAATTTCAATTAATATACTTAGCTCGAGATTAGAATAAACATAAATTAATCCCAACGAATTAAATACACTATTAAACAGGTTAACAAGTATTCGTGTTTGAGTCAACCAATATTTTAAAAGCTCAGATTCGGGTCAAGTGAGGAATTGTGGCCCGCTAACCAAACCCGAATCACATCACCATTACAAACCCTTTCTAAACTAATAAACCCAGATCTTGACTCTCACACTCGCACACTCGCACTCCATCTTCTCGAGAATCACAGGTAAAGCCCTAAACCCTAAAACCCAATTTTATTTTATTTTTATTTCTGGTTATCTTTGATTTGGGGTTGTATTATTCGTTATTGTTAATGTATGTAGAAACCCTAAAGATGCATTCATAGCTTTATTCGTCAAACATCTAATCACCTATACAAATCCTCAGCTTACATTTTTTTTTTTTTTTTAATCAAATTAGGTATCTTTATCATCAGACTGAAGTTTCAGTATTGAACATCATCATGTATTGATTTACGATTTTACCCCTTTTTTGTTTTAAAAGTTTCTACTTTTTTATGTAGTGATAAGAATTGGGTTTTGATTTAGGAGGACAAATTTCATATCTTTTTGTTTCTGGATGTTTGGTTTTTGAAAGTGCATAATTTCATTTCTGTGTGATGATTTTTTTTCTTGTTTTTTGGGGAAAATCTGAAGTCTTGATGCTAAATCTTGAAAAGGATAATACATATGAGTTTCAGAGCTAGGCTGAAATTGATTTACATATTCTTTTATTGACTAGTTTGCTATTTGTCCTTGATTTTTAATACTTCATTGTGAACTTGAGGATCAATAGATGGGTATGTAGTTAGTATCACCGAGTTATCGGTCCCCTGGTGAGATATTGGTGCAAAATATCGGTCAGAATATCGGTGCCAATATTGAACGATATATCACCGATATTTGACCCATAGTTGTCAATAGCGAGCGTAGCGATCGCTATAGCGCGCTACGTAGCGTATAGGTCTAGGCTCGCTATTAGGGTTATAGCGATAGACAACGATAAAAGCGATTGTTTATTTTGTTTTTTAATATAAATAACAATTACCAATGGGGTGGTGGTCCATTGGCAAAGGCAAAGCCTTTAAAACACCTAGGTTGGGAAGGGTAAGGTCTTGGGTTCAAGTCCCACAGACGACATGGGATTAAAGAAATTAGCCGTTCAAAAAAAAATATATAAATAACAATTAAATATAGCTATAAAATAGCTGGATTTATAGGTTTTTGTTAAATATACATGTAAAATAGCATATATACCAGGGTATTTTGATATAATATACATATAAAATTTAAAACAATTTTCTAGTGTATCGCTATTTATAAAATAGCCGCCCGATATTTATCGCTATTCGCTATGTAGCATATAGGTACCTTATCGCTATTTGTAGCTATTCGCCATTTACAACTATGATTTGACCGATGTATCACCAATTTTCCTGATATTAGTACCTTTCTTCTTAGTTCTTGCATTCGTCTTTCAATTATTAGTGTTTTAAGTCTTAATTGTTAGTGTTGAATGTTAGTGTTTCAAGTCTTAATGAGTTCCTACTTGCTACAATTGTTAGTGTTTTGCAAGTTGCAAAAGCTTAATTTGTTAATGGTAGGAGAGTATGTCCAAGGCTTGATAGCTGAAAGACAAAAGGGTACATGCACTAATCGGTCTTTGTCCCCGATTGCTGAGTGTTATGTGCCTTATGTCCAAGACTTGATGCAAAACTACTATCGAGTCGGGGGTCTCACTGGAAGCAGCCTCTCTATTCCTACGGGGTAGAGGTAAGGCTGTCTACATCTTACCCTCCTCAGACCCTACCTTTGCTTTGCTATTGGTGGGATTTACTGAGTATGATGATGAGGAGGAGAGTATACTGAATTGTGTCTTAGATTGCTATATATATAAATTCTGCATGATATTAAAATTACTGATATCCCACCGCGATTACCGATATCTCAAATATCGGTCCTTGACCGATATCTGACTTTTTAGCGGATTAACTACTTAGGACGGGAGTTAGATGTTTCATAGATGCTTCTAGTTGAATATAACTTGGGGTTTGTTATTTATATTTATATCATTATATGATAACATAAGTGGTATCATTTTGAATTCATGCTCATTTCAGACCGGCACATAATGGGATGGAAAGCAGCTCAAAAGCTCATACATCACTGGAAGATTTTGCGAGGAGATAATGTAAAAGATACTACATCATTCTTTCACCATAAAACTTTGCACTTTATACGATTATTTGTTTGCGGGTGTTTAAATAAATCGTATGTTACAGGTGATGATAATTAGGGGAAAAGATAGGGGTGAAACTGGCACTATAAAACGTGTGATTCGCTCTCAGAATCGTGTTATTGTTGAGGGAAAAAATCTGGTGATTAATCTCGTACTCCATATATATATATATATAGGATTAGGTTCAAGAGTGAACACTAGTGTAGCTTACGAACTGAGTGAACTAATCCTGGCCATACACGTGTGTAGATCAATGGCCAGGATTTGGTGTTGAAATACACTAGTGTATTTTACGATTTGATGATGAGATCCTGGCCATACACGTATGTAGATCAATGGCCTGGATTTGTTCACTCTGTTCGCAAATACACTAGTGTTCACTCTAGAACCCCACCCTATATATATATATATATATAGAAAAAGTATATCGTACATTACAGCTTAACGTACTTCACGTACGACAACGTGCGTGATTTGTTCTATAACATGCGTGATTATTGTGTTTCAACATGCGTGATTTTGGATTTTTGAGTTATAACGTGCGTGATTTTAAAATGAACGTGCGTAATTACCTGTCGTACGTGATGTACGTTAAGCCGTAATGTACGTTAACCTTCCTCTCTCTCTCTCTCTCTATATATATATATATATATATATATGTGACCTTTGATATGATATAAATTTGTTAGTGTTTCATATTCACTCACTTTGTATCAAAACATATACGCAGGTAAAGAAACATATAAAGCAAGGGCAAGGCCATGAAGGTGGGATATTTACCGTAGAAGCCCCTCTTCATGTCTCAAATGTTCAAATCGTTGATCCAGTTACAGGGTATGCGTACTTTAATGAAGAAAAAGGTTTCATATTTGTTGCATTAATGGTATAGTGTAATCGTGAAACCGCATATTTGGCTATAAGTTATCCTCCTCGGTCCATAAAGCTCAAATTGTGAAACCAAACCAAATTTTCAACGGTTTGGTTTAGGGCTACAAACGAACCGAATGTTCAACAAACTGTTCGTGAACCGTTCGCTTGTGTTCGTTCGTTTAATGTTTAATGACTGAATGAGAACACGAACAAGAAATTTTGTTCGTTTAGTTAAATGAACGAACAGGAAAAGAGGCCACGTTCGTTCATTTATGTTCGTGAACGTTCGATGGTCGTTTATGTACGTTGGTTTTCAATAGTTCATTAGTGTTTCTAATTTTTATATTTTATTAAAATACTTCAAACTTTAAACAAATAAAATGTTTAATATGTATCAATGTATTATATATATTTTGGTCATGAACGCTTGTTTGTGCTCGTTTGTTTTCATTTGTGTTCATACACATTAGTTTGTGTTAGTGAACGTTCGTCTCCGTTCGTTACCTAAAGTTAACAAACGAACACATTCATTTCCTTAATGAACGAACATGAACATAAAATCTTGTTCGGTAAGTGTTCATGAACGGTTCATGAACACATATATTTCCTTAACAAACGAACACGTTCGGTTCGTTTGCAACCCTTGTTAGGTTATTGTTTAACAATGATGAAAAACCGTTAGTCCGTTACTAAGGGTTTAACTCGTGGTTTGACCTAAAAACTGTCAAACAAGACCGTGAACATCCCTCGTTTTTAACCATTGTTAAAATCTTTTTTTTTCAGGCAGCCTTGTAAGGTTGGAATAAGGTATCAAGAAGACGGTACTAAAGTAAGAGTTGCAAGAGGGATAGGAGCATCTGGGTCGATTATTCCTCGTCCTGAGATTTTGAAAATTAGGGCTACTCCACGCCCAACAATCGGTATTCTCTTATTTTCTGTATATTTTTGTGGCAATTTTGACCCGTTTACTTATGAATGGGTCAGTATGGGTTGCGTTTTGGTAGATTTAACATGAGGAACCGAGCTAATAGGAGAACGAATCAAATGGTTGCACGGGCTGAAAGCTGTCCATATATGTAGATTTAAGAGTAGAATTAGTGGGTGTGAGTCAGCAGTTCTAAAAATAACTTAAAATTATTTTTATACGGAGATAAAGATTATTGTAATAATAATGTTTTTTAAACTCGTCACTCTGCACATACAAAAAGACCCCTCATAACCCAGACCTAATTTGACCCGTTAAACAACCCGTCATGCTTGCTGGTCAAACAGGCTGAAATTTACATGAAATGTATTGTTTAACGTATACGAACTTATAAATCATTGCATTTATTACTGTAATATAATAATATTACAAAAAAAAAACCCGTTATAACCCAGAACTAACAAACGTACCCACTACCCAGTATAATATCATTCGTAGCAAAAGCTAATCGTAGAGTATGCATAGGGTGGGACGAAGGTAGACCTTTCCTCTATCCCCACGGGTTAGAGAGGCTGCTCTAGGGGTGCAAACGAGCCGGGCCCAAGCTCGAGCTCGGCTCGTTGCTAGTTTCTCAGACTCGGGATCGGCTCATTTATATATATTAAATGAAATAATATAAATAAAAGACTCGTTTAGGCTTACAAGCTCGATAAGTGAAGCTCGGGGTCGGGCTCAAGCTTGAGCTCGGGATCTTTACTAAGCTTATTTTCAGGTCGGGCTCAGTAAACAAGTTTAAATAAGCTCGGCTCGGCTCCTTTACTGGACAACTTTAAATAAGGAGTAAACGTTATTAAATATTAATAAAAACTAATATTACACTAATGTTCGATATGGCTCGACGAGCCTGATGAGCTTCACATGCTAGGTTCGAGCTCTGGCTCGACAAATAAACGAGCTTTATTTTAGGCTCGGGCTTGATAAGGCCCGGCTCATTTCGAGCTTTTTTTTTTCGAGCATATCAGCTTGTTTGCACCCCTAGGCTGCTCTCACCGAGACCCCCAACTTGGAAAACCCTTTTTTTGCATGTAGAGTCGTAGGGTCCAGGAAGGGTGGGATGAAACCATTTTTTGACAAGTCCCATAAGCGTATACACATATGAACAGTTGAACTCATATATACTGGAGCACTCAAAACTATTGATAATAATCTGAGTCAACTTTCTATATACTCTAGCTACTCATTTTATATTTCGAGTTCATATTTGTACACAGGACATTAATCTAGGGTTATTAGATTTTATCACCCCCAACTATTGGCTATTGGTCGTTGCCACCCTCAAATATCGCTTTGACGCCCGTCACCCTCAACTTAACACTCAGTGTGTTCTGTCACCAAGTCGTTAACTGACACTAACTTTTGATCCTGTTACTATACTTTTGGGGGTGTCATAGGGATCTTAGGAAGGTTTTAGGGATCTTAGGACACCCCAAAAGTATAGTAACAAGATCAAAAGTTAGTGTTCAGTTAACGATTTGGTGACAGAACACAATACGTTGGGGGTGGCGGGCGTCAAAGTGATAGTTGGGGGTGGCAGCGACCAATAGCCAATATTTGGGGGTGATAAAATCTAATAACCCTAGATTAATGTCCAGTGTACAAATATGAACTCGAAATGTCCTGTGTACAATAAGTTGGGGGTGGCGGACGTCAAAGTGATAGTTGGTGGTGGCAGCGACCAATAGCCAATATTTGGGGGTGATAAAATCTAATAACCCTAGATTAATGTCCAGTGTACAAATATGAACTCGAAATGTCCTGTGTACAATAAGTTGGGGGTGGCGGACGTCAAAGTGATAGTTGGTGGTGGCAGCGACCAATAGCCAATATTTGGGGGTGATAAAATCTAATAACCCTAGATTAATGTCCTGTGTACAAGTATGAACTCGAAATGTCCTGTGTACAATAAGTTGGGGGTGGCGGGCGTCAAAGTGATAGTTGGGGGGTGGCAGCAGCCAATAACCAATAGTTAGGGGTGATAAAATCTAGTAACCCATTAATCTAATATTGGTTTTGTGTTTTTGCAACAGCAGGGCCGAAGGATACTCCTATAGAGCTGGTGCACGAGAAGACGTATGATGCTAAAACTGGTAAGGGCATGCCAGGTCTTTAGAATACCAGCGAGGCAGGGCTTGTTTTTTGTGTGAAGTGAACATGTTAGCAGACAAAGCATGTTTTAAATAACATTACTAATGAAATCATGCATGAACATGTTTTTTTTTTTTTTTTTTTTTTTTTTTTTTTTTTTTTTGTGTTTTGTTTTCCGCATGTCATAAGATAATATCATTTGATGTGTCACAATGTTCTTGTACCAACTTACAATTGGACGACTTTAACACTCGCATGTAGTTTGAAAGATATGGTAAGAGAGAGAACAGTCTGTCATGCAGTTACATAACCGCCTAATATATCATTGTTGTTGAAACAATAAGTTTTTTATATTGTTTTCTACTTGAAATGGGTTTTAGATTGAGCGACACTCGATATATGAATACCAATCAAGCAATAAATCACACTCGTATTATAATAAATCGTTGAGATAATGTGTTTCAAACTCGGGTTATGATGTCTTATGAGTTGTCGGGTTGTATTTTTTTTTTTTTTTGGCATTTGGGTTTCCATTTCTGTGTTATTACTGCTTCGGGTTTGTTTAGATGCCTCAAGACGGTGTTAAAATGGGTTCAGATCAAAACAAGTAGCTTATGAGTTAAACAAAACATTTTGCATGGCAATAGATTATATAAATTTTTTTCTAGTGAAAGTGTAAAATACAATATTGCTTAACGTACGAGCGCAGGGGCGGACCCACATTGGTGCCACCGGGGTCCCCGGACCCCAATCTTTTTTAAAAAAATGGTAGATTCGGTATATTAAATTATATATGGACCCCATAAATACAATTAGGTGGACACCATAGAAATTAAAAGAAAGCTGGTGTAGTGGTAAATCTCCCTCTTTTCCACCAAGAGATCATGGGTTCAATCCTTGATAAGCCCATTTTTCTTATTTTTAAAAAAAAATCTAGTTCAAACCTCACTTTAACTCGACCCGAACGAGGACCGACCCGAAAATGGACCCTATTGAAATAAAATCTTGGATCCGCCACGAGCGTACACTTTGACATTACGCACGTTGTAAATTCAAAACCCTAATCACGCATGTTGAAAAATCATAATAACGCATGTTATACTTAGGTAATGAAGCATGTTATGGTTTTCAACATGCTTGATTATGTCTTTTCAAACATGCGCTATTAGGGTTTTGAGTTTTACAACGTGTGTAATTTCACAGCGTACACTCGTACGTTAACCGGACTCTTTTTTTTCTATTCCCGCCTATTTTTTGGTCAAATCATGAAATGAGACTGTTGTAGAGTTGTAGACTTGTAGTTGCTTTACCAAAAAATATAGAGCCCAAACAAATTTCATCTCTTTTTGGACCGAAATATAAACCCAATTATTTACATTTAATCCTCGTTCTAAGGGCCCGACAAATTGTATGATGCAACTTAGAAGTGCACAAAAAACCTGAACTCGAAGAAACACCCGGACCCGGTTAAAAAAACCGGGTATTTTAAACCCGAACCCGACCCTACCCTACCCAGGTATGGTATTTCAGCTAAGATACCGGGTAGGGTCCGCGTATGTGTAGGGCTGAAGTCGAACACACGGCCCCTCAGATGACACATAGAGTAGTTTTAGTTATCTTATCTTTTTATATGTTAAGTTATCATTTTAGTAGTATGAAAAAAAAACATATGACTAAAGGAAAAAAAGGTTATTTTAGCAAATATTAGCATCTTATTGTTAAATTAACAAAACAAAAGCCATCGTGGAGCTAGCTTAGTTGGTAGAGACTTTTGTCTCTTAGTGGAAGGTCTTCAGTTCAGTCCCAAGTCCCAAGCAAGGAGTTCTGTAGGATTAAATTTGGTGTAAATGAGGATGCAGTAAGTATTGTCATTTAAAAAAAAACAAAATAAAAATAAAAAGTAAATCTAATAAACTTTATTTTATGAGTTATGAGTCTTAGCGGGGTCGGAGCACTTGCCGAAATGCATGCAGGTAAATGGGGTGGTGGTCCATTGGCAAAGGCAAAGGCAAAGCCTTTAAACACTTTGGGAGAAGGAGGTCTTGGGTTCAAGTCCCACAGACGACAGGAATAAAATAAATTTGCCGTTCAAAAAAAAATGCATGCAGGTAGCCCCTACCCGACCGACAACACGGGCGCCAGTCAACCGGGTTGGGGTCGTTGGGTAGGGAATTCGGGTTGTGTTAGCGGATCAGGAAATAAAAAAGGTGACCAAATGCATGAAGCTTGATGGGTTTGAGTATGTTGAAGATAGAGAGTATGTTGCAACTCCGAACTTATCGACGTCGTTAATGGCGGAAATGATCGACACCGTTAATGGCGAAAATTTGGAGAAAATGGGAAGTGCATTGTTCTTTGAAATCAAGATCTGAAGGTTATTATGTGTATGATTGGTGTTGAAGACAAGTGGGGAGGTGAAATGACCGTTCTACCCTCATGTGCAGTGCACATGACATAACTTAACTGAAAATTATAACTGGGTTTGACCTAAAGGACATAACGTGCAACATTTTCAAACATTAAGTACAAAAGTCATCAATTTAAAGGTAAAGGACAACGCCTGAAATTTGGGACAAACATAAAGGACAAAACTTGAAATTTACTCTAAATTTAATTTTAAATAGAAAAATAAAGAAAAAAAGTTTTAGGATAGCACGGCCATCAAAATTAAGGCTGAGGGGTGTAGGAAGGGGTCGGAGAGTTGGTGTGACCCTCTTCCCTGATGGGGATCACTGCCCCCCCCCCCCCCACCCACCCACCCCGGATGTGATTTCGGTGCTCACGGTGAATTCTCCCTGAGCTCCCTGACGAAGTGTTGTGTGTTGGTGATGATGAGTTTGAAGGATGTGATTGCAGGGGAAGGAAAACACCACCTTCCCTTAAAGGGATGGAGAGAAAGGTGGTGTGAAGTGATGTGGCGGAGGGGGGTGGTCGGGGAAGACACAAGTACAACCACAACCCCTTAGCCTAAGTGTTTTTAGGGAACTGGATAAAGGAAGTGATGTGGACTTTGCCCTCTACATCAAAAAAAGGGGGAGGGGAGATCAGGCTGGTGAGAGGGACAACGCCTTTGGGCGTGGAGGGGTTGTGTTTAGGACGCGGAGAGGCTTTGCTCTCCCCTCCACGCTCCATGGCGTATAGTCTTAAAGTAGTGATGCCAGCCCCTAATCACTTTTGAGATAATATATAATTATTTATTATTTGCAATTTTTTTTGAAACTTAAACTTCATTAAAACAAACCTCCGACCCAAACGGGCAAAAGGCCAAAACAAAACCACTCCACCGACGTAAACGGGCAAAGGAAAAAATTACAACATATACATATGATATTTACACCACTCCTTCCAACTAATATATTAAATGACGATCTATTCCTTAACCGCCAAATATCTTGCGGACTTCTCCTGATCTGATTAAAAACCATTCCGTTCTTGATTTTCCAAATACACCAACACAAAATAATAACCAATCCATAAATAATCTTGTTCTTTCTTTTCCCATCGTGAATAGAATTGTATGTAATTAGTGAAGGAAGTTGAATAGATGGGTCTGACAAGTTACCAAAGAAGCCAAAAAAGTACAAGAGAAGAAAACCAAACAAAGATCAAATTATATGCACTTGTTTGCTAATTACTCACTCTTTTTCATTTCTGACATTTTTCCAATTTCCACTCCTCCTTGGCATTTATTACTCAGTGCACACTCCCATCACTCTATTTTATTTTATTTTACTTTTAATAAAATGGACATTTATTAAATGTATAAATATATACAAGTTAATAATCGATCAAAGTGGATCTGTGATCTATATCCCTGCAAGTATCATTAAATATTTATTACATAAACGGGTGCGTGGCACCTCTCATATGTGAAAAACTTACTTTAATCTAATTGTTACGTCATTTTTCACACCTATCACATAGTAAGAAAAATGGTATTCACAATTTCACATATCATACGGTTTCACATGCCACATAATTATTTATTTTTAGTTACAAATACTATCTTATGGTTAAGAATTTGTAAGTTAAAATTGAACGTTTAAAAGTAACTTCTAATAAAATAGTATAAACAAGCTACAACGCGAGCCATTTAAAAAAACACAAACATAAAATAAGATAAAAGATATTTATATCTAGTCTTTATTGTTTTTAGGTAGTCGAAGTATGTAAATATGTTCCATCAAAGTTACTATACACATACGTACTAAAGGCGTATATGATCCAAGAAATACTTTATTTAGAAACCAACTTGGTTTTCAATAAAATTTGAATCAAAATGTTCACAAAATAATAATAATAATAATAATAATAATAATAATAATAATAATAATAATAATAATAATAATAATAATAAACACTTTGTATTTAGATTTTTTAAATAAGTTACATAGTAAAACTTGTTACTGAATAGTTAATAAAAATGCTTAATTAATTGTTGAATAAGATGATAAAAAAAATTCGAGTTAATTGCCATTTTAGTCCCTGTGGTTTGGCCCAATTTGCCAGTATAGTCCAAAGGTTTCAATTTTAACATCTGGATCCAAAAAGGTTTCATCGTTGCCATTTTGGTCCAACTGACTTAACTCCATCCATATATGTTAAAGCTGTCAAGGGCATTTTTGTCAATTCATTATTCCTTTTATCAACCCTTTTTTCTTATTTCTTTTTCTTTTAATTAAAGCCTTTATAAGCTCTTTAAATGACATAGCTGCTTCATTTCATCGATCACAACACACACAGTTCCCCCAATTATAAAACCCTAACAACGAAAGAAGACGATCGATCAAAGGCGACTGAGCTGTGAACGAGCATTGTGCGGTGGTTTCTGAACAATGAATGACCCTTGGTGTGTTCGTGATCCTAATGAAGTATTCAATCCAGAAAAGGCATATGGTAAGTTCTGTTTAATACTCAACATTTTGTTTAAACCCCGGCAGACGTTTTTATTGTTGCAATAGACAGGTATTTGGGTTTCTTTCATCATCTTCATAATCAGCTGCGATTTATTCATGTTTTTGTCCTTTTTTGTTAACAGGGGAAGGGGCTGTGGATTCGTTGCTTGGGCTGAGGCTGAGTTGTGTCAAAGATGTGCAGGAATCATAAGAGGGCAGTTGAACTCCATCCGCAGGCTTGAAGAAGAGAACAGGAGATTGAAGTGGCTATTGTGTGTTACTTGGGGTTTATTGATGTTGTACTATGTGTGTAGTTAAATGATGCGTATTTAGGTTATTTCGAGTGTTTGTAGTTCATGAATATGGTATGAATGTTGTAAGATTTTTGGTTTAGTTAATGGAACTATGTTAATGGTGTTATATGAATGATATTTGAATGATTATTGATGGTATGAATGTTGTAAGATTGTCGATGGTGTTAACGGTATGAATGATGTAAATTTGCCGATAGATTGTATCGTACAAAGCGGCCATTACAAACCTGCATTATATTGAACTATGTTAATGGTATGAATGATGTAAATTTGCCGATAGATTGTATCGTACAAAGCGGCCATTACAAACCTGCATTACATTAAAGTAAACTGCCAAAATACAAATTGGCCATTAAAAGAAACTGACCCATTACAATCCTGCATTATATTGAAGTAAACTGCAGCCATTACAAACCTGAACTAAACTGCCAAAATACAAACTGACCCATTACTGAACTAAACTGCAGTTGACGATTACATACCAAAAGACTAACTGACCCATTACCATAACAGATTACAAGTACCAAAAGACCTAAACTGTTTTACCAAAATACATAGCCATAACCCATGACAAGTACCAAAATACATAACCATTAATTGTTTTACCAAAATACATATCAAAGACCTAAACTGCAAGTACCAAAAGACCTAAACTGCACCACTTTGACTTGCACCAACATTTTCACTTGGACCTGCACCACTTTGACTTGCACCAACCTGACTTGCACCATCTTGACTTGCATCTACATCTTGTTTTTTCTGTCTTTTCTTGCATGTCCTCTTGTTGTGGCCTCTTGCCTTGCAAATCTCACAGGTTATAGTGTTTCCCTTTCTAGTCAACTTTCCCGCATCTGGAATGGATGCTTCAGTATTCTGTGTTTGGGTCTGTGTTTGACTTAATTCCTCTGCTAACTTCTTCCTCTTTTTCTTTGGTCTGCCTATCTGGTTATGATGTTTAGGAGGTAACAAAGTGGTGGGGCATCTCGACTTTGGCCATTCATCCATACCATTGATTGGTTCAATGGTACACTCATAAACCAGCTTCCATGTTTCATACCAGTATGCTTGATCAACCCACCTTTCTGGTATGGGTTCCCCACCTCCATGTAGACCCTGATTCTAGATTGCAGCCACTGCGTGCTTGCAAGGCATACCAGTAAGGTCCCATTTCCTGCATGAGCATGTCCTTTCACCAAGATTAACAACCCTTTGATCTAAGCCATGACTGACCTGATACTTTGTTCCTCCAGTCCAAATGCAAGTGTACTGTGAGGCTTCAGACTTGATTGCATCAAAGATCCTAGTAGCAGCAGGTGTTAAAGGACCATTACACTTGGCAATTAGCTTTTTGACAACCACAATCTTTTTCATTAGGTATTCCCTAATGAATTCAAGACAAGTGATGATAGGTTTGTCCCTACCATACACCATATAACAACCCTGAACCGATACCCTTGATAATTTTTCCGACACCCTAAAAATATTTAAAATATCCCAAAATGTCTTTAAATGCACCCCGTATGTGAAAACCGAGCCCGAAATGTAACATAACATTAAAAATAAATTAAAAACAAGAAATATTAAGTTGAGGCGGGCCGCGTAGACCCACCCCAACATTTACGCGGGCGGTATTAGGGTCAGAACATGATTCCGTTTGTTTTCGTTAGTTCAGGCGGGCCGCGTAAGCTTAAGCTTACTTTTACGCGGGCCGCTAGAGTCTTAGAATGTGGCGCAGCCCGGTGACGACACATGTCATCAACGTGTTGAACCTATGCGTGACCCGGATCAGCTACGCCTAGACCCCTAGGCCACGCGGGCCGCGTAAGCCCGTGTTGTCTTTTACGCGGGCCGCGAGAAAGGCAGATTACAGCCCTATATATAGAGGGCCTCAGATCTTCAGTCTGCTCGTTCATTTTCTTTCTCTCTCACGAATTTCTGAATAGTAGAAGTAATACTCGGGCATTATACCCCCTAAATAGCAAGGTTCTGCTACGATGCAAGTATTAAAACCCCTAGAGACGTATTAGATACTCTGCCCGGTTGATCTAGGGTTCCGTAACGGCTGTCGTGGTTCCGCCCGACGTAGTCGTTGGAATGCCGTCTCGGGGAGGGTATTACTAATGTTAAAATGAGTTATTATACTAACACCCGTGCATTTGTGTAATTTATAGATTATTCCCAGGAAACCCTTACTGAAAACCCTAAAACAACAATGTGAGTGATCCTTCTTTTTTATGTACTCATTTTTGTGAGTAATCCTCTTTTTGTTAAATGTTTTTACAAAACCTCACTTAAATTAATATATACGAAGCAGTTATTGAGTATTTGTAAGAATACAATTATAGTGGGTATGTTGGGGTTTTGTATACAAAATTTGTTACTGGCGTGGTAACATTCCACAAGTTGAGTATGACAGTACCACTGATGTTAATTGTTATATCTTGGAAACAAATGTAATTGCGGATGCGCCCTCAATACTGTAAAATGATTGGTATTTCAACTTGATTAAACTGTGATTCACTCACCAGTATTTCCTACTGACAAAATGTTTTTAAAACGCGTTTCAGGTAACAAAATGTGAAAGCCAAATAGAATCCAGCTGGATAGCACTGAAGGCTTGGAAAAGTGGCAATAAAGTTACCGAAAAAGAAATAGATGTTTTTCTTAACTAAAATAGGGTGTATCCCTATGAAATTATGTGTACTGAAAACTTGGGCTTTACCCATGTGTTTAATATTATAAAATGTGGTGGTTTACTCTGATAAAATATTTCCTAACTACGGTCCTGATGAAAATTTCTGCTGCCAAATTAGACAATAACGTGATACCACCGAAACTGGCTCGCGGCCGCCCGTTCCCAGGGATTTGGGATCAGGGGTTGCGACAGAAGGTGGTATCAGAGCTATGCCACTGATTCAGCCACAGAAGTGTTCTGCTGACATCAAAATTCAAAGTGTTAGGAAATAAATAACAGGAATACGTGCATAATTGTATTTTCTTGTTATGTGTTATCTGACTATTTGTTAGTTTACAGTATGAGCGACCAAGGACCATCTGACGCGTATCGTCAATTGTCTGGTTCGCCTAGAAGCGAAGGCACCTCCTCTTCTCAGCCTGCCCTCTCGGGGTACTCTGCTGATACGGAAGAAGGAATCTTTGTATTTAAGGCTCAATATGAAGAGTCATTTCCTCAGAAAAAGAGGGGATGGTTCAGTAGGGGAGCACATGAGCGTAGAAAGCGTATGAAAAAGTCGCAGGAACAACGAGTGTTAGCCACAGCCAAAAGAGAAACCGATGCCTATGCCCAGGATATGCTTAATAGGGGTATAGCCAATATCCATATTTTAGCAACCACTGCAGCTGACCCAAACTTGGAGTAAATGCTAGCACCCCAACCACAACCACCAATTCCTGATCAACCCATGGAAATAGAAAACCTTGGAAACCAAATAGAAATGCCTGATTTCAACCCGGAGGAGATACCTAGGGTACCTGCACCAAATCCCCTAGACCCAAATTACGATCCCTGGTGGGATGATGTTAGAGACTATGTGCAACGCTACCCGATTCACGAAAATGTGCCAATGCAAAACCTAGGAGCTTACCCAGGGTTAGATCCTCAAGATCCCTATTTCAATAATGATGCATACATTAGGGAGATCTTAGAGAATCCCTACCCATACCAGGCCCCGTACCAGAATCCCGCACCCCAGATTCCAAACCCAGTCCTAGAACCTACAACCCCAATGAGTGCAGAAAACGTACAAGAACTTAGGACTTTCGGTGAGGAAATTTTAGAAAGCAGTGAGAGAATGCGACAGGTGGGAGAGCGTCTCGTATGGAAATACAACGAACGCAATATGGATTTTTGGATGAATCCATATCCATGAATTGATGGTGGAAACGGTAGTAATAATAATATAATATGATATAATAATAAAATATGTGTGTATGTGTTAGAAAAAAAAAACTACGGATGCATATTACTAGTATTGTAGCTTTACATTTCAGTCGGTATTGTAATTTTTATTTCAGTACTGGTGTGTAATAGATGCATACTATATGAATAGAGTAAGTCGCAATGATCGACGCTTTTGACCAAAAGTGCGTGTCATGTGATTGGCTATATTCGAATATTATTTGTGATATTAATATGTGGTAAATGCTTAAAATTCAGATGGACAACGAAGTGAATCAGGAAAACCAGAATGATAATATTCAGAACGACAACCACTCGAATAACGATAATCTGAATAATGAAAATCCGAACAACAATAACAATGGAAACCAAATGGATATTAGTGCCGTTCAGCATATAGTGGCACAAGGAATTATAGATGCAATGCCATTTATTATTCAAACAGTTCAAGAAGCGAATAATAAAAGTAAGCATAGCAGTAAGCGACCAACTGAACCGGAACACAGCGTGAACAATGGACCCGTACTTCAGGTGCCCATTCCCAAAAGAAGAAGAACCATGCCATATGGTTGTTCTTATAAAGAATTCTGGTCCTGTAAACCAATAGAATTCTCGGGCAATGAAGGACCCATTGCAGCTCTACGTTGGATAGAGAAAACTGAAGCTGTTCTGAAAATAAGCAAATGTGCTGAAGAGAATAAGATAATGTTTGCTTCTAATCCGTTTAAGAAATTCAGCCCTAGAATGGTGGAACACTATCCTCCAGTCAAGAGGAAGTGATAGGGTATATAACATGGAATGGGAGGAATTTAAAAATATGGTAGAAAGGAAATTCTGCCCTCCCAGTGAAAAGGAGCAGATAGCGAATAAATTTTTAAACCTTAGGATGACCGGGGTAGATAGTAAGGGGTATGCTACTACATTCTTTGAATATGCTAGAATAGTACCGACCCTTGCATCACCTGAATGAGTATTGATCTCCCATTATATCTGGGGATTAATCGGGGAGATTAGACATGTAGTCAAGGCAGCTAGACCCCAAACCATAGAAGAAGCTGTAGAACTAGCCAATACCTTGACTGATGAACTAGTGCGAACTAGAGAAGAAGACCAGAGGAGAAACCTATCCCAAAGGCTTACTCAAGAATTCCGTTCTGGGAATTCCAACCGTAGGAATGTAGGTTCTACCTCTGCACCATACTGCAGAATCTGCAAGAAGAAGCATTCAGGAAGATGCTCCATTCACTGCAATTTTTGCAAGGCCCCAGGACACAAGGATGAAGATTGCAAGAAGAAATCCAGTAATGGAATGTGTTTCAATTGTGGAGAAAAAGGTCACATCAGGACAAATTGTCCGAAATTGGCTCCAGCTGCAAACAACAAGAATCCTAAAAATGCTAGAGCATTTGTTCTAACTGCAGATGAAGCCAAGATGATCCCGAACGTCATAGCTGGTACGCTTTTAGTTAATGATATTTTTGCTAAAGTATTATTCGACTCTGGTGCAAACCAAAATTTTATTAATACTTCGTTTTGCAAATTTCTGAATCAATCATTAACTAAACTACCGCAAGAATGTCTAGTAGAGACCGCAAATGGAGAAACCATTAGGATTTCTGAAATCTTGCAGGGAGCAAGAATAAAAATTTTTAATCAAAAATTTATTACAAACCTTTACCCAATGAATCTGGCTGGATTCGATGTTGTGTTTGGAATGGATTGGTTAATAGCCAATAAAGGCAGTATTTTGTGTAATCAAAAGTCAATTCAAGTAAATTCACCAAGGGGTGAAAAGATCACAATTAAAAGAGATAAGCCATCTAGATCCACTAAATTCATCTCTGTGATGAAAACTGCAAGTTATATAAGAAAAGGATCTATAGTGTATTTGATTTCTATAATCACTAACACTAAAGGAAAAGAATTAAAAGACAATCCAGTAGTGTCCCAGTTTTCATATATCTTTCCAGAAGAATTGCCAGGGCTACCGCCAGACAGGGAAGTTGAATTCAGAATCCATCTGCTACCAGGGACAACACCGGTTGCCAAAGCACCTTACCGTTTGGCACCCGCTAAAATGCCGGAACTGAAGAAACAATTAGACGAATTGTTGGAGAAAGGATTCATACAGCCAAGCTCATCGCCATGGGGAGCACCAATTTTGTTTGTTAAAAAGAAGGACGGATCAATGCGTATGTGCATTGACTACCGTGAATTGAACAAAGTCACGATTAAAAATCGGTATCCATTACCGAGGATCGATGATCTGTTCGATCAACTGCAAGGAGCTCGATTTTTCTCTAAAATCGATTTAAGGTCGGGATATCATCAATTAAAGGTACAGGAAGAGGATATTCCTAAAACCGCATTTAGAACAAGGTATGGTCATTATGAATTTACTGTCATGCCATTTGGTTTAACCAATGCCCCAGCCGCATTTATGGACATGATGAACCGAATATGTAAGCCATATTTGGATAAATTCATAATTGTCTTCATAGATGATATTCTAATTTACTCTAAAAGTAAAGAGGAGCATGCAAAGCACTTGCACTTACTTTTAAGTCTGTTAAGAAAGGAAAAGCTTTACGCTAAGTTTTCAAAGTGCGAGTTTTGGTTAGAACAGGTACAATTTCTTGGACATTTAGTTAACCATGAAGGAATTCATGTGGATCCAACAAAGATCGAGGCGATTACCAAATGGACAACCCCTGAGTCGCCAACCGAGGTTAGAAGTTTCTTAGGATTAGCCGGTTATTATAGAAGATTTATTCGAGACTTCTCTAGAATAACCATTCCTTTAACTAAGTTAACCTGTAAATCCATTAAGTTCGAATGGGGACCAAAACAAGAAGAAGCCTTTAGAATCCTTAAGCAAAGATTGACCCATGCACCCATATTAGCGTTACCAGAGGGAACGGAAGACTTTGTAGTCTATTGTGACGCTTCTAAGTTAGGTTATGGATGTGTGCTGATGCAACGTCAAAAGGTTATAGCTTACGCATCTAGACAGCTTAAGACTCATGAAGAGAATTATTCAACCCATGATTTGGAACTAGGAGCTATAATTTTTGCCCTTAAGATTTGCAGACATTATCTTTATGGTAGTAAGTTTACCATATTCACTGACCATAAGAGTTTAATGTATGTTTTTTTGGGCAAAAAGAGTTAAATATGAGACAAAGACGCTGGATGGAAATGCTTAGTGATTATGATTGTGATATCCAGTATCATGCAGGGAAAGCAAATGTAGTGGCTGATGCTTTAAGTCGAAAGTATCACGAAAAGCCAAAAAGGGTACGTTCTCTTAAATTAAATCTACAAGTAGATTTAAACGATCAAATAAGAAAAACACAAGAATCTGTAATCAAGGATGATACTGAAAAATTAAAAGGAATGATTAAAGAATTAGAACAAGGAACAGATGGAATTTGGAGATTCCATAAAAAGAAAATGTGGATACCTAAATTAGGAAACCTACGCCACCGTATATTAGAAGAAGCCCATAAGGCTAAATATACGATGCATCCAGGAAATGATAAGATGTATCAGGATTTAAGGAAAAATTTTTGGTGGATAGGAATGAAAAAGGATATAGCAGCTTATGTTTCTAAGTGTTTAACTTGTTCACAAGTTAAAGCTGAACACCAGAAACCCTCAGGATTGTTGCAACAGTTAGAAATGCCAGTGTGGAAATGGGAATTGATAACAATGGATTTTTTACCAAGTTACCCAAAACAAGAAAAGGTAATGATACAATCTGGGTGATTGTAGATAGGCTAACCAAGTCAGCTCATTTCTTACCAATGAAGGAAAATTTTAGTATGGAACAGTTAGCTAAATTGTATGTAAATGAAATTGTTTCATTACATGGAATTCCTTTATCAATTGTTTCTGATAGGGATAGCCGTTTTACCTCTCATTTTTGGTCAAGTTTCCAAAAGGCAATGGGAACCAAGTTGAATCTAAGCACAGCTTACCATCCTCAAACGGACGGACAAAGTGAAAGGACAATTCAGACAATGGAGGACATGCTTAGAGCTTGTGTAATTGATTTCGGAGGTAATTGGGATGATCACTTACCTTTAATAGAATTTTCTTATAATAACATTTATCACACAAGTATCAATGCTACACCATTCAAAGCACTTTATGGACGAAAGTGCAGAACCCCAGTCTGTTGGGCAGAAATTAGGGAAAAGCAGCTATCTGGACCTGAGATAGTACAGGAAACAACAGATAAGATCATTCAAGTCAAGGAACGACTGAAAGCAGCACGTGATCGACAGAAAAGCTACGCTGATAACAGACGTAAGCCGTTAGAATTCTAGGTAGGTGACAAGGTATTGTTAAAAGTCTCTCCTTGGAAAGGAGTGGTAAGATTCATCAAAAGAGGAAAGCTAAGTCCCAGGTATATTGGACCTTTTGAAATTGTTAGAAGAATAGGACCTCTAGCCTATCAGCTACAACTGCCAGAGGAAATGACAGGAATACATAATGTATTTCATGTATCTAATCTCAAAAAGTGTCTAGCTGATTAATCACTGATAGTACCTCATAAGAATATAGAGGTAAATGAACAACTCAAGTTTGTAGAAAGGCCTCTACAGATTGAAGACAGAAAAGTTAAAAATCTCAAGCATAAGAGATTAGTTCTGGTCAAAGTGAAGTGGGACTCCAAAAGAGGACCTGAATACACATGGGAGCTTGAATCTGAAATGCGAAGAAAATATCCACACCTATTCCAGTAGACCTCGAGGACGAGCTCTAAAACAAGGTGGGGAGGATATAACAACCCTGAACCGACACCCTTGATAATTTTTCCGACACCCTAAAAATATTTAAAATATCCCAAAATGTCTTTAAATGCACCCCGTATGTGAAAACCGAGCCCGAAATGTAACATAACATTAAAAATAAATTAAAAACAAGAAATATTAAGTTGAGGCGGGCCGCGTAGACCCACCCCAACATTTATGCGGGCGGTATTAGGGTCAGAACCTGATTCCGTTTGTTTTTATTAGTTCAGGCGGGCCGCGTAAGCTTAAGCTTACTTTTACGCGGGCCGCTAGAGTCTTAGAATATGGCGCAGCCCGGTGACAACACGTGTCATCAACGTGTTGAACCTATGCGTGACCCGGATCAGCTACGCCTAGACCCCTAGGCCACGCGGGCCGCGTAAGCCCGTGTTGTCTTTTACGCGGGCCGCGAGAAAGGCAGATTACAGCCCTATATATAGAGGGCCTCAGATCTTCAGTCTGCTCATTCATTTTCTTTCTCTCTCACGAATTTCTGAATAGTAGAAGTAATACTCGGGCATTATACCCCCTAAATAGCAAGGTTCTGCTACGATGTAAGTATTATAACCCCTGGAGACGTATTAGATACTATGCCTGATTGATCTAGGGTTCCGTAACGGCTGTCGTGGTTTTGCCCGACGTAGTCGTTGGAATGCCGTCTCGGGGAGGGTATTACTAATGTTAAAATGAGTTATTATACTAACACACGTGCATTTGTGTAATTTATAGATTATTCACAGGAAACCCTTACTGAAAACCCTAAAACAGCAATGTGAGTGATCCTTCTTCTTATGTACTCATTTTTGTGAGTAATCCTCTTTTTGTTAAATGTTTTTACAAAATCTCCCTTAAATTAATATATACGAAGCAGTTATTGAGTATTTGTAAGAATACAATTATAGTGGGTATGTTGGGGTTTTGTATACGAAATTTGTTACTGGCGTGGTAACATTCCACAAGTTGAGTATGACAGTACCACTGATGTTAATTGTTATATCTTGGAAACAAATGTAATTGTGGATGTGCCCTCAATACTGTAAAATGATTGGTATTTCAACTTGATTAAACTGTGATTCACTCACCAGTATTTCCTGCTGACAAAATGTTTTTAAAACGCGTTTCAGGTAACAAAATGTGAAAGCCAAATAGAAGCCAGCTGGATAGCACTGAAGGCTTGGAAAAGTGGCAATAAAGTTACCTAAAAAGAAATAGATGTTTTTCTTAAATAAAATAGGGTGTATCCCTATGAAATTATGTTTACTGAAAACTTGGGCTTTACCCATGTGTTTAATATTATAAAATGTGGTGGTTTACTCTGATAAAATATTTCCTAACTATGGTCCTGATGAAAATTTCCGCTGCCAAATTAGACAATAACGTGATACCACCGAAACTGGCTCGCGGCCGCCCGTTCCCGGGGATTTGGGATCGGGGGTTGCGACACACCAGTTGCCTATTGAAGACCTCACACAGATTGTTCAGGAGTACATCACACTTTGCCCTACCTGTACATGCATAACTTTATGTTATTAATGTGTACACTACAATAAAGAAGTTTATGCTATATATGTCATACCACTGAAATGAGATCTAGACCAATGCCTTGGAGGAATTTCTTTCAACCAGTCATGTAAGTCGTTATCTTCTTCCTCAACTGCCTTCATTGCATTTTCCCAACCTCTTGGTGTAAGGACACTAGCACAGCTCCATAACAAATCTTTGTAGACATCACCCTTCCATCTTGGTTTCATATTTTTATGTATATGCCTTAGGCAGAACCTATGTTCAGCCTTTGGATACACCTTTTCTATTGCTGGTATTATACCCTACATATGCAAACAGTTTATGATACATAAGTAAACAATTAAATCAGTTACATAAGTAAACAATTAAATCAGATACATACTTTCTGCCTATCACTTATAAAGGTGAAATATGAGTTGGGATCCAGCCCTAGATCATCTCCCAAGCACATCAAAAACCATGTCCATGAAGCTTTAGATTCTGACTCAACCAATGCATAGGCTACCGGGTAGATGCCATTGTTTGCATCTATACCAACTGCAGTTAAGACCTGCCCTGGATAAGGCCCCTTCATGAAACATCCATCTAAACCCAACAAATTTCTACCAGCTATCTGAAATCCGCTTTTTAAACCAGCTAAACAAATGTATATCCTTTTAAACTGCCTTGTTGGAGAATTTGGGTTAGGCTCCTTCTCAACCTCTATTTTTATTGTTGTACCAGGATTAGCCCTAAGCAATTCTTCACAGTAGTCTGTAAGCATTGTATATTGAACATTATAATCACCTTGAACTCTCTTTGTTGCCTGAGACCTAGCCCTAAACATCTGCATTACAGTAATTTCTACGTGGAACTTCTTTTGTATCATATCTTGTAAGGATTTGAGTGGAATAGTAGGATTAATCCGAATAGTACCTTCTATCTCCCTAGCCAACCAACCGAATGTGCAGAGCCTAACATCCCTTGTGTTTAAACATATGTGCTCTTTCAAGAAGGTTTTAACTACCCAAGAGCCGACACTCTTGCTCTTTGATATGTGCAGCAGCCAAGGACATGTAGTGTTTATATCCCTTTTTTTAGGTTTAGGTTTAACTTTAGGCCCACTTGCACTTTTTGCTGAATTTACAGATGTACCCCCAATATTTAATGAACTTCCAGATATACCCCCAACATTTAATTTACTTCTAGATATACCCCCAACTGTCACATCTTCAACTTCCAGCCCTTTTGCTTTTGTTTTACCCCTAATGTTTGTTACATCTTCAGCAACAGCCCCATCTTTTGCCTCTGTTTCAAACCTGACCAGTTTAGGATTGAACCCCTTACACACTACACGAAACCTAGATGTATCATTTCTTACTATCATCAGTTGCCTCCTACTTTCCACTGCATGTTTTTTAAGTAACCTTTTGATTTGTTCCTTATTACTAAAGGTTTGACCAAGATAAAAAGGACAACCATCAATTTTTTTTGGTTTTTTCATGCTTCCTCCTATGAACCCTCATGCTCTTTTGCATCTTTGTGTCATTCTCATCATCACTCAAGCTATCAAATTCTTCTAAGTCAATCTCAACGTCCATGTTCACATCATCTCCAATATATAAGTCTGCCCCATCATCACTTAAATCAAAATCTACTGCAGCCCTAAAATCATCCATATCAACATCATACTCCTCAACAATGTTATCAACATCCATAATATAGTCTGAGTCTTCATCAGATACATAATTACCCTCAGCTGCTTTGCCCTTTCCTTTAGAAACCTCATCTACTTTGCCCTTTCCTTTAGAAACCTCATCTACTTTGGCCTTTCCTTTAGAAACCTCATCTATACCACTACTATCATCCTGCTCATAATCACCTGCCTTAGGTTCAAAATTGTTATCATCTGATCCATCACTACCACTATTTTCTGATCCAACACTACCACTATTTTCAGATCCATCACTACTTACAATCTCTTTAACAATGTGCTCCCCATCAGCTGCACTACTGCCATCCACATCATCTACATTTTCATTGATATCATGCTTTGCATTGTTTCTTAACTGCAAACCTTCATAATCAGCTCTAATATGTTCTACAAACACATCTATCAGTTTAGTAGTTCTAGATAGCTTTAAAAGATCAAGAATATAGCCATCATTTAACAGTGGTCTTAGCCCTAAATCCAGATCCTCTCCTGGCAATTTATACATAAATCTCATATCATCCTCCTCTCTGTACCCAAGACCCACCATCATATCCTTCAGTACAATAACTGAAAAGTAGTCTGAGTTAACCTTGTCAACATAAGAAACCTTACCCTTCGCATATGTCGTTCCAGGATACTCTGTAAATTCACCCCCATGGTGTATTTCGATTGAAAAGTTTTCAGGGTAGTTTACTGCATCAATGAATATATAAACTTCAAATAAGTGATCAATCCACTTTAAAAATGCAAAATTTAAACAAAATGTTGAGTATTAAACAGAACTTACCATATGCCTCTTCTGGATTAAATACTTCCTTAGGATCACGAACACACCAAGGGTCATTCATTGTTCAGAAACCACCGCACAATGCTCGTTCACAGCTCAGTCGCCTTTGATCGATCGTCTTCATTTCGTTGTTAGGGTTTTATAATTGGGGGAACTGTGTGTGTGTTGTGATCGATGAAATGAAGCAGCTATGTCATTTAAAGAGCTTATAAAGGCTTTAATTAAAAGAAAAAGAAATAAGAAAAAGGGTTAATAAAAGGAGTAATGAAATGACAAAAATGCCCTTGTCAGCTTTAACATATATGGATGGAGTTAAGTCAGTTGGACCAAAATGGCAACGATGAAACCTTTTTGGATCCAAATGTTAAAAATGAAACCTTTGGACTATACTGGCAAATTGGGCCAAACCACAGGGACTAAAATGGCAATTTACTAAAAAAATCATTGTCTTTTTCATATTTAGAAGATAAGAGTAATAGACAATAACCATTACAATTTATCTTTATAACCAACCGTACTGATAACGTTCGAACAATATTAGTACAACATTGATTCCAACCGAACAACTTTCGGTCGGTATTGGTACTATCAACATCGTTACTGATATTTGTGTTTATGGGTCATTTTAAGCATATCATGACTGTATCTTTGGGTTTTATTTTTCAGTTGCGATACCGAGTGCCAATACCATAATCATGTCGTAATGAGTAAAACCGACACCGACCAAATTTCCGTCGCTAACACGTATGAAAATTCTACTAGTTTACTACATATACATTTTCAAGATGAGGGACTAGTGCCAGACAGCTTGCCTGACACTTCCCTATTGGACCAACCTATTTTTATTTAATTTTATTCTCAGCTTAAAATTACGGTTTCGGCCTTTATTTAAAATTACGTTTTTGCCTACAGTTTAAAATAAAATTATATTTTGCCCCTGGCTCAAAATTACGATTTTGCCCTCAATTCAAAAACTCATTTTTAATTTTATTCCCAGTTTAAAATTACGGCTTCGCCCTCCGTTTAAAATTACGTTTTTGCCCCCAGCTCAAAATAAAAATATGTTTTCCCCTAGCTCAAAATTACGATTTTGCCCTCAGCTCAAAATTACGTTTTTGCCGACAGTTCAAAATAAAATAATGTTTTTCCCCATAGCTCAAAATTATGATTTTACGCTCAGTTTAAAATTATGATTTCGCACCCAGTTCAAAATATAATTACGATTTTGCCCTCTGTTCAAAATTATGATTTTGTTCCCATTTCAAAAATTACGATTTTGTTCCCACAGCTGCCTGACACTTCCCCATTGGTCCAGCCAATTTACGATTTTGTCCCGTTTAAATTTACAGTTTTGTCATTGGTTTTGTTTTTTTCTCTCCATCCTAATTACGATTTTGCCCTCGGTTTCAAATTTACTAGTTTGTCATTGTTTTTGTATTTTTTCCTGTCAAATTACGATTTTGCCCCCAGTGTAAAATTACAGTCATGCTTTCGTTTTAGTTTTTTTTTTTTTTTTTTTTGACAAATCTATGGTAGTGTTTTGTTTTAATTATTGACTCGGTGTAATTTTTATTCGTGTCAGGCGGTTGCGTGGCACACGCTCATTTGTCCTGAAAAATTACAATTTTGCCCCAGTTAAAAATTATAGTATTTTCATCATTTTAGTTTTTTTTCTTTTTTTCTTTTTTTTTTTTTTTTGCAAAAGTATTGATAGTGTTTTATTTTAATTGGTTTTCTCGATGTAATGTTTTTTGAGATCGTGTTATGAGTAGTATGTACAAGGAACCGAAACACAGACATATATGAAAGAGAAATATTTGGCTTAGTGTCCCGCAACGCGGGCGGGGCAACATCTAGTATGACACATTTGATAAATACCAACAAGTTTTGTATAGATAGTTATTTATATGTAACCATATATACATACACGTGTATCCTAAAAGCATAATTGTATGTGTATTGCACAAAGTATATATCACTTAAAACATTTAAAAATGTATGAAATTCTATTGAAATAAAAGCATATATTGACCATGAACTATGTATTATTAAAATTGGTTTTATGTGTGACAAAAGGTATCTAATAAAATTTGACATATTGGAAACGACGATGATAGGGGTGGGGTATCCTCTGCATCTCGTTTCACACTTACCTTCCCTTTTTGGAATGTTTTTGGAAAATCAAGTGTACGAGGATGATGGGTACAGTCATCTTTTGACGTCACGTGCTCATCACGTGTTTGTCTGTCTTTCATTCATAGACTGACACGTTGTCAGGGGGGTCTATTCATCAATGATGTCACCACCACTTTGTGTAGTGTAAACCAAAAGCGTGCATCATAAATTGATTAAAAGATGACAATGAGATACTCATGGAGGGAGATACTTCGTATTTCAAGTGAATCAGGTTCAATTCTTGCTCCCAGTATTTAGTTTTTGCAACACCTGGTGATAATGAGAGACTAGGCGAGTAGGCGGTGATCGCTAGTTCGATCCTTAAACTTAGCGGGTTTTAACTCATAGCACTGCCGTGTCTTCGAGCGAGTGTTCACGGGCTTCGGCCCTGGGTGAGGGTTTTCCCCGATTCGGAAGGCGAGTGTATCCCGATGTGATAAATTTCGCCAGTAGCCCATTTAGATGATTCGTTGGCCATTCATAAAAAAAATGATTAAAAGATTTTTGTGGGGTGGCGATAGTGGGAGCCACAAAATGCATTGGGTAGCATGGGAAAGAGTTTCGACCCCGAGTGTAACATTTCGTATTTTCAAACTTTCCATTTTTGGAAAGTCTACTTGTACTTTCTACTTTTGTAAGTTGTACCTTTGTTGTACTTGATTCAAATTCCAAAATTGTACTCGAGACTTGAAATCATAATGAAATTGCATGATTTTATCCATATTTTGTGTTTGAATACTATGAATCATTGAAACTATGAAACTATGTTAAACACGTTGAAACTATGTTAACACGTTGAAACTATGTTAAACACGTTGAAACTATGTTAAACACGTAAAAACAGAGGAATTCCATCTTAATTTCGACTCTTTAATTCATCGTTGCCAAGAGATTACCCTAAACCGTACAAAATTGGGAATTTATACGCTAATTCGGTAAAAATATTGAAATTTGGGTTAAAAATGGTTATTTTATTATTTTATTATTATAAAATAACAATTTAAATTAAATAAATAATTATTTTCTAAATTTTTATTGATTTTTAAGCATTTCCGTTAGCGAATCTAACCCCGTTGGTGAAAACCGGTTAAATAAGACTAACCAGGTTAAGTTTACTAAAGGGCAGCACTAACTGAGTCAGAAAACTCAGTTAGTGGCTAACCCAGTTAGTTAAAACTAACTGTATCAAAAAAAGGGGATTTAAATCCCAAGGTATGCGTGACCCAGGACTCGAACTCGCGTTCCCTCATACACTAACACACATGCGTGACCAACTGATCTACAGCACAACTTGTGAAATGGTTGGACCTGAATACTATATAAACACGCATTAATTGCGTGATTTAATTCAAATCAAAGAAACCGCCATGTCTGTTCATCATCTACAACCTTTCAGTTTATTTCCGGCTTGTGACCTTCCATTACCTCGTAACCGATCACCCATTCGTCTATAAAACCCGAGCCTCACCCATCTCGTTTTTCCTTTTCACCCGAACTCCGAGACAAAACCGAACCCGACTCGAAGCTATTCGCCGGAAACCAACTTCGTCGCCGGAGCAACCTCTCTTCGCCGGAACTCGCTGCCATCCTCGTCGCTGCCGCACCACCACCGTCCGGTAAACATCTCCCGATTCGTTTTCCTTTTCGTTTTTCCGGCGATTATATGTAACTGTTATATTTATATTATTATTATTATTATATTATTATTATGGTAATATTATTATTATTAATAGTAATATTATTATTATTATTAGCTTTATTATTATTCCTGTTTTTAGAAATAATATCTGAAATATTATTCCTGTTTTATATATAATCAGAATATTTTTTTTAAGTAAATCAGATTCATTTATATAATATTTTTATTTTTATTAAACAGATTATTTTATTATTTCAGTTTTATAAAATCAGATTTATTAAAAATCAGTTTTTGTTTATTTATTTATTTCAGAATTTATTTCTGAAATTTAATAAAATCAGATTTTATTTATTTATTTATTTCGGAATTTATTTCTGAAATTTAATGAAATCAGATTTTATCTATTTATTTATTTCAGAATTTACAAATCAGAATTATTTATGTATTTCAGAATTATTATCATAAAAATCAGATATATTGTTTTTATTAATTCAGAATATTTATTTTAAATGTTGTTTAAATTATAAATTAATTCTGAATTACCATTTAATTATTATTTGATCATATTTATTAATTTCAGGATTTATATTCTTTAAATCAGAATTATTGTTTATTTAATAAAAATCTAGAAATTTTATTTATTTTATTTTCAGATTTATTTATTTGTTTTATAAACTAGAAACTTTATAAATAAGTTATTTGTTTATAAGATTATTAACTAATGTTGTGGTAATTATTTTAGATTGTTAAAATAATTATTTATCTATTTAAATTCCTATTTATTTTATTGTTCCAACACTTTAGGAATTTTGTATTATTTATGTCTTATTATCTAAATTATTCTATAAATTCCCAAATAATTAATCAAATCCTCAAATTAATAGGGTAATTCTCTTGTGCACGATCTTCTTGGAAAATCCCTGATTCTATTATCTTTTTCCAATATACGCAACGCAACCTAAGGTGAGTATACTTGACCCATTTTCTTTTTACACATTTTGGGTGTAGTATGCATTTCCTATTCAAAAACACATGCTAAACATTTTTATTGCACGATCTATCCATACTAATGTGAAACTACTTGATCTTTGATTATCTATGTTGTGCTGATGTTAACACCTATGGCTATATGTTCATTAACTTTGCAAGCCTCCCCTATCAATGGCAGCGCTGTAGGTTGTAACGCCCCTCCCGTATATACGGGTATTGTTAGGTTTAATCTATTAACTCTATTACCACCCTTTCGAGGGTTAGGCTATGTTAATTGCGTAACTATGGTTTGGACATGTGGATTTCATCGTTACGAGTATGACAGTTAATTGAATATCAGTTGTTCACATGGAATAGATTTGATAAACTATTTAACTCTATTATGCTATATTCAAACCTGTATACTCGCCAGCAATTATTTGTTGATTGTATTTTAAATGCATACTGCAGGCTGAGGATTCAAGAAAACAAGAAAAGGCTAGGATGGCTTAGAAACCCATCAACTATTTAAATTTACAATCTATGTTATGTACTTTTTCATTTCCATGTATTGTATGAAACTTATGAATATCAATGAAATAAACTTTAATTATTGTCACAACTAGTGTTATGATGTCTTTGAACAGTTTGTACGTCTCATCTCGATGTTTCCGCCATCGGTTGGGGTGTGACAGATTGGTATCAGAGCCATAACTATAGGGAATTAGGATTGCCTTGCTTTACCTAGTCTATAGTTTAAGAGCTTTCTCATTTACTTGCTGTTAAAGACATTATCCTTTGCTTTCTTCTTTGCTTCTCTCTATTCTTTTGGACTTCTAATATACAAGCCTTTCCTAAGGCTAACACAATACACACTTGGAAGCTTTGAAGACACTCTTATAACACAATCGAAATGATTCATCAAGATAGGGGTGATTCCCACACTTGGTGATGATTTTCACTCAGCTATACTTTGATTTTGCACGAAATCTACCCTCAAGTTAGGAGTGATATCCAAATCTTGATGGAAGTTTTCCATTTCCTAATCTAGTGGACCCTCATCTTTGGATGGGTACTAACCACGTTAGGGTACGATGTTATCAAGTTAGAGGTGAAACTCGCATCTTGTTAACTAGTCCCATTCCTTGATTTTCGATCTCGCCAGAGTTTCGATTTACCCAATCGATTAAGGACGTGTAGTAACTGGAAGGACAAACATCGTTAGTCGCTCCTCGATGAGAATGTTTGTCTATTAGGCCAAAGCACGTTTCCTTAATTCGAAAAGGACTTCGATTCACTTTGGAATAGTCTATGTTACGTTCCGTGACACTCTATATTTTATGATGAATCTCTTTTTATGTTATCTCAATTATCATGTGTTTACATTTGAGCGTTATCTTCGATTCACGTTTGGGAACACGAAGCACGTTATTATCGCAATCCAAAACAATTAATAACTACTCTCTTTCGTGAACAAACTAAATTTATATTGCTTTCATTATTCTATGTGAAACATCATTCTATGTGTAATACTATGTTAAACTATGTGAAACTATTTGGTGATCCATGTGAGAAACTATGTGCTATGTGATGCATACATGAAGTCAATTTTCCTAAACAAAAACATTATGATTAAAAGTCTCATCCATTTCTTGTCTTGAATTTCTAGATGTCATCATCTCGTCAGTACTCTCACTCTCCCAGAAAATCCAAGTTCCTTTTTATCAGATGTACACTTTATTATCTTCGATCTTTTATGATGAAACTCTTCCTTGTCAATTTTGAACCATTTTTAGGATTTCACTTTTGCGCATACATCATACGATTATACATCATTAGCATGCATAATTTCACTTAATTTTAATTACACTTTCGTAACAACGAGTGAAGACATATCATCGAGATGGGAGTGATTTCCTTACCTTGACGATTAACTTCGCTTCTTTTCTCATCTTACAACGACCTCACCAACGGATTTGGGGTGATTCCCTTACCTAGGTGATCGCTACCAATACTTTCTTTAATAGATTATATTGCGTAAACACGATCATGTTTATACCTAAATCATTTATCATGTATTTCAAAATGCTTCATTTATTTAGACGTATCTCCTATTCTATAATCTATTTTCACATCGCTCGCATACACAAAAATTTTCAATGTTACCAAAAACGCGTATTCCTCGATTTCAAAAATTTCACAAAATACTACTGTCACCCTAATCAGTTTAATAAATCTATTGCCCACAAAATTTCGTATTCCACGTAATTACTAAAACGCACTCATCTCGCATCACTATACTAAAGAATTCTAAATTTCCAATTGAGAATCAAACCAACTTTTCATACAGAATATTACAAATATTATCCGATCAGTTATCAAAACTCTTTTCAAGATCAACAAAAACATTTTATTAAGGACACCTTTCACGATCACCAGGTTCATATACCAAAATTCCTTTTCCTAAGGTTAAACCTTTTCACTAGAATCTGTAAACTTCGAAGTTAGTAATACAAAAAAAAAAAAAAAAAAAACTTCTTAAAACGATGCAAACTTTTTAATTCGAAGAACTTTTCAAAACCTCGCTTGATACGTTAATTAAATTCAAAACACGTGGGCAAGGAAACTTTATAAGGACGACAAATTTTCAGCTATGAATTTTTTTTTTTTAAAACCATAATAGCACTTCCATTCTTTTACAAAGTATCCTTTCGCATAATCAAAAGATGTTTTTCTTTATATTCTCTTTACAATTCACAAACTAGATTCTACATTCCTGACAACTCAATCTAATTTAACTTCACGTTTTGCACACCTTTTTGGACCTAATGCAAACTTTAAACAACTTACAAACGCATTATGTCCGATTATCCAAGACGAAACTCCATTCTTATACTTGCATCCACTTAGAGTCAATCGTTCACTTCCATACTCCCACTATTAACTCTATTACCACCCTTTCGAGGGTTAGGCTATGTTAATTGCGTAACTATGGTTTGGACATGTGGATTTCATCGTTACGAGTATGACAGTTAATTGAATATCAGTTGTTCACATGGATTAGATTTGATAAACTATTAACTCTATTATGCTATATCAAACCTGTATACTCGCCAGCAATTATTTGTTGATTGTATTTTAAATGCATACTGCAGGTTGAGGATCCAAGAAAAACAAGAAAAGACTAGGATGGCTTAGAAACCCATCAACTATTTAAACTTCCAAATCTATGTTATGTATTTGAACTTTTCTATGTATTGTATGAAACTTATGATTATCAATGAAATAAACTTTAATTATTGTCACAATTAGTGTTATGATGTCTTTGAACAGTTTGTACGTCTCATCTCGATGTTTCCGCCATCGGTTGGGGTGTGACACCGAGAAAGGAAGGGGCCCTCGGTTTAAGTAGCCTTAGAAACGTCAATGTGGCACTTCTTTCAAAATGGGGGTAGCGTTTTAAATCGGAAAATAACAATCCTTGGAAGAAGGCCGGCGATAAAGGTGTTCCATACTTGTAGGAACAATTGGGATTTTATCCCTTGTCGAAGGACGTTGTGCGGGGTGTGGAACAATACCGTAAAAGTTATTTCAAGGACCTTGGTAGAGAATTTGCTTCTGCGTCGGTTCTTTAAACGGGTTTGTGGGAATGGAGAGAGTATTGCGTTTTGGATAGACCCTTGGTTATCTAATGAGCCGCTCAAAGATATGTTCCTGAATCTTTTCAGCATTAAGCAGGATAAAAAAATGCAGGATTATAGACAGAATTGGAGGGGATTCAGGTGGGTCTTGGAGCTGGAAATCGCAGCCGAACACACCCCAACAGTTAGCTGAATTTACTCAGTTTAACACCTTTATTCAGCCGGTTCAGCTCACGAGTAGGGCGGACGGTTCGCAATCGATTGGTGCTGAGTCGCGGGAGTTCAGTGTGGGAGCTGTGAAAAACTTGTTGGCTAAGGGGTTGGGCCGTAGCAGTAATTACGTGATGCATTGGTGTCGTTGGGTTCCTCTGAATTGAAGTATTTTTGCTTGGTGGGCAGATTTGGGCAGGATCCCCACGGGTATGGCGTTGCGGAGTAGGAACATAGTAATAGAATATATGATTTGTCCTTTATGTGGCACCAGTGACGAAACTTCGAACAACTCTTCACATCTTGTTTGTTCGCGACAATCTTGTGGCAACGAATTAGTTTGTGGTGTCATATTTCATGCTTTTTTTTGTTTTCAGTTTTAGAGACTTGCTCAATTTGCACAACCATGTGGGTCTTAAGGAACCGGCCAAAAGCGTCTTTCAAGGCATCATCATTACGGCTTGCTGGAGCTTGTGGAGAGCTCGTAACAGGTGAAAGTTCAACAACAAGACCCCGAAAGTGGAAGATATTATATCCGAAGAGAAGACGCTTGGGTGTCTTTGGGTGAGAAATAGATCGAAACTAAAGGGCCTCTTGTGGGCTAATTGGTGTATTTTTTTTAATGTAAGCTCTTTGTCTTGGCCGTCTCGTTTTGGGGTAAGTGGCATTTCTAATGAAGTTAACCTTTCAAAAAAAAAAAAACAGTTAACTAGCGTACAACTATTTATGCATAAGGTATAAGTTGTCGAAATTTGATTTCGAAGTGATGAGAAATTGAGAATACTCAATGTTCTTGTTTTTAAAATTTTTGAAAACGGGTTTTCAAGACTCGATAATGTCACACCCCAACCGATGGCGGAAACATCGAGATGAGACGTACAAACTGTTCAAAGACATCATAACACTAGTTGTGACAATAATTAAAGTTTATTTCATTGATATTCATAAGTTTCATACAATACATGGAAATGAAAAAGTACATAACATAGATTGTAAATTTAAATAGTTGATGGGTTTCTAAGCCATCCTAGCCTTTTCTTGTTTTCTTGAATCCTCAGCCTGCAGTATGCATTTAAAATACAATCAACAAATAATTGCTGGCGAGTATACAGGTTTGAATATAGCATAATAGAGTTAAATAGTTTATCAAATCTATTCCATGTGAACAACTGATATTCAATTAACTGTCATACTCGTAACGATGAAATCCACATGTCCAAACCATAGTTACGCAATTAACATAGCCTAACCCTCGAAAGGGTGGTAATAGAGTTAATAGATTAAACCTAACAATACCCGTATATACGGGAGGGGCGTTACAACCTACAGCGCTGCCATTGATAGGGGAGGCTTGCAAAGTTAATGAACATATAGCCATAGGTGTTAACATCAGCACAACATAGATAATCAAAGATCAAGTAGTTTCACATTAGTATGGATAGATCGTGCAATAAAAATGTTTAGCATGTGTTTTTGAATAGGAAATGCATACTACACCCAAAATGTGTAAAAAGAAAATGGGTCAAGTATACTCACCTTAGGTTGCGTTGCGTATATTGGAAAAAGATAATAGAATCAGGGATTTTCCAAGAAGATCGTGCACAAGAGAATTACCCTATTAATTTGAGGATTTGATTAATTATTTGGGAATTTATAGAATAATTTAGATAATAAGACATAAATAATACAAAATTCCTAAAGTGTTGGAACAATAAAATAAATAGGAATTTAAATAGATAAATAATTATTTTAACAATCTAAAATAATTACCACAACATTAGTTAATAATCTTATAAACAAATAACTTATTTATAAAGTTTCTAGTTTATAAAACAAATAAATAAATCTGAAAATAAAATAAATAAAATTTCTAGATTTTTATTAAATAAACAATAATTCTGATTTAAAGAATATAAATCCTGAAATTAATAAATATGATCAAATAATAATTAAATGGTAATTCAGAATTAATTTATAATTTAAACAACATTTAAAATAAATATTCTGAATTAATAAAAACAATATATCTGATTTTTATGATAATAATTCTGAAATACATAAATAATTCTGATTTGTAAATTCTGAAATAAATAAATAGATAAAATCTGATTTCATTAAATTTCAGAAATAAATTCCGAAATAAATAAATAAATAAAGTCTGATTTTATTAAATTTCAGAAATAAATCCTGAAATAAATAAATGAATAAAATCTTATTTTAGTAAATTTCAGAAATAAATTCTGAAATAAATAAATAAATAAAATCTGATTTTATTAAATTTCAGAAATAAATTCTGAAATAAATAAATAAACAAAAACTGATTTTTAATAAATCTGATTTTATAAAACTGAAATAATAAAATAATCTGTTTAATAAAAATAAAAATATTATATAAATGAATCTGATTTACTTAAAAAAAATATTCTGATTATATATAAAACAGGAATAATATTTCAGATATTATTTCTAAAAACAGGAATAATAATAAAGCTAATAATAATAATAATATTACTATTAATAATAATAATATTACCATAATAATAATATAATAATAATAATAATAATATAAATATAACAGTTACATATAATCGCCGGAAAAACGAAAAGGAAAACGAATCGGGAGATGTTTACCGGACGGTGGTGGTGCGGCAGCGACGAGGATGGCAGCGAGTTCCGGCGAAGAGAGGTTGCTCCGGCGACGAAGTTGGTTTCCGGCGAATAGCTTCGAGTCGGGTTCGGTTTTGTCTCGGAGTTCGGGTGAAAAGGAAAAACGAGATGGGTGAGGCTCGGGTTTTATAGACGAGTGGGTGATCGGTTACGAGGTAATGGAAGGTCACAAGCCGGAAATAAACTGAAAGGTTGTAGATGATGAACAGACATGGCGGTTTCTTTGATTTGAATTAAATCACGCAATTAATGTGTGTTTATATAGTATTCAGGTCCAACCATTTCACAAGTTGTGCTGTAGATCAGTTGGTCACGCATGTGTGTTAGTGTATGAGGGAACGCGAGTTCGAGTCCTGGGTCACGCATACCTTGGGATTTAAATCCCCTTTTTTGATACAGTTAGTTTTAACTAACTGGGTTAGCCACTAACTGAGTTTTCTGACTCAGTTAGTGCTGCCCTTTAGTAAACTTAACCTGGTTAGTCTTATTTAACCGGTTTTCACCAACGGGGTTAGATTCGCTAACGGAAATGCTTAAAAATCAATAAAAATTTAGAAAATAATTATTTATTTAATTTAAATTGTTATTTTATAATAATAAAATAATAAAATAACCATTTTTAACCCAAATTTCAATATTTTTACCGAATTAGCGTATAAATTCCCAATTTTGTACGGTTTAGGGTAATCTCTTGGCAACGATGAATTAAAGAGTCGAAATTAAGATGGAATTCCTCTGTTTTTACGTGTTTAACATAGTTTCAACGTGTTTAACATAGTTTCAACGTGTTAACATAGTTTCAACGTGTTTAACATAGTTTCATAGTTTCAATGATTCATAGTATTCAAACACAAAATATGGATAAAATCATGCAATTTCATTATGATTTCAAGTCTCGAGTACAATTTTGGAATTTGAATCAAGTACAACAAAGGTACAACTTACAAAAGTAGAAAGTACAAGTAGACTTTCCAAAAATGGAAAGTTTGAAAATACGAAATGTTACAGATAACCTGCCCGCGGCAATCTCGCCTCAGAATGGCAAAGGAAGCAACTGACTGACCGACTCACGGCTCTAATGTCACACCCTAACTGATGGTGGAAACATCAGAGTGAGACGAACGAGATTGCTTGAGACTTCATAACACTAAATGTGACAAGTATTTAATAAACAATTTTGTTTAATTATTAATATCAAGTACAATGTTTGAAATAGAATACATCGAGTTTGAAACAAAATGAATTACAACAATTATCGAATGACTAAACTAATTAACACGAATTAAAGTTTGGTGCGTTTTAGGCATCCTACTAGATTCCGTGCATCATCATCATCATCAAAATCTTGCAATACATTTTAAATTATAGTTCAATACAAAAATTTTGGCGAGTATACAAGTTTTGAGTACTAGCATATATGTATAAGAGTTTGAACAATCCAAATGACAAAAATAGTTAACGAGATTAATGTAAACATGGCATGCAATTTAACAAGTCAACCCTCTGATTACCGCAAGAATAAAAGACTCAACATTACCTCAAGAATACGGGCGGTTAATATACATGTTAAGGGAAGGCTCGTACGAAGTTAATGACAAGTAAATCGCACAAAAGAATCATCCAAGTATACAAATAAAGTATCACGTATTTAAGCACGTATGATTGGATTGTTTGGGTTTGTGATTTAAGCATAAAGTATGTGATTGCGTGTGATTAATAGTAATAAACGTATTGCACCCAAAAGTGTAAAAGTAAAAGGGGTTATGTATACTCACAAGTTTGCAAAGGCTTTTCGATTATCCGTGAGTGATGGAGAATCGAAGGTAAGGTCATACGGCGTTTATGGAGTAGTTAGATTCAGGATTTAGAATTTAAGTACAAAAATATGTCTTGCATAAAAGTATACCTAGTCTAAGTACTCGTTTGAACACTAAGTTGTATGTGATCTCATAGGTCCTAGTTTGCCTATTAGAATCAACAACGAGAGACTTATTTTCACAGATAAGTTAGCCAAAGTTCATGACGAATAATCATAAACCGATTATCATTATAAGTTTGGCTAGGTTCATATGTATATATATATATATATATATATATATATATATATATATAGGAAAAGGATCATGTGAGAAGTGATAGGCTAGTTGAGAAACTTGAGAAGCATTCTGGACCACACATTTTTCTAAGCCTTTCGTAATATACACATATGTATAGTTTAAAATTGACTATATACATATGTGTATAACTCAATATACATATATGTATATAGTCAATTTTAAACTATACATATGTGTATATTACGAAAGGCTTAGAAAAATGTGTGGTCCAGAATGTTTCTCAAGTTTCTCATATAGGGTGGACTTCTCTTAGGATCCCTACCCTATATATATATATAAGGGAAGGTTCATTTGAGAAGAAAATTTAATTGAGAAGAAAAAGAACAAAGGGTAATTTTGTAAAATATTAAATAGTTTTTCACTTATCTCATTTATTATCATTTTTGACTAATTAATTAGTCATAAAGAATATTATCCTCCACATTAACTTTTTTTGCCTACACACATCAAAAAGTTGTCCTACATATTTCAAAATTCATCCTACACGTTGAAATTTATCTTACACAACTCGTAATTTATCCTACACAACTTCTAATTTATCCTACACTTTAAATTATTTTATTTAATTTTTTTGAAAAAATATATATTTTGAAGATAAGTTACAAAAAATTTAATGTATTAGCTATTAAAGAGGAAGACTACAAATTAATGACCTATGTAGATTTACCAATGTACCCTTATAGTAACATTAAATACTTATATTAAATGAAGTAAAATAAAGCATTCTTATTGGTTGAAATTTGTTCTTTTTTCTTCTTACAAAAAATTTCTTCTCATTTGAACTCTCCACTATATATATATATATATATATATATATATATATATATATAGGATAAGGATCATTACAGAACACTAATTATTGCGAGAACAAAAAGAACAACTCTAAATCACTAAATTTTAGGATTTAAAGTTCATATTTCTTAAATTTTATGTTTCTTACATTCATAAGTGTATTATGTACACATAAAAAATCATATATTTTTCCCTACACATAGTCTACATACATGTAGGTAATTTAGCCTACACATAACCTACATGTGTGTAGCTTATTTAAAAACTAAAGATTTTTCATATTTTGTTTTTAATTCTAGTGTGAGAAACAATAAATCTTACATTTATAACATTTTCATGTACTTTTTAGGTTTTTAGGATTGAAAAAACGAGTGGTCTATTTTGTTCTGCGTGTTCTCGCAATATTTAGTGTTCTGCATAGAACCTTCCCCTATATATAATATATATATATATATATATATATATATATATAGTTATAATGATAATCCTAAAACTAAGTCCATCATGAGTTTCATAGCTTGTTATATAAGTCAAGCATGGAGGATTAACCTCATTGTATGATTCACCAATACACAAATCATCACAAGGATGATTCGGATGGTCATGAATAAAAAGAAATAAACAAGTAACTAGTACATTATCAAGTAGCCAATAAGACCTAACCCGGGTGAACCACCACAACATGGAAAGATTTAACTAAGTGTTGGAGGCTAGACGGGGTTATGTTACTTTGAGACTAGAAAGCTACTTGAGTGTTTATACACAAGGTTCACAAGTGAGGTAGTGGAACTAGGTTCGAAAGCCAAAGCTCCCACGATTCACACTTTTACAAGACACAAGTTCTACCATAAGGAAGATGGTGAATCGTGAATTCTTTCAACACTTGGAATATAGCATGTATGAACTTAAAGTAAAAGAGTTTTGAACTCACAACTTGATGGAGATCAACCTCAACACAAAACCACAACTATAGACTAAGTTGTGAACTTGGTGGGTACAAGATTTCACCAAGTTTAGTAAAAGAAATAGAAGATATAAGAACTTTGAACAAAACAGAATTTAATCTTACTTTGGACCTCAAATATGGTAAGGTTTCACCTTAGTTTGCCATGACAAACTTGTGAAAATCTTCCTAAAGGTTTTGATAAGTATTCTTAGTTGCTTGTATGTGTGAATTAGTTGAACCATTTATGGATTTTGATAAGTATTCTTAAGTGACTAGAAGTGAGTTTTGACATAAGAGTTGAACCCATGAATTATGTTGGTCAAAAGGATGAATTAGCTTATGATAATTGAAAGTTATGTTAACTTGACGCTAGAAAGTGTATAAACTTGTTGAGTTGAAAGACACAAAGTGATTTTGGTTGGAAAATTTAGCTAATATGATGGCCTAAAAATGGCGTCCACCAAGTGTTTGATAAAATGCTAAATGAGTTTTATTGAACTTGATATTGTATCCATGTATGTCAATTGGCAGTTTGACTTTTAAAAGTCAAATAGACCTAAAGTAGAATGGATTGGTAAATGTTGTATATAAATCCATAAGGGTGATGGTCATGGTAATGGTATTTGATGACAATTTAAACATCTTGTGGATATTTTGTGATAGTTTGACTCTAGACAAGCTAGGTGGGAGCTTGGAAAGGAACGGGTAAAACGAATCAATTACGCATGGAAGCTTGAACGGACACAAGGTAAGTAAAGCTTACACCTCCTAAAATAGAATCGCAATATATGAGATGGAAGTATTTTAGTTAAGATTTGGTTAGCCGAATAAATGTTAAGATGCGACCCTATGGTGTAAACCATGAAACGGGTCAAAACGAGTAAAATTATGATGAACTAATGTCCGTGATAAATGAAAGTTTGTTAAGACAATACCCCATGGTGTAAACCATGAAACGGGTCAAAACGAGTAAAATTATGATGAACTAATGTCCGTGATATATGAAAGTTTGTTAAGACGATATCCCATGGTGTAAACCATGAAACGGGTCAAAACGAGTAAAATTATGATGAAATAATGTCTGTGATAAATGAAAGTTTGTTAAGACGATACCCCATTGTGTAAACCATGAAACAGGTCAAAACAAGTAAAGTTATGATGAACTAATGTCCGTGATAAATGAAAATTTGTTAAGACGATACCCCATGATGTAAACCATGAAACGAGTCAAACAAGTAAAGATGAGTTTTTGGTATAAACATTTGCTGACGTGAACCAAAACTAGTAATGAGTTATGGTGTAAATACTTGCTGACGCGAAATATGCAAATATGTTTGTATGCAAACTACTATAAAAGTGAATATGCAAATATGTTTTTATGCAAACTATTTTAAAAGCCAATATGCAAATATGTTTGTATGCAAACTATTTTTAAAGTCAATACGCAAATTACTATAAAAGTCAGCGTATAATTAGAATGGGTCTTACAATTGGTGCTAAACCGTATTTTGGTGGTTAACAATGAGTTTTGAAAGGATCACTTTATGGCGCAAGCCATAACGGGTCAAACAAATAGTAATGAGTTTGTGGTATAAACATTTGCCGACTCGAACCAAAACTAGTAGAAATGAGTTTTGGTGTAAATAATTGCTGACGCGAACCAAAATGGTCAAACAATATAAAGATTGATTTAGATGCCATAAAGGGCGAATCAAGAATGGTCAAAAGGACAAACGGGTCATGCAGGTCAAATGGTGATCACGGCCATTCGAGCCAAAGCACGACTAAAGAGGGATGGGTCAAGTTTGGGTAATAGATTAACCCAAGTGAAATGCATTTAGCATTTTAGGTATAACGGCCATTCGAGCCAAAGCACGTCCATTACGCGGAAATGGACTAAATTAACTAAAATGCCTTGGGTGATAAAGCGAGTAAACTACCCCTAAGGCCCTAAGGGTAGGTTGATAATAAGTCCTAAAATTGGGTTGATATTTTTGGTAACATAAAACTCAAGGTCTCATAACGGGTCATTTTTGGTAAAACGCCATACCAAAAGATAATAATGAAAAGTTAGTGTTTTGTTAAATGAAACCAACCACAATTGCGGTTATAGTTGAGAGAAAATGTGGGAAACATGATAAGGGATATAGGAGACTTGAGCTAGAACGCTTATAGTCCCTTAACGGGTCGGTTGGGTAAAACATCAAACCGAATTGGATGTGAATTGGATCGTAGAGGAATAAACCTCTAAAGAATAAAACTAGTTTATCTTTGTTGTTTTAATAGCGTTTGACCGTTTAACTCAAACACTATTTGTTTTTAGTGTTTATGTTAGGCTTTTACAAAGGCGGGTACCGGACGGACGACCAAGCATATGAAGAACCGAAACACTATTAAGTCGCTATCCCTTGGGAAATAATTATGGAAGGACGAAGCATGATGATGTACAAAAAGTTTTCAAGCTTAAGGCATTATAATTTCTAGCTTGTATTTTAAGTGTAAAATTAGTTATGTCGGTTCGTCTGGGTTATCAGTTAACCCAGACATATAAGTTCTATGTTAAAAAAAATCTGAGACCTCATTCTACAAACTTGTCTGTTATCAAAACATATTGAGCGGGTTGAATATGATTATACAAGTTTTTAACTCTATCATAAATGTGTCGACCCATTTATGACTTGAGTTAATTTACCTTAAACTTAAAATCTTTTAACTTTATGTCTAGTAATGTCGTGTTATTGAATTATGTCAAATCTTTTAACTTTATGTCGAGTAATGTCATGTTATTGAATTATGTCATGGTTGTTAACTCTACCGAATACTCATCATTGGACCTTGCTACTCATATAAAATACTGAATTATTTTGACTTTAAAATCTTATAAGGGAATCGTGAATGGTCTCTGAAATAATTTATTGAGGAGCTTGCAATGGTAAGCATGCTAAATTAGCAATAATTGTGCATTTTGTTGTTGTAGATTCTTGAGCACTTCAAAAAATATATGACCCGTGATTTTTATTCTGGTTTTGAGTGCAATTTCACACTGTCCGTATAATTATGTGAGCTACCATTAAAAGTAACCTTTTGTCCTTACCTTCTTTACTCAAAAACACACCTGCCAAATATAATAAAACATATTTTTTTAACTTCAAACTAAATTACTCTTAAAAACTTTTAATATCTACATAGGAACTAGTAAAAATACTTTTAATATTTTTTTAACTTCAACCACAAAAAATTTACATCCGACGATATCGTTGTAACACGTTAATCCTCAGAAAATATTAACGTCCAAGATTAATCTAGAAGACAATGCTAAAAAGTGTAAGTCAAGTATCATCTATTTGGAGTTATTTAAAATATATTAATATTATAAAATTAAATGTTGTAAACAAAAACATCAACATCAACATCATACTCAGTAAATCTCACCAATAGCAAAGCTAAAGTAGGGTCTGAGGAGGGTAAAATGTAGACAACTTTACCTCTACCCCGTAGGAATAGAGAGGCTGCTTCCAATGAGACCCCCGGCTCGATAGTAGTTTTGCATCAAGCCTTGGACATAAGGCACATAACACTCAGCAATTGAGACAACTGCCGATTAGTGCATGTACCCCCTTGTCTTTCGGCTATCAACGCCACCACATGATGCATGATTAATCATCCCCCTATTTTAACGTTATTTTCACGAAATTAGTAAAATAACGTTAAAATTAGTGCACTTTCACTTTTGCCCCCCCCCCCCCCCCCGCGCGGAGCGCCCACACATATATACATTATATGCGCATACCGCAAGCGGGGCGTAGTATTTAAAACAAATTTGTTAAAAACTAGAAAGTATGAATAGATTTTTTTAAAAATTTCTTTGTTAAACACTTGTTGTAATTGATTTATACTTGTAAACAATAAACAATAGTATATGTAAGTATTTAAAAAAGTTAGGGAAGAAATGACAAAACCGATTTATAGAGGTTTGAGAGATATTAACTGCAAATACCATAATATTAAGCTACTAAAAGAATCAGATAAGTGTGCAGCAGAATTAAGTTTGAATAAAGGCATAATACGTTATCTTGGAGGTTTAAAAATTATTATTACGTTCAATGAAGTAAAGGAGATGGAATCATTTGTGAAGGGCAAAGTGGAACTATGGAAAAAATGGTTTCATGAGGTGGAAGTATGGAAAGGACAGCTACTGTCATACCAACGGATTGCATGGCTAATGATAAGGGGGTACCTATACAGATGTGGACGAAGGAAGTAATGAACGTAATTGCTGAAAGATACGGGAGAATAGTACAGAGTTCGGAAGCTGATAAATACGATCTAAATGTTCAATGTGACTTAGTTGGGGTGGTGGTGAATCACGGTTGTCATATTAAAGAAACACTACCAGTCAGCTGGAAAGATCAGATGTTTAATATATGGATATCAGAAGTTGAGGAACCATGGATACCAGGGTGTATTATAAGGAGGAGAGTAGTTTCCAGTGAGAAACCAGTTGAACCAAAAGAAAATAATGGCAGGGATGCCGAAAAAGGTGCCAATGGTGATGTTCTAGTTAATTCACCGGAAAAGATGATAGTGGATAAACCGTCAGGTAGGACACCGTCGCCGGAGAAAACAACGGCAGCAGCGGTGGTGGGAACATAAGAAACACCGGTGGTGGGAAATGAAAAGTCAAGGGGAGATGAGGGGATCGGCACAACTAACCAAAACAAAAGTCAAAATTCCAAGAATAGTCATGATAGCAGAATTGAAGGAATTAATAATGACATGGGGAATCCCGAGAAAGGAGGTATTGAGGCAGTTAATACCTCGGATGTACCAGAAGAAGGGTGTGGGGCCAGTCAATTTTTTCAAAATGGGCCAAAGGAAATTGGATCGCATGACATGAATGGAAATGGGCCCTTAATTACCAAATACAACAAAAGGAAAAGAACAAACTTGGCCACAGCAAGGGCCCATAACCTAAAACCCAACTCGAAGATCAATAAAGGGAAACTACCAGACTTAAACTTAGAGGTGAATGATAAAGGCAGATTTCAACACCGACAAAAGATTCCTTTGAAGATCAAGAGGAAACCAAGAAGGATGCAAGGATGCAGTCGATAATTGAAGACCTCTTTAATGATAATAGTGCTGGAACGGTTCCAGATGATGGCTTTAATTCTGAATGGGAGGAGGATTCAAAATCAGCTGACACCTTAGTAGAAGATACCCAATTTGCGGAGGATCCCAGGTTAACGAATCAGAGAGAGCCAGAAGAGGTGAACAATGAAGTACTACAGACAAAGAAAATTGGGGAAGCAGTAGGGGTAAATCTTATCGGAAAAGAGGATCTAATCAGGAAAACAATCACTGAAGAACAGGAGGTAGCAGGTTTGCGATGAATTTTGGTACTATTAATATAAAAAGGGCAGGAGGGGCGGGTAAAGGAAAGGCAGTTAGAGGGTATTTGTCGAAGTTTGGTTTAAACTTTATAGCTATACAAGAAACTCAGTTCAGGGACCTACCTAGGGTGATAAAAAGATTTTGAGATAACTCAGCTTTTGAGTATCTCAAAATGGATGCAAATGGAAGATCAAGTGGATTATTATCGATTTGGAGCCCAGGGATATTTAGAAAAGAATTCGATATTAAAACCCAAAACTTCATTCTAGTCAAAGGAAGGATTACAGGGGTAGAAGAGGATATGGTTGTAGTGAATATTTACGCATCGACAAATTCAAGCATCAGGAGACAGATGTGGAATGAGCTTTTAGCGCTAAAAGAATCGATCCAAGGCAAATGGATACTTCTAGGCGACTTCAATGAGGTACGCTTTCCAGAGGAAAGATTTAATTCACAGTTTGATGCTTGGAATGCATTATGTTTCAATAATTTTATTATGAATGCGGGATTGCAAGAATACAATATGGGGGGAAGAAAATATACTTTTATGACAGGGGATGGGAGAAACTTAAGTAAGATAGACAGAGTACTAGTATGTGGAGAGTTCATTATGAAATGGCCAGAAGCAACTTTGCTAGCACTTAACAGGGATGTATCGGACCATTGTCCTTTGATACTTACAACAACGGCTAATAACTTTGGACCAACACCATTCTGGGTATTCCATAGTTGGATGGAAATGTATGGGTTCGATGAAGCGGTTAGAAGGGGTTTGGAAAAAGAATGTGATTCAGGTTTCAAGGATGAATGTGTAGCAACTAAGCTTAAAGCAATAAAAGACGAAGTAAAATTATGGAGATCTAATGAAAAGATAAAGGAAGAGGAACAATTGGTTACGGCAAACGAGAATCTACAAAAGTTAGAAAAAGAAGCGGAAAGGAGAGTCTTAACGGAGCAGGAAATTGAAATGTGGCAAGGATATAAAAAAACGATTAGGGAATGGCATAAAGTAAAAACAAAAGACTTGGTTCAGAAGTCACGAATAAAATGGATAGCATTGGGGGATCAAAATTCAACATTTTTTCATACGGTAGTGAATAGTCACAAAATCAGAAATAGGGTGAACGGGTTGTGGATTGATGGCAGCTGGATTACAGATGCTAAGGAGATCAAAAAATAAGTTTATGGAGGCTTTTAAGGAGAAGTTCAAGGGACCAATTGTATCGCGGCCGAGAATAGGTATGGATGGATTCAAGAGTTTAACGGAAGAGGAAAAAAAGAGCCTAATAGAACAATTTAATGAAGAAGAGATAAGAAATGCAATATGGGAATGTGGTGGAGATAAAGCCCGGGTCCAGACGGGATTACATTCACCGTTATAAAGAAGTACTTGGAAGAATTGAAACCAGCAATTAAGGAGATGATGCAGCAATTTTTCATACATGGTTAGTTACATCACTCATGTAGCTCGTCCTTTATAGCACTTATACCAAAGGTAAATGATCCAATGGTATTCTCTGATTTCCGTCCTATTTCGTTAATTGGAGTAGTTAATAAAATAATCTATAAGGTTCTAGCAAACCGTGTGAAAAAAGTCTTAAATAGTGTCGTATCGAGTTCCCAGTCGGCATTTATTTCAGGTCGAAACATTATAGACGGGCCGTTGATAGTCAATGAAATTGTAGGGTGGGCAAAAAGAATGAAAAAAGAAGTTTTTTGTGTTTAAGGCGGATATTGAAAAAGCTTATGATACGTTGAACTGGAAGTTCTTAATTTCTGTTTTAACGCACATGGGCTTTCCATCAAAGTGGAAGAATTGGATTATGGGGATCTTATTCGCAGGAAGAGGATCGATTCTTGTAAACGGAGCACCAACGGGGGAATTTCAATATAAAAGGGGATTACGACAAGGGGACCCGCTTTCTCCATTTCTCTTTATTATCGCGATGGAAGCATTACATGTAATAATGGTGAACGCAAAATCTGCCGGTATATTTTCGGGTGTGGAACTACCAGGGGAAGAGCTAATGATTACTCACCTATTATTTGCGGATGATTCGGTTTTTGTTGGGGAGTGGAATGAAAATAATATCAAAAATCTGAAAAGAATATTAAGAGTTTATTACTTGATATATGGCCTAAAAGTGAATCCAATAAAGAGTCAGTTGCTTGGTGTAGGAATTGAGGAAGAAGAAGTCATCGCAAAGGCAACAAGTCTCGGATTTAAACCAGGGAACTTTCCCTTCACGTATCTGGGTTTGAAGGTAGGTGCGAACATGAACCGTATTCACAATTGGAAGGAAGTTATCGATACATTTAATAGGAGGTTATCAAACTGGAAAGCCAAGCTTTTATCTTTTGCTAGACGAGCAATACTGGTGAAATTTGTCCTCGGGAGTCTACCAAACTATTACTTATCGCTGTATAAGTGTCCAGTAGCTGTCATAAAGGTTCTTGAAGGAATAAGAAGGAAATTTCTATGGGGTGGATGCAACTCGGGCAAAAAGATGCAGTGGGTAAAATGGGAAGAACTGTGGCAGCCAAAAAATATGGTGGGCTGGGTATAGGTAGTATAAGAGACTTGAACTTAGCTCTATTGGTCAAGTGGTGGTGGAGGCTGAAGATGGAACCGGAACAACTATGGGTAAAAGTAATAAATGCAATACACAAAAACAAAAGGAGATTTTCCATGATACCATTGAGGATCGAGCAAACGGGGGTATGGAAAACAATCGCAGAAATAAAAAAGGATATGGTAAAAAAAAGGTGTACAAATAGAGAGGAAACTTACAAGCGAAGTAGGAACAAGAAACAAAACAATGTTCTAGATTGATGTTTGGCTCGGTGACAAAGCACTAAGAGAAGAATACCCGTTAATATACCAGCTTGCAAAGAACAAAAACTCAAAAGTAAAAGAATGTTACAGGAAAATAAACGGAGGTGTGCTATGGGATTGGGTTTGGGTAAGAACACCGAACACAGATCAGGAAAAGCAGCAAATGGAGGATTTACAGGGCAAATTAAATTAGGTCAGATTATCGGAGTCAAGCGACATTTGGTTATGGAGAGGGGAAGGCGACAATGAATTCTCGGTCAAAAAGGTTAGAGGTGAGCTGTCAAGACACATAAATATAAACGAATTGGCAGATGATTACTTCTGGAATAATTGGGCAACACAGAAATGTAGTATGTTTGTATGGAGAGCATTAAAAGGAAGAATACCGACGGCTACTCAACTGAGGGAAAGAGGAGTCCCGATTCCTTCAAGTACGTGCAGAGTATACAACAGCGAGGATGAAACGCCTGACCATGTTCTAGTAAAATGCAGATCAGCAAAAGAAGTTTGGGAACAAGTGGCTTCATGGGTGAAAGTACCGACGGTCGCAAACAAAGAAACAATTGGAGAGATCTTTCAATCGATAAATGATCACAACTGGGCAAAGGTAAGAAAAAAGGCTGTACATGCAGTGTTTTTATTAACAACTTGGGTTATTTGGAAAAATCGAAACGAAAGGATTTTTAGAGAAAGGACCGGCAAGTTATACAAGATGATGGAAGAAATCAAGGAGGACTCGTTTCAGTGGATTGGATGAAGCATAAGTCAAAGGTACAATCAATCTCATGGAAGGATTGGCTTTATTTTTCATGGTGAGGATAGTTTTAGTTTGCAAAAATGTAATTGTTTTACTATTTTTATTTAATGTACTGTGATGGTTCTCATAGCATCTTGCTATGGTCTATTGGTTTTCTGTGATAATAAAGTGATTCTGTTACCATTCAAAAAAAAAAAAAAAAAAAAAAAAAAACTAATCCATCTATTTCTCTCCCCAATCCTTCTATCGAGAGTTTCTTTACTACTCGTCTCCCGAAATCCAGTAGCAACTATTCTTTTGGACTAAAATTTCATTTCATTTAGTTTCTTTTATTTTTATAATGTTAATAGTGACTAAAATTCTATCGCCATAAACAAACAACATGAAGATATTTTCTTTTTGTGTTTTTTTTTAAACTAGGATTGAGACCCGCCGCAATGCGGCGGGGATTCTTTAGTTATAACTAAGTCGATCTAGGATCCGTACGTTATGTTAAATCTGTCAAACGGGGAAGAAATAGACGATGTAAAAACATTCACCCAAAGACGCACGTTGCGTCGTGTTAACTCGCAAAATTTAGAATGAAACGTAAAAACGTTAAACCAAAGACGCAGTCGATCTAGGACTCGTACGTTATGTTAAACCTGTCAAACGGGGAAAAATAGATGATGTAAAAACATTCACCCACACACGCACGTTGCGTCGTGTTACGTCGCAAAATTTAGAACGAAACGTAAAAACGTTAAACCAAAGACGGACGTTGCGATTTGTTAAGTCACAAAATTTAGAATCAAGCATAAAGCAAAAAATTTGCGGAAAATGAAAACTATAAAGGACCAAAGTTGAAAGTAAAAAAGTTGTGAGGATAGATTGCAAAAGATAAAAAGTTTTGGGTTAAAAGTAAAAAACAAATAGTTTTGGGTTAAAACTAATTTATGAAATACTTTTAGGTGAAAAGTAAAAAAAAACATTTTTTTTTTGAAAACCCCAAAAGCCATGGTTACGACAACTATATGCATAACTATTTTTTCTTTGGAAAACCCCCAAAGCACACCTCGTGTTGCGGCGAGGCGTAAAACGGTGTCAAATAGTACTAATGTCACACAACCGTTATCGACCACCAAAACTGACTCGACCTAGGATCTGCGTGTTGCGACGAACCTATCAAACATGAAAAAATATAGGTAAAAAAGTTGAACCACACATGCATGTTGCGCCGTGTTAACTTGCAAAATTTGAAACAAAACATAAAAAAGTTGAACCACACTCGTACGTTGCGTCGTATTAACTCGAAAAATTTATAACTATACGTAAACCGAAAATTTGCCAAATATGAAAAGTATAAGTGACAAAAGTTGTGAAGTTAAATTGCAAATAATGAAGAGTTTTGGATTAAAGTTAAAAAAACAAATTATGTAGGGTTAAAATTGTGATGTACTGCAAAGTACATATGTTTATAGTGTATATTTCGGTCAATTTTCGCGTTTTCGATACTTTACGATGAATTCTTGTTTTGAACTTGTTTTGTTTGTTTTGAACATTATGTTTCTTGGCTAGACTTTAGATACTACCTAGATTTGATGATGGTTTAATTTACTTATGGATCTTTTAACGGTTTTTATTGTTTGATTATGGATTGATTTCTGAAAGTAAAGTGTTCTAGATTTTCTGATTTGGTGCGTGTGCGTATTACTTTTGATTGTGGATTGTTTACTGATTCACATAGATTTTAGTGACGGTCTTTATCACATAATAGATCTGTGTTGATTATTTGTATCCTTGCGGGTTCGGGTGATCTTTGGGTAAATCGGCCGATAGCCTTAGAAGCAGTAATTAAAATACAATTAGAAGTAAATATTCTGCTTAACTTGTCGCTGAGAGGCTCGGGTTAGTTATTAGGTCGCGGTGCAATATATAGCTAATTTAGATTTTGAGAGAAGTCGACATTAGTTCCCTAATTGCAGTTGTGTTTAGTAAACCAAGTCAGAACCTAGAATTGCCTTAGATTGTCGCGCTGAGAGGTAGATAGTCGTATTAGGGCACTTTTAGAGTCGTTAGAGGACTGAGAGGAAATCTAACAGTCGGTAATCATAACAGCCTTGTAGGGTTTCCTAGGTTTCTTCCTGAGAAGGGTCGGGAAGTCTTAGCATTGAAACACCTTAAGGTTTAGTATTTTACGATCCCGGCTCCATACAACAATAAAACCGTTAGAAGTCCATTCACAGTTAAACTGGATTCAAGTCTAGGTAGTCCTTAATCTCATCTGAATTAAAACCCTAGTCTTCGTTCGTACTTTAGTTTAATTTCATTTTAAGTATAATTTTAGGATTTTAGTAAACCCCCCCCCCCCCAAACACATCATCTGTTTCATCGTGTCAGTGTCTAGTCTAAGTTTAGTCGTTAACGTAATTCATTAGAGTCCTTGTGGGTTCGACATCCGGACTTACTTTTCTGTGCTAGAGTCGACCGGTACACTTGCCGGTGAGTAGTTTAGTCAGGTTAAAGAGTCTAGATTTTTATTACTTGAGTCTTAATTTAGGGTAATTTTAGTTTAATTAGTTGAACTACTTTTTCCACATCAAGTTTTTGGCGCTGTTGCCGGGGATTCTTGGCAATTGCGTTAACTGCTTTGTTTGGATTTCAACTGATATCGTTACGTGCTTTTTGTGTTTTTGTGAGTCGTAGGAGTCCAAGTACTTTTAGTGTCTTTTTTCGTATTTCCTTGAGTCTTTTATTGGAGTTAACTTACTTGTTTTATTCTTGGTTTTGCAGTTCATGCCCCACACGCGTTCGCAGGGACCAGTGAAGCCACCAATTGACAAGTCTTCCTTCTCCACACCAATCCCTCAGGTTCGAAAACCCCCAACTTCATCTTCAGCCCTTTCTGACTCTACACTTCCATCTAAACCACCGAACTACGACTTCACCCCGAAGTCATCACCCCATAATTCCCCACCACCCTCCCGTCACCCTAGTCCACCACCAGTTCACCAAATGGCCGAAAACCAAACTGTCCACCAGCGTTCCACCGCGGGTTTTACCGCAAACTCACCCATCACCCTCCCTGAAATCACCAATGATAAGTCTTGGCAAATTCCTTCATACATCATGACTGCCATTAACAACTCTTGTCAGTTTCACGGTCGTGATGATGAAGACGCGCCAGCACATATCAACCGTCTCACCCGTCTGTGTAGCACCTTCGGCATCGAAGGTGTGAATCTTGATGCCCGCTATCTCCAAGTCTTCCCCTTTTCGCTTGCTGGCCGCGCAGCCACCTGGCTTGATTCGCAGCCGGCAGGTACTTACACCACTTGGGCTGGACTTAGAGATGCCTTCCTTGCTAAGTATTTCCCACCTGCGAAGGCCTCCCGCCTTCGAGATCAGATCCATTCCTTCAGAATGGAGCCTGACGAACCTTATCACTTAGCATGGGAGAGGTTTCAAACATTGCTCTCGCGTTGTTCCCAACATGGACTGTCGGATTGGGCCTTAGTAGAAAAATTTTATAATGGTCTTACCCCTGAGTGCAAGGCCCGATTCGACACATCCGCAGGAGGCCACCTAATGGGAAAGAAAACTGTGGCTGACTGCAACGACCTCTTTGAGAGCTTCGCTCATGCTGATATAGATCATAGTGCTACCGGCAGGAATTCCAATCCTGTGATTACCTCCTCATCTTCTCGAGGAGTGAATCAAGTCGTTTCAGACTCAAACGTAATATCTCAGCTTGACTATATCACCAAAGAGTTGCTAGAAATTAAGAAGAAGGTAGATAGATGCGAGGTTTGTAGAGGGGGACATGACACCATAGATTGCCCAACCATCACCCTAGAGCAGGTCGAGTATTTAGCAGGTCAAAATAGGGGTCCAACTAACCCGTTCAACAATAGTAACTCTAATTGGCGTGCTAATAATTATCGCTCCTCAGGTAACCCCCCTGGTTTTCCGTCAGGTCAATACCAAAGTAGGGGGCCAGGCTTTTATTCTAGTGGGGGGTCGGGTCAAACAGGTCAATTTGCTAGTTCAGGTTCAGGGGGGCAGTTCAGAGGTGAGGGGTCAAACCAAGAGGTTCAACCTAAGAGTGAGGGGTCAGGTGGTAGTTTGTCTAGGATAGAGGACCTTCTTTCCCAATTATTGGTTAAGGATCAGGCTACCCAACGTACCTTAGAGGACCACGCTACGCTCCTAAAGAATAATCATTCAAGCTTCTTAGACCTTCAAAGGCAAGTTGGGGATATTGCACGCCAGTTGCAAGAACGACCTCCCGGTCAATTTTCGGGCAATACAAGGCCCAACCCATCTGGCTCTTTGAAGGCAATTTCGACCCGTAGTGGTAGGACCTTGGGAGAGATAGTGAGACCCGAGAGTGTTGAGATAGAAGAGGAAGAACCCGTAGATGAAGAGATTGAAATGGAGGCGCCCGGTAAAGTGCAACCTAGGTTAATCCCAGCAAGTACCGCACATCACGGGGCGCCTTCGAGTGAGAAGAGTGTAGGAAAGAAACCCGTTCAAGTCGTTCCTTCACCGAATGTTGATATTTCCCGTGCTCCGTTTCCTTCCCGCCTTAAAAATCAAACCTATTCCAAAGAGTACGGGAAATTTTTAGAGATCTTTAAGCAGCTTAGGATCAACCTTCCATTCATAGAAGCTCTCCAATCCATGCCCAAATATGCAAAATTCTTAAAAGACCTTCTAAAACGCAAGGATAGGTTAGGAGAGGTTTCTAGCATCCCCCTTAGTGGAGGATGTTCCGCCGTAGTGTTGAACAAGGTTCCGGAAAAATTGACGGATCCGGGCCTTTTTACCATCCCGTGCTTGTTTGGGAGTGATACCGAGTGTAGGGCCCTAGCCGACCTAGGAGCGAGTATAAACCTAATGCCATATTCTTTGTATGAGAGGTTAGGTCTAGGAGATTTGTCACCTACACGCATGTCTTTTTCGCTAGCCGATAGGTCCGTTAAGTATCCACGAGGCATTATTGAAAACCTTCTAGTCAAAGTGGATAAGTTCGTCTTCCCCGTAGACTTTGTCGTTCTTGATATGGAAGCCGACGAAAAGGTTCCCATCATTCTAGGACGCCCATTCTTGTGTACCGCCAAGGCCATCATCGATGTCTTCGACGGGAAAATCACACTTCAAGTCGGCGAGGAGAGGGTGACTTTCGAGATAGCACGCTCCATGGAACACCCTAGTGGTTCCGACGATCTTAGTAGTCCTTGTCATTCGGTCTATTTCATAGAGTCTTTCTTATCTTGTGTTGACCATTGCTTTGACTATATTAGTGGAGCCGACCTAGTCGAGAGTAGGATAGAGGAGGTAGTTGAGAAGGTAGAGGAGATTGTTAGTGAGAGTAAAGAGGTAGACGAGGACGAGTGGGTCCCCGAAGTGCTAGAATTGAGTGAAATTAAGAGTGAGAGTGAAAGTACTCCTATAGAGAAACCCGCCCCTTTAGAACTCAAAGTCCTCCCATCCCACTTAGAGTATGCTTTCTTAGGTGAGGGTTCCGAGTATCCCGTCATTATTTCGTCTAAGTTAGAGGAGGGAGAGAAGGGTAGGTTATTAGAGGTGTTGAGAGTGAATAGGGAAGCCATTGCATGGCGTCTTTCGGATATCAAGGGCATAAGCCCCGCCTATTGTACCCACCGGATACTCATGGAAGATGACTATAAGCCGGTGGTGCAACCTCAAAGGCGCCTTAATCCGAACATGCAAGAGGTTGTTAAGAAAGAGGTTCTTAAGTTGTTAGATGCCGGGGTAATTTACCCCATTTCCGATTCACCATGGGTTAGCCCGACCCAAGTCGTCCCAAAAAAGGGTGGGATGACGGTGATCATGAATGAAAAGAACGAGTTAATCCCTTCCCGTACCGTTACCGGTTGGCGTGTATGCATAGACTATCGAAAGTTAAACGACGCCATCCGGAAAGACCACTTCCCCTTACCATTCATTGACCAAATGTTGGAGCGTCTAGCGGGTCAACAATTCTATTGTTTTCTCGATGGATTTTCGGGTTATTTTCAGATCCCCATCGCCCCGGAGGATCAAGATAAAACGACATTCACATGCCCTTACGGCACTTATGCGTATCGCCGCATGCCTTTCGGGTTATGCAACGCTCCGGCAACTTTCCAAAGATGCATGGTTGCCATATTCCAAGACATGCTTGAGACTTCCATGGAGGTTTTCATGGATGACTTCTCGGTTTATGGCACCACTTTCGACCAATGTCTTTCTAATCTTGATAGGATGCTTAAGAGGTGCATAGAGACAAATCTTATGTTGAATTGGGAGAAGTGTCACTTTATGGTGACGGAGGGGATAGTGTTAGGACACAAGGTGTCGAGAGAGGGCATAGAGGTGGATAGGGCCAAGATAGATACCATAAGTAGATTGCCTCCACCTACTAGTGTTAAGTCCGTTAGGAGCTTTTTGGGTCATGCGGGCTTTTATAGGCGTTTTATAAAGGATTTTTCCAAAATCACACGCCCGATGACTAGGATTTTAGAGAAGGATGTACCTTTTGTCTTCGACGAGGAGTGCATCAAGGCGTTCGACTTCTTGAAAGAAAAACTTGTTAATGCCCCGATACTTGTTTCGCCCAATTGGAGTTTCCCTTTCGAGCTCATGTGTGACGCAAGCGATTATGCCGTAGGTGCGGTCCTAGGTCAAAGAGTCGATAAACACTTTCATCCGATCTACTACGCGAGCAAAACTCTCAACGATGCTCAAGAGAACTATACCACGACGGAAAAGGAACTCTTAGCCGTCGTGTTTGCGTTTGATAAGTTTCGCTCATATCTCGTGCTTTCTAAAACCACCGTGTTCACCGACCATTCCGCTTTGCGCTTTCTTTTCCAAAAGAAAGATGCAAAGCCACGTCTTATTAGATGGATTCTTTTGCTCTCCGAATTTGACATAGAAATTAAGGATAAAAAGGGAGCGGAAAACGTGGCCGCCGACCACTTGTCACGATTAGAGGATCCAAAGAGAGAGGAGGTTCGTGAGGATTCCATAGGAGATACCTTTCCCCACGAAACCATAGATTTTGTTAGTGCCGAGGTAGAGGGTTTGCCATGGTTCTCGAATTTGGCAAACTATTTGGCAACCGGAGATCTTGTGAGGGGTATGTCCTACCAACAAAAGAAAAAGCTTCTTAGGGAGGCTAGGAAGTATATTTGGGACGACTCTTACCTCTTTAGGATAGGTGGAGATAGAGTGCTTAGGAGATGCGTTTCAAAGGAGGATGGTTTAGACATCCTTAGACATGTGCACGAGGGTTTAACGGGAGGCCATCACGGGGCGAATGTGACGGCACAAAAGGTATTTGATAGTGGGTTTTATTGGCCAACGGTAGTTAAGGATGCCGTAGAGTTTGTTAGGACTTGTGACCGTTTCCAACGTACCGGCAACATCTCATCCAAGGATGAAATGCCTCAAAATCCCATCCAAGTCTTGGAAATCTTTGACGTATGGGGCATTGACTTCATGGGACCTTTCCCATCCTCTAGTGGGAATAGGTACATCCTCGTGGCCATTGACTACGTTTCGAAGTGGGTCGAAGCTCAACCTTTGCCCACCAATGATGCCCGAGTGGTGGTGAGATTCCTTAAGAAGTTGTTTACGCGTTTCGGAGTCCCTAAAGCTATCATAAGTGACCGTGGCACGCATTTTTGCAATTCCGCCATGGAAAAGGCACTTGCACGCTACGGTGTCACTCATCGTCTTTCTACCGCGTACCACCCGCAAACTAGTGGCCAAGTAGAGAATGCTAACCGAGGGGTGAAGAGAATCTTAGAGAAAACGGTAGGAAAAAGTAGAAAGGATTGGTCGGAAAAGCTCGACGACGCTTTGTGGGCATTCCGTACCGCCTATAAGACACCATTAGGGACAACACCCTTTATGATCGTGTATGGCAAAGCTTGCCATCTTCCGGTAGAATTAGAGCATAGGGCGTTGTGGGCATTAAAAACCGTAAACCTTGACCTTACCGAAGCCGCAAGGAGGAGATTCTTCCAGATTCATGAGTTGGAAGCATTGAGGGATGCCGCTTATGAAAGATCATGGAGTATCAAGGAGAAAACTAAGGCATTGCATGATAGGCGGTTGAGAGGTTTGAAAGATTTTAAGGTAGGTGACAAAGTACTTTTGTTCAATTCACGGTTGAAATTGATAGCAGGAAAATTGAAATCGAGGTGGAGTGGCCCGTATGTAGTGAAAGAAGTGTTTCCATACGGCACGGTTGAGCTATACGATGAGGTCGACAAAGGTGTGTGGAAGGTAAACGGCCATAGACTGAAACATTACTTGGGAGGTCCTATTGATACTACTGAAGAGGAAGAAATTCCTCTAGAGGACCTACCTACCTTTGCCGAACAGTGAGCGCGAAAAGCTTCGCGTGTAGAGTATGTACCGTTTGTAAATTTCTTAATTTTTCGTGTTTTTAGTAGTTTTTCGTAGTTTTTTTTCGGTGTTTGTTTTGTGTTGTTGAGAATTTTGCAGGTTTCATCGCCAATACGGAACGGAGAAAGCATGGAAAAAGAGGTCCCAGGTAAGTGTTTTAGACACTTAGAAACATTTTTGAGGGTTTTGGATGGGTTGGGAAATTTGTGAAAATTTTTCTAACGCATGGAACTTGAAATCAGACGAAACATTCTGCCAAAAATGGACCCTCGCGCGACGCCTAGCCCCTTCGCGTCACGCGAGGGGTAAAGGGTCAAAACAAATTAAAAGTGAACCGCCGCGTAACGCGAGGCCCTAGGGACCCCCCGCCGCGTCACGCGACGCCCCCTTGGACCTTTTGAAAATCGTTTAAACTGACCCTGTTCGTTGCAGACTTCTCCTTTCCCCTTTTCAAAACCCTAAAACGCGAATTTCACCTAAATCACCATAATTCACTTATTTCTTCACCAAATCACTCCGTTCTTCTTCCTAATTCACCACAATCACATTCTCCACAATCTTAGCCATCTGTTTCACCCGATTTCTCACCCCATTTTCACGATTTTGGGCAAATTCGTGTGCAAAAAGTTCAAGACTTCATTTTTCTTGTCCAATCCGATTCCAAGGTATGTTTTCTGTAATTTCTCACTAGTAGGTAGCTTTATTGCTTTGTTTTAGTGTCGGGTCAATCTTGTCTTGGTTTTAGGGTTTGTGTAGGGTCTTAAAGTTAGAACTTTTTGACCTTTTTGTCATGTTAGTGATATGCGGGTGGTTATGTTTGGATGTTTACATATAAATCGGGTCTGCGGATGGTTCGGGTTGGTTTGCTTGAGGTTGTTTAACACTTGTGGGGTATGTTTGTACCACTAGGCATCACGTTTGAGCTTTATGGGTTTGTTTGGGTATAACTATGAATTTTTGCTAAAAAATGAGTTTTGATCTGATTTTTGCAAATGAAGTTAGTTTTCTAAACAGATTTTGTTGCCACCAAAGTTGTGTCAAGGTTTAAAATGTCAAACTCTTACGTGTGTTCGCCTCAAGTGTGGGGATACTTTGGCACTTAAGCTTAATTGAGGACAATTAAAGTGCCGGGAGGAGATAGTGTACATTGAGTCGTAGGTCGTTCGAGTCGTGAGTCTAGAAGTGTTTTTAGGATAGTAGTTTGAGTCTAGTGTCGGGTTTACTTATATGCATGTACAAGTTCACAACTTTTTGCCCGTACTCAATCTCCATTCGGGTAGAATGATGTGTAACTTACGCCTTTGTAAACGGTAACCCATTTTTTTTCGAAATTAGCCGCGAACGAAATGCTATACGGCTATTTCTTTATTGTTTTACTTTTTCTTTGAAAAAAAAAATTAAAATTAAAAATACCAAAAATAGCTTGTGATACTAACAATCTGCATTGGTTTCTTGTCAAATATTTCTTGTTTTGCAGATCATGTCAGGTGCAGGGTCCTCGTCAAACCCAAAGAAGAGAAGAATTAAGTATCGTGGGAATGATAGGAGAGTTTACGCCCAGCTTGACAAGTTGAGTGATCATCCGATGTTAGATTTTGAAGAAGATACCGAAGAAAGGGTTAAGTTGAAAAAGTATGTGGTAACTCAAACTCTGGAACATCGGGTTATAGATTGGGAATGGTTGGAGAGTATGGGGGCAAGTGATAGGGTCGCGGAGTTGTTAGGACCAAGGTTGCGGATGGCTATGGATGCGTGTGAAGAGACGCAATATACCGAGCTTACTATAGAGTTTCATTGTACCTTCCGTCACAAGGAGGGTGCATTTTCTGAAGCTAATGCGGTATCATTTTCTTTGGGGCGAAATTTGTATGAGATGTCTATACCTCAATTTGGAGTGGCATTGGGTTTGTATACGCTGGAAGAAGTGGCGACGGAAGAGTTCGTTAATGGCTTAAGGGGTGTGTTTACTCATGCTCGGCCGAAGAGTTTGGGCCTGGCGGAATTGGGTGAATTTTGGGATTCGATCTCGACACAATTGTTCTCGCACACGAACCTTATCTCATCGGTTCGTGATCCGATTCACAGGTATATTTTAAAGATGTTAGCGACGACCGTTGTAGCGAGGAAGTCGGGGGAAAACAAGGCGAATTGGCTAGATATTTTCGCATTGATGTGTATGGTGGAGAAGCGGAACTGGAACTTAGCTAGCTTCTTCGCGTGGTCATTTAATAGGCCTCGTCGGGGAGGTAAAAGGGCTGCTATGGATATGGGCCCTTACATAGCTAGGTTGGCAAAGAATATTCGGGCCCTCACAAAGTACAAGCTTGATTAGATGAATGAGGGTATGCCTACAGTTCGTTGGGGTGTTTTGGACCTTCAGTTGGCAGGTATTCGTACCCAATCGGATCCACCAGAGTGGAACCATGAGGTTGGTGCTCCTCCACCACGACAGCCGGTACCTCGAGAAAGGCGGGCGGTCCCACTACCACAGCCGATTAGACCGCCGAGACCCGACCCGTTCACTCCCGAGGCTGCTTTTGACTACACACAGCAGAGGATCGATCAGATGGAGAGCAGGATGCGGGTTGACCACCAGTGGACCATGCAGAGCCACCACCGACAGGATGATATGCTCAGGTACATGATGTCGGGTATGTCAGTAGGTGCACCGATACCACAACCCTTTGCAGGACTATTACCTCCACCTGTTTATGGAGACGATCAGCAGACCCCGTATGTTTATGGTCAGTACCCGGGGTATGACCAGTGGGGAGGGCAGAGTGGTCATGCTTACAGTGGTCAGTTCGGTTGGCAGCAGGCTGGCGGTTCAGGTACTCACCAGATGGAGGAGGATTCTGGGGATGATGAGGAGTGATGGAGCGGATGGACTGAACCAGCATATATCCTTTGATATCTTTATTTTTATTTATGCTGTTTTGGTAGATTCGATATGGTTGTATTAGCAGACATATTTTTATTTTTATTTTCTGTTTGAACTTGGGATGTTGGAACGTTGAACGTTTGTAGTAGTTGGTTTGGTATGCTATGTTGGTTTTAGGTTGATGATTTGGAGCCGCTTTCCGTTCGTGTGAGAGAGAGTTTGGTATTGTTTGCTGAGCACGTTCGGTAGTGGAGGGCCTATGTGGAAACGACTGGCACTTTGACAGTCTCACATACTGAGTTAAGTCGTTTTCCTTCTTCTTGTTGTTGTATTTTTATTTTTATTTTTATTTCGTCGTCTAGTTTAGTTAGTTAGTTCGTTATTTATTTCGTAGTTTTAGGTAGTGTCGAGTCGTGTTTTCGTTCTTGCATTAGAGACAATGCAATCTCTAAGTGTGGGGATGGGAATACATGTAAATAATCGAGTCTTAATTATAAAAAAAAAATTGAAAAAGAAAAAAACATTGAAAAATCAGAAAATGTCTTTCGAAATAAAAAGAAGTTTGCAAAATAAAGCGGAAAATGATAGAAAAGAAAATTTTTGCTTGGGTTTGAATAATAATAATATGAGATTTAAATAAACCGAGTTTGCGTCTAGTTTGGGATATGTGGATAGGCTCGGGTTTTGGTTCTAAGTCCCTTTGAGTTAATATACCTTAATTGTCGGTCTGCTAGTGGGTTCTCGCCTGGGAAATATGGGAAACTAAAACTGGCAAAAATAGTATAAGGGATGCCGTTATAAGCTAAGATAGTTAGAGTTTTTTATCTTATCTCGCTGAAAAAGAAAAAATATAGAATAAAAGTGAGCTAAAAACTAAATGAAAGTAACACAGGCCTATGTAATCCGAGTTGGGGATAGCGACTCTACAGCCGGAATGCCTCTGGGATGTGTGAAATCGACTTGCCGAATAAAAGTACCGAAACCTATGTAATCTGTGATTGGGGATAGTGACTCTACAGTCGGAATACCGCTGGGTTAGGGAAAGCATCGTCTAGTCTCACGAATCTGAAAAAAAAAAAAAAAAAGCAAGCTAGAAAAAAAAAATGGAAAAAAATATAGATTTGATTTCAAACTCTCTGTATCTTGGTATAAAACGGTTGGGAATTGGTCAAATGATCGTTCTTTTAGTCCTATAAGCTTGAGTTGGGAGTAGGTGGACTGTTGATTCTAGTGTGAGACCCTAGGTGGATTGACCGCACTTAAATTAAATTCACATGATAAGGGTTTGGGATTGGATTCGGGTTTAAAGTGGATAAAGTATATTCGCAATCGCAGCTAATGCAAGCCTTGGTTTTAATTAATTGTACCTATAATTTTCGACCCAAGTGAATATTTATCTCTAATTCCGTTGCATAATTCTTTTTCAGGGACGAAAAAAGAGTAAGTGTGGGGATGTTTGATGTACTGCAAAGTACATATGTTTATAGTGTATATTTCGGTCAATTTTCAGTCGTTTAGAGTCTAGTTTAGGTTAGAACTGCGATACTGCTGACGTTAAGCTTTGATTTCAGGTCCCGTAGCTCAAAGTGTTGAAAAACGAGCAAAACCGAGCAGTTTGGAAGAAAATCGGGATTCGTACGCGCGTCGGGAAGAGCCGGAAGCTGATAAGAATAAAAAAATAAAAAAAAATATACAATGGAGGCGCCGCGTGACGCGACCCCCCCTAGGCGTCACGCGAGGGGTGTGAAATCCGGAGGAAATTAGGGTTTTTGTTGGATTGAAGAAAAAGAAACCGAACACAACTCTGAATACGAATCAAGAAACCCTAGGACGAATTTCGGAGGTGATTTTGAGCATTCTGGAGTATTTTGCCGAACGGGAATCATCCGGTTGAAGCTTGGATCGTGAGAGTGAAGATCTTTCGGGTTTTATCTCCCGGTGTTCCTTATTTTCGCGTTTTCGATACTTTACGATGAATTCTTATTTTGAACTTGTTTTGTTTGTTTTGAACATTATGTTTCTTGGCTAGACTTTAGATACTACCTAGATTTGATGATGGTTTAATTTACTTATGGATCTTTTAACGGTTTTTATTGTTTGATTATGGATTGATTTCTGAAAGTAAAGTGTTCTAGATTTTCTGATTTGGTGCGTGTGCGTATTACTTTTGATTGTGGATTGTTTACTGATTCACATAGATTTTAGTGACGGTCTTTATCACATAATAGATCTGTGTTGATTATTTGTATCCTTGCGGGTTCGGGTGATCTTTGGGTAAATCGGCCGATAGCCTTAGAAGCAGTAATTAAAATACAATTAGAAGTAAATATTCTGCTTAACTTGTCGCTGAGAGGCTCGGGTTAGTTATTAGGTCGCGGTGCAATATATAGCTAATTTAGATTTTGAGAGAAGTCGACATTAGTTCCCTAATTGCAGTTGTGTTTAGTAAACCAAGTCAGAACCTAGAATTGCCTTAGATTGTCGCGCTGAGAGGTAGATAGTCGTATTAGGGCACTTTTAGAGTCGTTAGAGGACTGAGAGGAAATCTAACAGTCGGTAATCATAACAGCCTTGTAGGGTTTCCTAGGTTTCTTCCTGAGAAGGGTCGGGAAGTCTTAGCATTGAAACACCTTAAGGTTTAGTATTTTACGATCCCGGCTCCATACAACAATAAAACCGTTAGAAGTCCATTCACAGTTAAACTGGATTCAAGTCTAGGTAGTCCTTAATCTCATCTGAATTAAAACCCTAGTCTTCGTTCGTACTTTAGTTTAATTTCATTTTAAGTATAATTTTAGGATTTTAGTAAACCCCCCCCCCCCCCAAACACATCATCTGTTTCATCGTGTCAGTGTCTAGTCTAAGTTTAGTCGTTAACGTAATTCATTAGAGTCCTTGTGGGTTCGACATCCGGACTTACTTTTCTGTGCTAGAGTCGACCGGTACACTTGCCGGTGAGTAGTTTAGTCAGGTTAAAGAGTCTAGATTTTTATTACTTGAGTCTTAATTTAGGGTAATTTTAGTTTAATTAGTTGAACTACTTTTTCCACATCAAGTTTTTGGCGCTGTTGCCGGGGATTCTTGGCAATTGCGTTAACTGCTTTGTTTGGATTTCAACTGATATCGTTACGTGCTTTTTGTGTTTTTGTGAGTCGTAGGAGTCCAAGTACTTTTAGTGTCTTTTTTCGTATTTCCTTGAGTCTTTTATTGGAGTTAACTTACTTGTTTTATTATTGGTTTTGCAGTTCATGCCCCACACGCGTTCGCAGGGACCAGTGAAGCCACCAATTGACAAGTCTTCATTCTCCACACCAATCCCTCAGGTTCGAAAACCCCCAACTTCATCTTCAGCCCTTTCTGACTCTACACTTCCATCTAAACCACCGAACTACGACTTCACCCCGAAGTCATCACCCCATAATTCCCCACCACCCTCCCGTCACCCTAGTCCACCACCAGTTCACCAAATGGCCGAAAACCAAACTGTCCACCAGCGTTCCACCGCGGGTTTTACCGCAAACTCACCCATCACCCTCCCTGAAATCACCAATGATAAGTCTTGGCAAATTCCTTCATACATCATGACTGCCATTAACAACTCTTGTCAGTTTCACGGTCGTGATGATGAAGACGCGCCAGCACATATCAACCGTCTCACCCGTCTGTGTAGCACCTTCGGCATCGAAGGTGTGAATCTTGATGCCCGCTATCTCCAAGTCTTCCCCTTTTCGCTTGCTGGCCGCGCAGCCACCTGGCTTGATTCGCAGCCGGCAGGTACTTACACCACTTGGGCTGGACTTAGAGATGCCTTCCTTGCTAAGTATTTCCCACCTGCGAAGGCCTCCCGCCTTCGAGATCAGATCCATTCCTTCAGAATGGAGCCTGACGAACCTTATCACTTAGCATGGGAGAGGTTTCAAACATTGCTCTCGCGTTGTTCCCAACATGGACTGTCGGATTGGGCCTTAGTAGAAAAATTTTATAATGGTCTTACCCCTGAGTGCAAGGCCCGATTCGACACATCCGCAGGAGGCCACCTAATGGGAAAGAAAACTGTGGTTGACTGCAACGACCTCTTTGAGAGCTTCGCTCATGCTGATATAGATCATAGTGCTACCGGCAGGAATTCCAATCCTGTGATTACCTCCTCATCTTCTCGAGGAGTGAATCAAGTCGTTTCAGACTCAAACGTAATATCTCAGCTTGACTATATCACCAAAGAGTTGCTAGAAATTAAGAAGAAGATAGATAGATGCGAGGTTTGTAGAGGGGGACATGACACCATAGATTGCCCAACCATCACCCTAGAGCAGGTCGAGTATTTAGCAGGTCAAAATAGGGGTCCAACTAACCCGTTCAACAATAGTAACTCTAATTGGCGTGCTAATAATTATCGCTCCTCAGGTAACCCCCCTGCTAGAGTCGACCGGTACACTTGCCGGTGAGTAGTTTAGTCAGGTTAAAGAGTCTAGATTTTTATTACTTGAGTTTTAATTTAGGGTAATTTTAGTTTAATTAGTTGAACTACTTTTTCCACATCAAATTGCAAAAGGTAAAAACCTTTGGGATAAAAGTAATGAAAAGTTTTGGGTTAAAATTAAAAAAACAAATTATGTAGGGTTAAAATTGTAAAAGGTAAAAACCTTTGGGGTAAAACATAAAAAACCCACCAAAGCCAAGATTACCACACATAAGTAAAAAAAAAATCAAAGTGGTTAAATTGCAAAAGATGGAAACTTTTGAATTAGAAGTGAAAAATCAAATTAATCAAACGGGTTAAACTGTATAAGATAGAAACTTTTGAATTAGAAGTGAAAAATCAAATTAAACAAAAGGGTTAAATTACCAAAGATTAAAACTTTAAACTTAAATTGTCAAAGATTAAAACTTTAGGGTTAAAAAGGAAACAAAGATTAAACTTTAAACTTAAATTGTTAAAGATTAAAACTTTAGGGTTAAAAAGGAAAGTTCTAGTTTTTTTTTTTTTTTTTTTTGAAAAACTCACTAAGCACATGTTACAACACATGTATGCATATTCAACTTGCTTATTTATAAAGTTTAAAACTTTAAACTTAAATTGTCAAAGATTAAAACTTTAGGGGTAAAAAGGAAACAAAGATTAAACTTTAAACTTAAATTGTTAAAGATTAAAACTTTTGGGTTAAAAAGGAAAATTCTAGTTTTTTTTTTGAAAAACACCCCAAGCACAAGTTACAACCAAGGTAAGCCTAAACTTGTTGCTTGTTTATATGGTTTTAATTTAATGGCTATAATTAACCTACATATACAAAAAAAAACAAGTGAGGGAATAGTGCCAGACAGCTTGCCTCGCACTTCCCTATTGGACCACTCATTTTTAATTTACTTTTATTCTCAGCCTAAAATTACGGTTCCGCCCTTTGTTTAAAATTACGTTTTTGCCCTAATTCAAAATAAAATTATATTTTTGCCCTGGCTAAAAATTTACGCTTTTACCCTCAGTTCAAAAACTCATTTCTAATTCTACACCCAGTTTAAATTTACGGTTTCGCCCTCCGTCTAAAATTACGCTTTTGCCCCCCTTCAAAATAAAAATATCTTTTTGCCCCTAGCTCGAAATTACGATTTTGCCCCCAACTTAAAATTACGTTTTTGCCCACATTTCAAAATAAAATTATGTTTTCCCCCATAGCTAAAAAAATATGATTTTTGCCATCAGTTTAAAATTATGATTGCGCCCCCAGTTCAAAATATTTTTACGATTTTGCCCTCTGTTCAAAATTATGATTTTGCTCCCATTTCAAAATTTACGATTTCTCCCCCTGTTAAAAATTATGATCTTGCCATCGTTTTACTTTTTTTTTTGCAAAACTATAGTACTGTTTTATTTTGCTTGGTTGACTCAATGTAACTTTTATTGTGTCAAACAGTTGTCTAACACTCGCTCATTGGTCCTGACAAATTAGTATTTTACCACCAGCTCAAAATTATAGACCTGTTATTGTTTTAATTTTTTTAGAAAATTATGGTAGTGTTTTCGTTTAATTGGTTGTCTCGATGTATTTTTTAGATCGTGTTATAAGTAGTATGTACAAGTAACCTAAATACATGCATACATGTTATGAAACTAAGAAATATTTGATTTAACGCCCTGCAACGCAGGCGGGCATAGGTGTAATTTTTATTCGTTCAGGCATGCCTGGTACGTGCTCATTTGTCCTGAAAGATTTTAATTTTGCTCCCAATTTAAAATTCCATTGTTTTAGTTTTTTTAGTAAAAGTATGGTAGTGTTTTTGTTTTAATTTGTTGACTCGATGTAATTTTTTTGAGATCGTGTTATGAGTAGTATGTACAAGTAACCGAAACACAGACATATATGTTATGAGAGAGAAATATTCGGATTATTACCCCGCAACGCGGGCGGGACAAAAACTAGTTTAGAAACATATAACAAACAAAAAGGGCACACTTACAAGCTTATGGTTCATTCTCAAATGATATCATTTGACTTTTTGAAAGTCAAAATCTTTGCTCTTCTTCGTATGAAATCTACAAACAGATATATCGAATTACATTTGTGGAGTAAACCATGTATATTTATTTAACAAATAGCATAGTTTATTATCTTTTTAATTTAAGGATTTTTTTTTCAAGAACGTGTATGATAGGGGATTTTAACCTAGTTATATATATATATATAAATGGGGTACCATTGTATCTGTATTTTTATAATGGAAATGCTCGATTTATATCAATTATGTTGTTGATCTTTTTGTATATAGATAGGTCGACATTCTCTTATTTTTGGTTGAATTGTAGGATTGGATTGACTATATTCTGTAACCGAGCCCAAAACAAATTCACCATAAAGAAAATATTTTTTTAATTATTTTTAGTTCAATAATTTAATGTTGAAAATTAGAATTTATAAGAATTTTCAAGATTTATATCCAGCATCTATTTATAAAGGAAATATAAATATGCTCTATTTTATTTTTAATGGAATTAATTAATCACAGACGAATAACCATGGAAAAGCCATCGATAATATCTCAAACATTTTCATCAATAACTCATCGATATTAGTGTATGCATCCTCAGAGAAGACTTTCCAACCATCAGATAAGACTTGTCAGACCCCATAGAAGACCGGTTGGTAATCCCTCGCTAAAGCGGTTGTCGGCAATCCCTCAGGAATCCATCAGAAACCAAATTACTCATGTCCATATTACGACTTTCACAGATGGATTGTCGCTAATGACCATCGTCGCCAAGTGAACTGTTCGCGGTGATACTCATTTGTTTAGTGATCCCACAACTCCCCCCCCCCTCTTGTACGTCAACTAGAGGTGTACAAATCGGTTTTTTTCAAAAACCGGTTTCGGTTTTTTCACCCAAAATAAAAACCAGTTTTTTTTATAACCGGTTCCGGTTACCAACCGGTTTTTGAGGTCCAAAACAATAACCGGTTTTTGAAGTCAAGAATAGTAACCGGTATAAAAACCGGAGGTTAAAAAAAAACCGGTTATGAAAACACCGGTTAAAAAAAAAACGGTTTCGGTTTTTTTTTCCGGTTTCGATTCTAAAACCGGTTTTTTTTGTACACCTCTAACGTCAACGCCTCAGATTTTTTTCCATCCCTCCCCTCCCTCCCTCCCTCCCTAACCCATGGTATGTACTATCTTTCTCATCCCTAAACGTTTTTAACTTAATTCATTCAAATAAATAAAAAAATATACAAAATTAAAAGATGTTTCTTTTAACATAAAAGAATCAAGGTTGTTTCACCCATCTCATCTTGTTATGTTTTACAGCACTTTCTTTCTCTTGTCCTCTATTTCAACAAGAAAATACCATAAGTCCATGATTTCTTCATCTTTGTAATAAACTAAGAATTCTTCGTATTTGGGTTAATAATTTGGATTTGTTTGAGTTCGTAGTCCATCATAAATCCACCTTGAAACACCCCTCACATTGTGAAGATGAATTTGTTAATGAAAAACTACATGTGCTAGCTAAAAAAATAAATAAAAGTCATGGTTTCTTCATGTTCATCACAAACATGTGAGTTTATTTCATTATATTTAAGTTAATTATAAATCATTAACATTGGCACAAAAACATGACTTTAGCCTTAGAAAAAAGATAGCACAATTCGGGTAGAAGATTATGCAGCCACACAACTTCAACAAATGCGTTAAAAACACAGTATGCTTATTTGACAGATAGCGAGAGAAATGTTAAATGATATCTAAGATGGATATTTATGTTTACCAATTAGATTGTATGTTCATCGTTCGAAAGATAGATTGTTGGTGCATATATCTCCCGTCGTAGTATATCTATTTTGTTTGTACTGAAATTCTTAACGTATGGGTCAAATACAATCTACAAATATTCGTGTTTTGGTTAACAAGCCCTGCGAACTAGGGGTGTGCAAAAAACCGAATTAACCGAACCATAACCAAATTAACCGACAAAACCGAACCGAAGAAACCGAACCAAATAAAAAACCGGTGGGTTGGTTAATGGTTATCATTTTTTCCATACCACCATAAGCGAACCGAACCGACATGTAATAAATCTTTGTAGGATTTGGCATTATTGGTTCCATGTTTGAAAAAGATTATCATAGTTACCCTTGGCACAAATGTGCTTATAGTTGTTATTGTCTTATTTATAACTCAAGATTATAGTTTTGTTTTACAATATAAACAACAACTGAAATCACAAACAGATCAGAGAAAACAATTGACATAAGAAACTAGCAATGTGAAACAATTGAGTTTACATATGTAACTATAAACTCAAAACCGAATAAGCTCAAAATATACAAATAGGTAAAGTTATTGTACAAATGAGTCTTAACATACCAAATACCCTTAACGTAAGAAGTGAAAGAGAGAACCTTTTTTTTAATCTTTTTTTTCATCTTATTAAGTATGTATTTTAGTCCCAGAATGAAAAAAAAAATCGTGATTTTACACCAGTAGAGTAATTTTGTAGCGTAATTATAGCTACTATACTATTGTAAAATCACAAATTTTTTTTAGATTTTTCTTAAGCAGTGGGAAAAAAAATTCTCAAAAAAAAAATCCATTCCTTCACTTCTTACGTTAAGCGTATGTTGTACGTTAACTCATTTGTATCTGATCTTTACACTACATATGTAACTATAAACTCAAAACCATATAAGTGCAAACAGGGGCGTAGCTTAGTGTGAAGTGGGGGGTGCAACCCCCCCCCCCCCCCAATTGTTTCGATTAAAAGTGTAAAATTTCTTATTTTTAGTCCAAAATTTTTAAAATTATATAAGATTGTCCCCCCAATTATTTTGCCTAAATGTTTATACAATATATAAATTGGGTCCCATAACTTTCCGCCCCCTCGAAACTTTTGATCAACCTCCGAAATATGCACAATTTAAACATTTGCTCTCATATCTTTTGAGTACACATATAAATCATTCTCCACATTCAACTTACAATCAAAACCAAACCAATAATTGATCATTACATGAATGTTACACTGTTTCAACCTATCCAAATCACTCCTTTTTCAACAACTTGAAAAAAGAAAAGAAAAGAAAATCATCCCAAATATATCTGAAAGAAAGCAACACAATGTACCTAAACATAGACATTGCAATGGCAAAGTAGAAGAAGATTGATTATTTATCTTTCCTTTTGGTACAACTTACAACCCAAAGGAAAATGAAGCATCAGTGAGTGACACAATCACTAACAATCTTTAACTTTATCTTTTTCAGTAAAAATTCCACCTTTTCAGTATAAAATCATCAATCCCTCAAACCAAACAACAAAAGCTTCAAATCCCATTTCTGTCCCCTAAACTTTATGCAGAAATTCCAATGTACAACTCTTAATGCACAATGTACAACTTATTCCAAAAGCATGATGAACACTCATGTCTGCACAAGCAATGAGAAGAAACTTTGATCATAAAAGTGAATCCACTAACATGTTTAACAGAATAAATCATTGATATAAGTTTTTACCTGATCAGTGAACACCAAACACTTTTTTCATCATGACAACACGAGTGAGTTCCGTTGGATCAAGAAATGAAGTGTTTTGATCATTAGATCTAGCAAAAGGTCAACCGTCTTGAAGAACTTGATATCTTGATCCTTGAAACATTCTTTAGCCAGAATCTTCAAAAGTGAAAAAACAGACGGTAAGAACGTAAAGCGGAATTTCTGACACAACGCGAATCTAGTACGGTAATAAGTACATAAATTGGAATTTCTGACATCACACGAATCTAACATTGTAGGTTTGATTTTAGACTAAATGGAACACGTTTAGATAAACGGGTCATGTTCGAGTTGGGTCATAGGTTGACCCAATTAACCCATTTAATTTTATATTTATTTTTTAGAGTAAATTTCTGTTTTCGTCCCTGAAGTTTGTCCATTTTAACTAGTTTAGTCCAAAAATCTAATTTATAACAAAACCATCCCTAAGGTTTGCATTTCTTAACGTTTTTCATCCCTAAGGTTTGCATTTCTTAACGCTTTTCATCCCTAAGAATTAAATGAAAAAGCACCCTTAGGGATGAAAAGCGTTAAGAAATGCAAACTTCAGGGGTGGATTTGTTATAAATTAGATTTTTGGACTAAACTAGTTAAAATTGACAAACCTCAGGGACGAAAACAGAAATTTACTCTATTTTTTAAAATATGTTTATATGTTATAATATATTCAGATTGGGTATTTTACTATTTTATGCCCAAAATGTAAAGTATAAAAGAGAAAGGAGTCTTATACTTTAAACATAATCATTTAATGTACATTTGTATTTTAATGTTGCGGTGTGTAATTTTAGAGCAATGATAATTTGAGATAAAAAAAAAAGATAACATAAAAGAAAATAATATTTCGGGTTAAACGGGCCGTGTTCGTGGAATCCCGCGAAAACTAGTGCCGTTTCGGGCTCTAGTCGCATAGGGATGACCTCGGTACCGATACTGAATATCGCTAAATATGAGTACCAGTACCGAAAATGTTCGGTACAATATGGCACCAATATTTGTATGTAAAATTCGGAAAAAATACCAGTATCGAACCGAAAATACTGGTACCGAAAACAAATTCCAATCGGGAAATTTGGTACTGGTACGGTACCAAGTACCAAATGTTCATCCCTAATATCACGTTCAGGTCCAACCTGCCAACCCGTTTAACAACCCGTGCATCTTAAAAAAAGGGATTTTTTTTTTGGGGGGGGGGGGGGGGGGAGCATACCCTGGTTCAAAATCCCGGATCTTGTAATCCCAACTTGAAACATTCCAATTTGTTCAACAGATCCAAAATGCTAGATTTCCTGAAGAGAACATGAAGAATCTTGAAAAACAATTCAGGATGAAGTTATGATCTTTATAACAAAAAACAAGAGTAGAGATCTTACAATGCTAAGTAAGTCCTTAATACAAGTTAACATCACCGTATCTTCTTGAATACGGTAGTAGTTCTTCAACCTCGATTCGTGAAGAAGCGCTTGTAGTTTTCTTGATTCTGCTACGGTTAATCGATTCAACTTCGGCTATAAATATGCTGTAAACGGGCCTATGATCCGAAAATCTTGATTCCCCGCGAACATATGACATTTGATGGAGTCCTCTACCGTACCACAATATTCGATCACACCTTCACACGAGAAATCAGTTAACGTTTAGTCGTTAATGAAGATCACAAACGGGGTCTCTTCTTTGTCCAAGTTTTTATTATTTTAAAGATTTACCATGCGGGAGTTCTTCGTTTTTCTTTCGGGTGCATATCATCACCCGCGTATCTATCCGAATTATTTGAATATTTGTAAGTCGGAGGGAAATATATCTTCCCTTCGCTCCATCCTTTAAACGCGCGTCCCCTTCGTTGTTCTATCCGAAGCTGATCTTTTTCCAATAAAGCCCTCCAATTTCGCATCTCGACAAGCGCTTTCGCAGCTCGATACGAGAGCGCGATCCGGTAATTCAAATCACCAAGCCATATGATTCGACTACGCGCACAAGAATACAAGAATCGGTTAACAATCATTAAGCGATACAAAAAACTAGAGAGTTTAACAATCTTGTGAACATTGACATACTCATGCTCGAGGATCGTTTGAGGAGAATTCTCGTCTCCCGTTCTTTGAACGCGTGGAAACCGAGTTTTTCTAAGAATTTCCATAACGTCAGAGTTTCGCCTCAACTCATCGCCTTCCTTTTGACCCGAAGTCAAGTGACTACATATGAAGCAAAAGCTCGTTTGATGCAACGACATGCTAATTGAGATCGAACCCTACAACCGTTTAACATAAAGATCAGCGTAAATCGCTTTAGGATCGTGTAATCGTGTTTTAGGATCTATATATTTTTTTGAACTTTGAAACTATTTATGATGTCATCCGGTTTTTGAAACATGTTTGATCGGTCGCATTATGAAATGATCGGATAAAGTGTTTACCTTGTTTCCGAGATAACCCATCAATCCTCTACCAACACAGGATACTTTCATGTTACGAACATCGTCTCTAAGATCACTTTTGACCCATATCGTAAGATAAATCCCGACCATTTGCTTACTCGCAACCAAACAATACATCGAGTTCCCAACCGGTTTATCTCTTTCCTCCATCGAAAACAATCCACTAAACGGAGCCTGCGAGTAATTACTATAACAAGGCGAATCATCCGGCCCGTTATCTTCATCCGAAGATCCACCACCCCACCGCGAACACGGATCGTAATCACTCGACCTGTTTCCGAACATTGCTCGATCACAAACACTGTATCTGCGTTCGAACTGGGGCTGCGAAACCTGCAAGCCGTACTCCGTCATCCTCATGCTCCGGCTCAACGATTGGAAAGACCGACGTTGGAAAAACGACGAAGTTCGTGGTCGTGTTGATCCTTCGAAATCGGAGTCTAGTTCGACTACTGGATCGGGAACCGGCGATGGGGTCTGGCATCCACCAGTCGTTCCCGGAAGACTGTTGAGCGTCTTTCGAATCAGAGCTAGCCATTTTTTCGCCGGAATGTTGTCTTCGGTGCCCAAAACGTTGCCGGCATTCAGCGGAACGATTTCTTGGAACCTGATTCAATATCAACACACTTTATGTTATCCGGATTACTATACTTTACATGTTAAAAAGAATATAAACAAAAAAGTTTGTTCTTGTCTAGAGTTCAGCGTGTGGTCCACAGCAACTTTTCGACCCCTCAGGGGCGAGGCTTTGTTTTTAGTAGATTAGGGTTTTCTATTCAGAAAGGGATGGCGGCGCAGTTTGTTGCTCGTCTACCTGCTATCCTTATGTAATTTGCCTTGATGATTGGAATGAAAATGCCTTTATTTGAAAAAAAAAAGAACGAAAAGTTTATGCAGGCGCAGGTCCCACCCTCCCCAGACCCTACTAGTAGCTTAACTACTACGAGTGGAATTATACTGGGTACGTTTATCTTGTTTGTTTATCGCGGAAATAAATACTAACCCGAGAACATAAATGTCGGCTGGCGGTGAAGTATGTAACCAATCTTCAAGATTCAAACTACTCGTAGGCGATTTTCCGGCCACATTCCAGGTGGCTGCAAAGATTCTATTACAAGATATATATTTAAATAAATTAGAAACATGTAAAACATTAACAACATACCAAATAGATGATTTGGATCAACAAACCTGTAATGATTGACATCTGTTACTTGACCAGCATCAAGATCGATTCTACTCCGGTTTCGGCTATTCACATTCTTTTTACTTGATCTTTCTGTGATAAAGTTTTGATTTTTAGCATTTTTTTCATATTGGTTTAACTTATAGTTATGTAAATTGAATTGGGTATTTTTAAATATATAAAAAAATGAAAATTAAACCTGTTCTTTTGTTTTTCTTGATGTTACAAGCTTCTCTTTCATTAATATTGTTGACCCATTCTTCATCTCCATCTGCAAAATTAACAGAATATATATAGATGTTTATAAAATGTGTTATTAACTTATTAAATCCTAAATTAAAGAATTATTACATAAAAATGTAAAAATCATAAATTTTACACATTTGTTAATTTATGATAAAATCTTAATTAATTTTTTTTAGAACAGAATATATAGATGTTTATAAAATGTGTTATTAACTTATTAAATCCTAAATTAAAGAATTATTACATAAAAATGTAAAAATCATAAATTTTACACATTTGTTAATTTATGATAAATCTTAATTAATTTTTTTTAGAACAGAATAAAATCTAAATCAAATTATATAAAAAGAGAGTGAACAACAACTACTGAAGACCAAAAAAGGAAGAAGAAAACAAAGAACAGATCTTGAACTGCATTTAGAAAAAAGTGGATAAAAGCCATTAAGATTCCAAATAAAATATGAACTGAAATATTCAGTCATTAATACAGAAATAAAGCAAAAACTGCAAGTCAATTAGTGTTGTTCCCTATACATAAACACAAAAATAAATAAAAATTTAAAAAATTTAAAAAATTTAACTGATGAACAAAATCACAAATTACCTCTAGAACTAAAATCATCAGCATGAAAATCTTCAGCTTTGCTCTTAACACCAAACCATCTCTTGAGTGTTTTAGGCCAAGAAACCTTCAATAATCCAACATCATTAAAGTCAATAATATCTCAATACATTTTAAACAAATAACAATCAAATGTCAAAAAAAAAAAAAAAAAAAAAAAACCCAACAAACCTTGTTCTTCTTGCATTCATCTCTCATTGTTTCAAAACCACATAAAGATTCCTACCCAGTAATTAATTTACAAAAACTAACTTGAGATGATAAAAAAGATTGAATTTTTATGGATACCCAGAAGAGTGATGGATCTCAAGATATAAAGAGGAGAAGAAAGTGGCAGTTTCTTGGCATTTTGGTTTCAAAAATTGCAAACAAAGAGTCAAATCAAAGAGAAACCAAACCCCAGTTGGGTGTTGTTGTTTCTGCCTGCAGGAGTCTATTCTTACTTCTTACACCTATTTGTTGTGTACGCAAGAAACAGAAAGAAAGAAATAAAGAAAGAAAACAAAGCTACAAAATTTCAAGAAAATGTGAAATAAAAAGTTGGGTATTGGGGAAATGGGAAGAGGGTTTTCTTCTCTGCAAAAAACCTCGTTCTGGGTACATCAAAGTATGGAAGTTAAAGAGAATAAAGAGGGGGGGGGGGGGGGGGGTTAGGGGGTGAGTGGGTGGGTGGGGGGTGGGGTGTGGGACCTCTCTCTCCTATTTCTTCAACAATCGAGGCTTTGAGTCTTTTCCTCAAATTCTAGGCCTAAGTTTTTAATGAGAAACAATATTAATGTGAGGGATTATGGCAATATTATGGTGTAATTAGTTGGTTACAAATTGTGTAGTTACTAATTATGGATTACTTGCATAGGTGTATTTTGTTACTTTTTGGTTTATGATTCTCTAAATGGTATTTATAGTGCGGTTTTAATTTGGTTGTTTGGTTTTTAAAAGTCATTACTGAAACTATTGTGCTCGTAAAAACTGATTATAATAAGTTGTTTCGACAGAACATGTAACATGTTGATGAAATAGTGTGGTGTTATTGTTTTATTTGTTTTCAAAAACGGAATGATTTTAGTAATAATTTGGAGATTTTGGGTTTCGGCGTAACTTGTTGCCGGTTTACCTGTCATTCTTATGTAATTTTCTTTACGTTGTATGTCTTTCAAATCTATAGGGAATTAATATGAATTTGAAAATCTAATAACCATATGGTATGTTTTACATTTAATTACGCTAGAGGGTATGGGAGGCATAGGTTGGGTCATCAATCGTCACGTAGGACCATTAATGGATTGCTACATCACCCCTTTGTCTCGTCCACTATGGTTGACATGGATTAAACCATAGCAACCATGAGCCTCCTTTCCTTTTTTAATATTTCCTTTTCCTTTTCACAAAAATAAATTAAAATAAGAGAATAGTGGTTTGGATTATGACCACACCCTTGGGATAGTGGTTTTGCATGATGGATTAGAAGTGGATGACATGACGCTGATGTGGAGGGTCATGACCACACCTGATAGCCTTATAGTGTGATGAGTGGTTTTTTCAATGTTTGATCAACTTGGTCAAACTTTTGATGAATCTTGGGTTTTACATTGCATATTAAAAGTGTGTTAATGGTTTTTCAATTTTTATAAAACTTGGTCAAACTTTAGATGAATATTGGTTTTTACATTGCATTTCAAGATTTGTCTTTTGTTTTGGTGGGTGTGTTTACACTTTGCATAGAATATGAATCTAAGGAATATTTAATGTGAGGGATTATGAATATTTTGGTATAATTAGTTGGTTACAAATTGTGTAGTAACTAATTATGGATTACTTGCATAGTTACGTATTTGTTTCTTTTGTTCTATTTCTATAAATGATGATGTATATTTATACTACATTTTTAATTTGGTTGTTCGGTTTTTAAAATCATTACTCAAACTAGTATGCTTGTGAAAACTGATTACAATACGTTATTTTGACCGAACATATAACATGTTGATAGAATAGTATGGTACTATGGTTTTATATGTATATTCAAAGGCGGAATGATTTTAGTAATAATTCAAAGATCTAAGAACCATGTTATAAGTTTAGTGAAAGTGTGATGAGTGGTTTTTTCCCAACTTTGGTCAAACCTTAAATGAATCTTGGGTTTTACATTGCATAATTAAAAGTGTGTTAATGTTTTTTCAATTTTTTAAAAACTTGGTCAAACATAAGATGAATCTTGGCTTTTACATTGCATTTCAAGATTTGTCTTTTGTTATGGTGGGTGTGTTTACACTTTGCATAGAATATGAATCAAAGGAATATTTGAGCACAACTAAAGATGGGTCAAGTAGATTTTCATTGGGGTTCGAGCAATACATACCTTTATAGGGTTCAATCTGCATGAAAATAACTATAATGTTCTTGTTTTTGGGGTTTTGGGAGATTTTGTGGAGTGTTTTTAGGATGTTAGCTTTTGTAGGTTAGGATAATTGTTTACAATCTCCTTAAAGTCTTCCTTTTGTTTGCAAGCAATCCAACAATATGTTCTTTACCATAGATCAAGAAACTTGTCATTTTAAAACATAATCAATAAATGGTCCCAACCCCACTCGGAATTGATTCATTTTAACCTTGGAAAAAAGTGCATCAAGATTCGTAATATTCTCATAGGCCAACACTAAACTAATGACAACCTGTCCGTTTATAATGTAATCTCGTTATGAAATTAAACTATAGCCTTAAATAAGACTTACTATGCGATCTATGAACCACACATTCTTTCACGATCCGAATGATAAGATTAGAGAAGGTTACCGCGACACCAACTTTCTAAGTTGTAACCCATTACTTATGACATTTACCTTCTTGCTCTTAAACCATATTCTATGAATTATGCCATTTTTTAGGATTTAAGTCATTGTATGTGTAACTGGTTAAGACATTCAACTTCGTTTAACGTAAACTAAAATCGACCCACAAATTGTCCATGGCTTTATAGTCTAGTGACATTTTAGGGGTGGGATAAGACTTTGGGACCAATAGATACTGGGTTCGATTCCCTTTCTCATATTTATTGGGTTTCCTCCTGAATTGGTGTGTAGGCATTATGCCTAGTGGAGATGGATATGATCAGGTGGTTCCGCTGGTGCCACGATATTACTCCAGTGGTCCATCAGTAATCTAAATTTGCCGTTAAAAAAATCGACCCACAAATCAATGCAACCTCCTAGAGTTTCGCATCGTGACCTATAATTATGTATATAATATTATTAAAAAATTAATCATAGCTTAGCTAGGTTAAGAACAAAGTTAAATCTTGGACTAATCCAAGTAGTAACACATGGTTTTGGGGAAGTTCTAATATTCTAAAATCACATGGTGCATGTGGGAGACTGTGCTTGGTCTTTAACCAAGGGACTTGAATGAAAAAAATAATATTACATGCAAGTGTTTTAATTATTAATAATATTTAAATATAAGGGCTAAACTCTATTAAATTAACACTTGTAGCCCTCCAAAACTTTAACAAAAAGGTTAGGAACAAACATAGCGCATGTAGCCCACTACTACCCCTACACCACCCCCCTATTAAACCTTCACCCAGCATCAACAACCAAACCAGTTGATCTCTGTTAAGGTTGTCTAAGACATGTCCCAAATTAAAAAAGTAATACATCTTCATAATAAAATATTATTTACTTAAGCTTGGATATATATAGAGAGAGAAAGTGGAAAATACAGTTAATATTAACGTATGAGCGCACGCGATGAGTATTCCGCATGTTATATGTTTTCGAGTTTGTTAAGCCGCACGTTATGGGTGTCCGGGTTTGTGAAGTAGTGTCCGGGTTTGTAAAGTACGCATGTTCTATTTATAGGATCAGGGTTCAGTGAATCCGCATGTTATAGGCTGTCAGGGTTTAGTGAATCCGCATGTTATAGGCTGTCAGGGTTTAGTGAAGCCGCATGTTATAGGCTATCAGAGTTTGTGAAGCCGCATGTTATATTTTCACAGCGTACGCATCGTGCGTTAAGACCAATTATACAATAACCGGCCCTCCTATCTCTCTCTCTCTCTCTCTCTCTCTCTCTATATATATATATATATATATATATATATATATAATTTTGGATTGAAAGGTGTGTAAATATGGTACATTTTGATTTTAAAATAAGAAGTTGTACAAGATTTTTATATATTTTTAATGATGAGAGCCATGGAAAATGCGTTTAGTGTTTTTTTTTTTTTTTTTTTTTTGACATGTTCAAAATATTCCAATTCCTGAATGCTAATAGTCTCATCAAATCTTTCTATATTAATAAATAAAAATTCTTTTTGGATACGTGTTATTCTCTGGTAATTTCTCACCCTTATTTTTTTATTTATCTCTTTTATTAAATAATAATAATAATAATAATAATAATAATAATAATAAACATCAATTTAACTAAATCTATTTATCTCTTTTGTTTTCATAATCTGAAATTGATTTCTTTTTTTACTCTAATGTTTCAATCTTTGTCAATTTAAGTCTAAAGTTTCAATCTTTGGTATTTTAACCCCTTTGATTACTTTGATATTTTCACTTCTAATTCAAAAGTTTTCATCTTTTGCAATTTAACCTCTTTAATTTTTTACTTTCAACCCAAAGTTTTTTATCTTTTGCAATTTAATCTCAACACTTTTTTTACTTTCAATTTTAGTCTCTTAGGTAGAGGATCCTGTAAAAAGTGCTCAAAGTGTGAGAAGTGTATTATAACATTATATATAATACTATATAACACCATATAAACACCGTATAACAATATGTAACACCATATAATACCATATAACACTATGTAACACTATATATTGTTATATAACAAATATAACACTATAGTTTGTCTGATAGCATGTCTATGATAGATGTATAGTGTTATATTTGTTATATAATGTTATATAGTGTTACATAGTGTTATATGGTATTATATGGTGTTACATATTGTTATAAGGTGTTTATATGGTGTTATATAGTGTTATAATACACTTCTCACACTTTAGGCCCTTTTTACATTATCCTTACCCTAGTCTCTTATATACTTTTTATCTTTCATAAGTTCTTCGTTTAACGTGTCGTTCTAAATTTCCGAGTTAACATGCCGCAACGTGCGTGTGGGGTTCAATGTTTTTTCATCTATTTTTTTCCTGTTTGACATGTCCGTTGCATCGCATCTATTTTTCCCCGTTTGATAGGTCTGTCGCAACGTGCCAATCAGAGATCGACTTAGTTATTTTTTTCTCGGTTTTAAACACAGGCTCGTGGTCATGTGAGAAACATTTGCCTTTCATCTAACATGATATATAAATAATGAATCACCCCGCCGCATTACGACGGGTGGTAATTCTAGTATTATTTTTGTAGGAAAATGCAAGACTATCTAAATATTACTAACTTTATACTAGTTTCGTCCAAGTTAATTATCTGATATTTAATTATCATTTATCATGTAGTAAACGGTTAAAAATAATGTCCCAAACCTCTCTTAATGCATTAGGTTAATTAAAATTATTTTCAGATCTCGAAGGGACATCCTAATTGTTATGTGGTATGCTTCACAACCAAAACATTAGAAGTTCAAATCTTAAAGGATGCATGTATTGATGTATTTATTTAAAGAATTGTTGTTAGATTTTTCATAAAAAATGAATAAAGAATACTTGTAAACCAAAATCAAAACTAATGATTATTAGTGAACAAAAAATTGAAATATTACAAGATGTTTTTTGTATTACCCATGATATAAAGAAGTTTGCATTTTGGGACAAAGACTTATTATTTCTGTTAATTAGTTTGTTATAAGTAAAAAAAAAAAAATAATGATAGAACTTCATAAATGTTTCATTTAAGTCACTTATGGTCAAGTATTATATGGCTTGTTAAATAGGGTGATTCAAATTAAATATTAGGTCGGCTGGTATACACTGTAGTTGTTAATTTTAATTGGCATCGGTTAACACTCGTCATATCGCTCCTGAAGAGTGTTAAGGGGCATTAAAAGCTTCACGTGTTAAGATATTAACTAGGAGAGAGAGAGAGAGAGAGAGGGAATCAAACATAGGAAAAGTTGCACACGCACAACATGCTATATATGTGTGTATATATATATATAGGGTAAGGTTCATGCGAGAATCACCTTTATTGCGAGAACCAATGTGAACACAAAATAAAATCTAAAAAAATCAAAAAAGCACTAAAAAAAATTTAATATTTTTTTTAAAAAAATCATTATATTTCGTTACCATAAAAAAACTTTTTTTTTCGAGTAACAGTTATCCATGCACATGTGCATATGTATCATTACATTGACAAATTCGGTAATACGTTATCAAGAATAGACAATTGCACTTTAATTTACAATACCATTCGTAATACAATACTTTTTACATTACCAATATTCAAAATGCACATGTGTATCATTAGGTATAACCATGATATAACGTGTTTTGGTACAAAAAGTTTGTGATATTGAATGGAGAAATAGGCCCATATACATGTTTTTTGGTTAGTTATATCTAGTGGTTGATGGTTTGGTTATAGATGTCAATTTATGATGTAATATGTTGATTGAATGGTATAAATGGTGTTTACATACATGTAATAAAGTGAAAATATTGGTAATGGTATTGTATTATGGATGGTAGGAGGTAATGGTAGTGTATTATGGATGGTATGATAGATGAAAGGGAAAGTGTATTCAAAGTAGTGTACCAAAACACCTTATTTCATGTTGATACATATAGATGCACATGTGCATAGTAATGTAAAAAATATTGTATTACACATAGTAGTGTAAATGAAAGTGCAATTGTCTAATAGTTGTAATGAATTACGGAATTTGTCAAAGAAATGACAAAATGCACATGTGCATGTTAGTATATTATGGATGGAATGATAGATGAAATTGAAAGTAGTGTACCAACACACCTTATTTCATGTTGATACATATGGATGCACATGTGCATTTCCAATATTGTTAACGCTAAAAGTAGTGTATTACACGTGGTAGTGTAAATGAAAGTGTAATTGTCTAATATTTGTAATGAATTACGGAATTTATCAAAGAAATGATACAAACGCACATTTGCATGGATAATGACTCGATTTTTTTTTTTTTTTTTTGAAAATTGTTTTTATTGTAAACGAAATATAGCGATTTTTACAAAAAAAAAAAAAAAAAAAAAATAGTAAAAAAATTTAGGTGTTTTTTAGATTTTTTTAAGTATTACTGTTTGTGTTCACACTGGTTTTCGCGGTTCTCGCAATAAAGGGTGGTTCCTAACGGATCCTTCTCCTATATATATATATGTATGTATGTATGTATGTATGTATGTATGTATGTATGTATGTATGTATGTATGTATGTATGTATGTATGTATGTATGTATGTATGTATGTATGTATGTATGTATGTATGTATGTATGTATGTATGTATGTATGTATGTATGTATCTTAATAATTTAAGGGCATTAATGGGGGTTAAACCAATTCCTTGGTGTGAGATGAAGTGAAAGAGTGTCAAGTAGGTGATGTAGCACCTACGTGTAGTTAACGGGTGTGAAAGTATACCTCATGGCCTAAGAACTTTGCTACTATTCAATAATTTTTATATATGTATTTATTTAATTTAAAAAGAAACAATAGTTAATAAAGAAGATGTATAACTGTTTCAACGTAATTAGGTTAAAAATCTACTAAACGTTTCATAATAATGAAACAATATAGAACTTTTAAATTGATTAAATGACATAGATTACACATTAACTTACACACCATCACATTTTCCTTTGTTATTTTGATATATTTTTTTGCATTGTTTGGGTGACATGATATGACCATAACACGAAAAGTCTCACAAGCTAAAAGTTAGATTTGACAAATATAAATATAATAGTTGCATATTTATATAAGAAGATGTGTAGTGGAAGACACAAATAATGCCCTTATCCTTCGGTGTTTTATATCATGTGGTAGTCCAGTCAGCAATGGCGCATTATGAGGCGTTTTTCTAAAATGGGTGTAGTAGAGATGTAGGCATTGTGGGACATTATATTAAAAGGGGTATAAAAAATCAAATAAAGAAAAACCATCAAAAAAAAGGTATTGGCCAACCAAAAAGAATAAAACTTGTGATTGGCCAAAGATTTTGAACATGGGTGTGGAAAAAATGACGCCATTTGCAATTTTAAAAAAAAAAAAAAAAACTTTTCAAGGGTGGTTGTGGGGCGTTTCTTAGGGGAAAAGAAGCCCAAAACCCCCACTACGAGATGTCTAAGAGTCTTATTGACTTCATGGACTACAATAATTATAGGTTCTTAGTATGAAGAATTAAAAAGTGATGCACCCAAATAAGACCTCAAAACCTAAGCTTTCAAAACCAAAAAAAAAAAAAAAAAAAAAAAAAAAAAAAAAAAACCTGGTGTTGATCTAGTCGAGCTAGCTTTTGTATTAGGTTTACCATAAGTTTTGCATCACGTTTTGATTTCGTTACATTTTGCTTTTGTGTTCATTTTTATATCATGATATTGACACATCTATTCTTCATAGTAGAAATCTAATGTACACGACATTTGGTTAAACAACAAATTGGGTGGATTTAACGATTTAGAGAACAAAATTTACGCTAGAAAAATACAAGAATGTGGGGTCAAAAAGAGATTTTCTTGAACAGTGTGAAATAAACACAGAAAAATAGGAGAGAATCTCAATTACATAGACATGAGATGCCACCAAGTCACTTTCATCTAGTGTTTGGCTTAAACTATTCTTTTATAATTCATATATGATAAAATTCATATTCATATATGATAAAATTCAAACTAAATGAACAGTGAATTTAGGGTATATTAGAATATCGGGTATGATGAAAGAAGTTGGATGGTAGCATTTGTCTGTGATGTTGATATGGGGAGGTTTTAAGATGAAAGAAGTTGGATGGTAGCATTTGTCTGTGATGTTGATATCTGTATATTTTTTTTTGGTGATCTTTGTATCTGGTGACTGCTAGCTTCCTGCTAGCAGGTTGATTAATGGAGAATTTTGTTTGCCTTTCAAAAAAAAAAAGAATATGGGGTATGGGGCAGGGTTGTGACGTAGGTTTTGGTACAAACGCCCAAGTCATCATCCTGTGTGTGCTTGGGTTTCGGCGTGGCCCCTTGGGCGGGGGTTGTGGCGTGGGTTGGGTACAAACGCCCAAGTCACCACCCCGGGTGGGCTTGGGTTTCGGCGTGGCCCCTTGGGCGGGGGTTTCAACCTGGACGTTGGACGGGGCTATCAAGATGACATGGCGGGATCTCATTGGCCAAGACAAGCAGCCGTTTGGGCTAGCCGTTGACCAATGGCTATGTGTTTAAAAAAAATTTATTCACTATAAATACTCACACTTCTATTAATTTTTTTACCACAGCTACTCCACCTCTTCTATAATCATCTCTATCTTATTTTAAAAAAAAAAATCTCATCCAACCACAATACGAAAAATGAATCCTCATAATCATGGTTTTGACCCGAACAATCCGTGAGCATTTACAAGAAACACCTAGCTCAGCATCCAATCGTCCAATTGCTCCATTTTTAATACACTCCACGATGCCGGATATGGCTGGTTACGCATCGTTTATCTCGAATCGTTTGAAGAATGATGTCGGTCGAAAACACCAATGCCTTTCGCGCAACGCGCGTCATTGAAAAACACTAGTTAAAATATGAAAGTTATAGTGTAATTTTGAAAATATATTTTAATTATTTAAATGTATTGATTGTAAAATTATCTTTAAAAGAGTAATTTACAATTTGGTTCATGTTGCGAAATGACACCTTATCTTACAGATTTTGCCTTATAGCTCCCCGTGCCTAACGTTTCATCACACTTTGCCCCTAGCCATCAGTAAACTGTTTGTTTGACCGTCAAGCTGAGAGTTAAAAGACTATTCTACCCATGTCAATTCTTTCCTCTGCAATAAACCCAGATTACAAGCCCTTAAACCTAAACGACACATTTCAGTTCTTCCCCAATTCCCCAATCGGTCCCCTGAACTCTTCAAAGTCACCCCTAATCGAACGATGAATGTCTTAGTACTTGTCGTCTTCTACTTCGAATTGGAGCTCACGTAATGTTGATAGGTCGGAGAAGATTTGCCCAGTGTGTGGTGCAGTTACATGCTATAAAACGTCGAAGACTGACACTAATCCTGGACGGAGATTCCTCTGTTGCGTAAGTGTTGCTAATTTTTCTTGTAAATATATTGATTTATGTTTAGTTAAATCCCAGCAATGTAAGTCGTGGATCATGTTGAACTGCATGTGGTTTACTTGAACTGTAGCACTATGATTAGCGTGTTAATGTGTGAGATTGGGCACTATGATCAGCGTGTGGTTTACTTGGATTCAAGTAGTGATAATGTGTGTGATCAATTTGTGTCATTATCATGTGACTGATCAGATTGTGTGTTCAACAAAAGGGAAAATGTAGTTTCCTAAGGGGGGTTGTCACTCCCATTTGTGACAAATGTGAAAGTCTAGTTCCCGCTTTATTATAGACTATCAACAAGATAGACGAAATGGTCAAAAGCAAAGCTAGGCAGGTCACAGGGTGGAAGATTGTTTTAGTGCTTAGTTGGTTGTTTTTATGTATGTTATTATCGTTTAAAACGTACTGTAACCAAAGCTATGTAAGTGACAATGTGGAGACCTAGTTTAGTAGTTAGTTTGTTGTTGTTTGTTATCATTTGAAACGTACTGTAACCAACATTGTAATGGATTTGATTTATGTTTATGTTAATTATGTTGGTTTCAATTTGTCAAATATTTTGCTTATGTTGATTAATATGTTGAACATGCTTACAGTATTGTTATAACCATGAGGTTGAAAAACAAGTTGTAAATGTGGAGATAAAGAAGTGGTTAAAGATAATTTTGTCTACAATATACCCGAAGAAGAGTTGTAAGCAAAATATGCAATGGATTACAACAACTTCGTAAAAGATGCAGAAGAACAATTTGAAAAGGATCTGGAGTTGGAATATGATAGTGAGGTTTTGAAAAATGCTTGGGACTACGAAGAGAAGTAGGAGGACTGGTATCACAATTCATACAAAGGAAAACATGAATCAGATTTTGAATGGTCAAACGATGGTTGTCATTGGAAATGAATTGACTAATGTTATGTAATGGTTATAATGATAGTGGTTGTCGTGTTATGTAATGTTTGTAATGGTCGGATTATGAACTTTCTTATTTGTAATGTTTGAAGTTAGGAATGACAAATATTGGTACATTTGTAATTGTTGTTTCATACCATATATCTGACCCATATTGCAGGTTGACTTTCTTAAGTCAACCTCCTGATTAATTTAAACAAATGCAGTCGTAGAGGTTAGTTTGACTTTATGAAGTCAAATTTCTAACCAATTGAATATGTATGACAGTTACATTGACTTAAAAAAGTCAAACATGTCTTGAATTCAACGTATTGTAGATTTACATGACAGTTTGACTTCCTGTAGTCTAATTGAACTAATCCAATCAAATGGTAATATTCCAAACAAAGTCATATAACCCAATACAAATTAACTAATTCAGTCAAACATGTCTTAACATACCAACCAAACATAACAAAAATTGTCTTAAAAAACACACCAAATAGTTTGACTTCCTAAAGACACACCAACCAAACAAAACATAACATAAATTGTCTTAAAAACACACCAAATAGTTTGACTTACTGAAGTCAAACATTTCCTAAAGTCATACCAACCAAACAAAACATAATAGAAATTGTTTTAAAAACCGTTACAACATTGAAACATGTCTTAAACATCATAAACATCAATCTTGAGTAAGGTGCGGTGCACCATATGTTGCATTTTAAGTAGCTTGTATTTATGTACATTCTCCTTGACCTTTGCAGCTACTACGGTTGTGGCCTTTATTCTCACATTTGTATTTTGCCTTCTTTATCTAAAACGACATTCATAAAAACCAAACTTAATGATGGGATTCCTTACAACTATAACAGATAAAAGCTGAACAAACAGTAACTGAAACGACGGAAACTTTATTACTAACATTTATTATAAAAAAAATTCGCCTAAACTACGCGCCAAAAACATCTTATATAAACAACGTCTCAGGACCTTCCATTGATCACGCAAAAAACAAACGCCATATTTTACTGAATACCATCCAATTTATAACGCCAAAAAGTTCAAAGACCACAGATGGCAAACGTCGTTTCTTGGAGATTCAGTTTTGTTCTCAATAAAGTTTCACTGAATGGATTCTTAAGTGAGTGTAAACTCAATAAGATTTTGCTGAATGAGATGGACAAATCTTCAAGATAAAAAGACTGATGACAGTGATTTGTCATTTTGTGTGCTTTGTTCTTGAAGAAGGTTTGTCATTTTGTGTGCTTTGTTCAAAAATTCAACAATCATAGATCACACCAAAAACAAAACGCCATATTTTACTGAATGATCAGCTTCGTCTAGCAGTGTAGGAATCGACGTCTATCCAAGAAATTCAAAGGTTCCGAGGAAAAAAATCTTTAAGAAGAAGAGGCTGATGGCAGTGAAGATTTGGATGAGAAGAAGACACCGACGACAGTGAAGATTTGGATGAGAAATTTTTTTTCTTTTCTTTTCTTTTTTTGTCATTTTCTGTGGTTTGTTGTGTACTTTTCCGCTAATAAAATACTTTATTTCTCTAATTAGTTATAAAACGCCAAAATGCCACAAATGCCATGAATATTATTTATAAAATACTTTATAAATTGCTTTCATTTTATAATTTTCATGTGGACCAATGTATTTGGTTTAGACTATTGCATCTACTTGTTTCTAAACGCCATGAATATTAGTTACAATGTTCATGTCTAATATATGTTTCAAAATGCCATAACATTATTTTGCCTTACAAAAGTCAGGCGTTGTTTGTTTACCTCTTAATAGGGCTCTTAATAGTTCAGACCTCTTACTGGTTCAGCACTTAATGGTTCAGACTGTTTGTTTCGCGAGCAGATGTCTGAATGGTTCAGACATTTGCCTCTGAATGGTTAAGCATTATACTAAGTCTGAATGGTTAAGACCTCTAATCTAAATTGGTCAGACATTTGCCTCTGAAGGTTAAGAATATTATACTGGCTCTTAATGGTTAAAAGCTCTTACTGGTTCAGCACTTAATGGTTCAGACCTCTTACTAGTTCAGCACTTAACCATTCAGAAGTTGCCAAACAACCCCTTAATTAGCTGTATTTTGGCATCTTTATCTAAAACGCCATTTATACAAAACGCCCAAACTTAATGATGGGACACCTTACAACTTAAACAGATAAAGCTGAACAAACAATAACCACAAACAGTAACTGAATGGGACGCCTTACAGCTTTAACAGACAAACGTCAAACGTAATGATGTGACGCCTTACATCTTTATATAATTGAGTTTATACTCACCTATTTTATTTATTGAAAAGTGTTCTTTTTCTTTGGCGTTTATGTGTGTATACGATCTTCTATGGTTTGTAATGCACAAAAAAGTGATGTATGTTTCAAAACGCCATAACATTATTTTGCCTTATGAAACGCCATTAATCTAAAACGCCAAACTTAATGATGGGACGCCTTACGGCTTTAACAGATAAAGCTGAAAAAACAGTAACTGAAACGACAGAAACTTTATTACTAACATTTATTATAATAAATTCCAGCCTAAACTACGCGCCAAAAACATCTTATATAAACAAACGCCATCATTTACTAAATACCATTCAATTAAAACGCCAGAAAGTTCAAAAACCACACATGGCAAACGTCGTTTCTTAGAGATTCAGTTTTGTTATCAATAAAGTTTCACTCAATGTGTTGGACAAAATTCTTAAGTGAGGATTTTGTCCATCTCATTGAGCAAAATCTTATTGAGTTTATCCTCACCTATTTTATTTACTGAAAAGTGTTCTTTTTCTTTGGCGTTTATGTGTGTGCGCGATCTTCTATGGTTTGTTATGTACCTTGCAAATCACATGTTATGCACAAAAAGTGATATATGAAGAATGCCATTTTCAAATATTATTTTGAAAAAAGAAACGCCATTGAAACAAGCATAAAGAACAAAACGTCATATGTGTTGCATATAACGCGACTTATTGAGGGGAACGTGAACAATGACAATCCTGCACATGCATATCATTTAGCCCTCTGTCACGTGTTGGACCAGGATCCGTTCTCACCGTTTTCACACTTCTAACCGTTTTCTTCTTATCCCGTTTCTATATATATATAATATAATGTCCCCACATCAAAAGCTTAAAGGTTTTGAGTTTTGACATACCATATAATTGACAGTTATTATGGGAAGACTTGGTCAGCTACTCGTACAAGCCTTAAACACGTATTTAATACTCCCTTTATTTATGATTTTTTTAATATGTTTGGTATATCATTTTATAAAATCAATCACTTACATGTTATAAATATCCAAATATTAATCAATAACAACCTGTTCTTTTAAAAAATGAGGTTACATTTATTATATCTAAAATGCATATATACATTATTTCACCATCATATTAGCAATATTAAACAGTTGTGATTGTTCTCCACAATGCCATTTTTTCACATACAAGTATGTGTGTGTATGTATATATATAAAGAGAAAGAGTATTATTTCACTCAACTTTCTTCTTTTAGCATGTTTAGATGTAGGTTTTGTTTTTATATGTAGTCTATGTATAGCCACGACATTATTGAAAAAGTATCTTAATCAATAATTTATAACACGATGTGGACATGTATTGAAAAAGTTTCTAAAGTCTAGTTTCATAAACCACAAAATTATTTCACAAACTATAAAATACAACTTTAAATTGAACCATTACTTATAAAATAAATCGAGATGAACAATTCAAAAATCAAATATCAAAACCATTCAAGAGATGTAAGAACGCTGCTCCTAACAAATACTAATATCACCCGGACACAATAATAGGCCACCATGATAAAATAATATTTGACAAGATACATGGTGTCTCGACAGCTAGCCGAGACCATAAATGTCACATGACAGCACACACGTACACCTACACGTGGAATAGTGGACATGTACTTGCTTTAGTAACCCACCCAACTAAAACACCGCCGGAAGGGGCGGGAAAGGGTGTGGGTGTGGGAAGTGGCGTGGAGGGGGGAAAGGGCATGGAGGAGGTGTTTGTGGTGAGCCCCATCTTTCTCAACCAATCAAAAAATTATAATTCTTTTAATGTGTGTAACGTTTTCTAATATATATATATTATTTTAGTGGGTATTGGTTAGTGAAATGGCGTGAAACCATAGTAGGGGTTAGTGAAAGAAAGTGAAGGAAAGTGAGGTGATGACGTATCAGTGATGTGGAGTGAAAGGGCGTGAAACGATAAAAGATAGCCTAACAAGACAATGATATTCTTTGTCCAAATGACGTATCAATAACAGAAGTCACTAATGTCAACCAACGTTTATAAACATCCCTCGACCAACTAGATTCTCTAATACTTTGCGATGTGTCCACCCTAATTACAATCTACTTATTCTCACACCAGAATCGTGACTTGTTCATGCGACGATACCTAACTCCACAACTTCATATTACTATAGCATCAAGTCTCCAATACTAGAAGTATAATACCAACATACTTATGTACAATATATTTTGGTTGATTGGTGTACACCTTTGACCATGTACAATGTTTGTACTTTGTAAATGACCCAAAAGGCTTTTCTTTCTTTTTCCTTTAGTAGATTTGTAATGTTGTTCAAAACCCTTCCACAGGACCACAACTACGCCACGTTTAATAAAATACATTTATGAAAGACAAAGTCATACTAGTAAAGATGGGGCCCACAAAATGATAATTTTTAAGAGTTAAATGCCATTTTAGTCCTTGTGGTTTGATTATGTTGTCAGTTTAGTCCAAAGGTTTGAAACGTTGTCATTTTAGTTCAAATAGTTTCAAACATTGCCATTTTAGTCTACTGGATTAACTCCATTCATTTTTCTGTTAGCTAGAAGGGCAATTCAGTCATTTTATATGGCCGAATTGACCTTCTAGTTAACAAAATTATATATAAAATGACCATAACGCCATTCTAATTAACAGAAAAAATTGATGAAGTTATCCCAGTGTACTAAAATGACAACGCTTCAAACATTTAAACTAAACTGACAAAATAGCCCAAACCGGAATGACTAAAATGGTATTTAACTCTTTTTTTAATAAATAATAAAATGAAACCAATCTTTGCACACAAACTAATACATCTGCACAAGGTACAAAGAGTAGAGTACTGACTACTTGAAAGAAAATAGAAGTGATGAAGAAACTTCTCTAATTAGTTGATGTGAAGGCTTTTCACCTAGGTAAAAATTGGAGTAACTTTATAAATTCAAATATTTTAACCATAACTGAAATAAATGAAAAGAAAACAAATCAATTGAGAAACTAATGACTCGAATATAATTTTATTATCTAAAACTACTGTTTACGGTCTAGTTATGGTTATATATTAAAATTAACCGAAATAATCATAGCGAACCACCGCTAAGGTAGCCTTTATACCTTTTTATAAATAATATATTACGTAAAAATAAGGGATATTGGATTTAAACAACCCAACTTTCACCAATTGACCGATAGTACTCTCAACTTTCTATTTGTACCACCACCCAAACTTTTAACTTATTTTCCTCTAGCACTCTCAAACTAACTGAACCCTAACACGGTTAACTGACGTCAGATGCCACGTCAATCACTCTCATATATTACTTGCCTACGCCTTTCCAAGCAACCAAAATAACCGAACAATTTGAAACCAAAACTGATCAGTTATGATAACCTAAACACCGAAACAACAGTTATAGATTCGGTTTTAGACATAACCGAACCAAAGCGGCCCATGACCCATGACCACCTCTAAATGTTATTGAATCTATACAAAAGATCATGTCATTGTCTTAAAACTCTTTTGAATCCACCTACCCAACACCAAGTACAAGAGGACACCATTTCATTCCCATAAATATCCCTAAATAACACAAGAGGATACCATTTCATTCCCATAAATATCCCTAAATAACACATTTTACGATTTACAAATAATTACTTGCCCCCTCTTCAGCTTGGAAAGGCGGGTCAATCGCCCCCGCCTTTCCAACCGAACAATTTGAAACCAAAACTAATTAGTTATGATAACCTAAACACCAAAACAACAGTTATAGAATCGGTTTTAGCCATAACCGAACCAAAGCGACCCATGACGCCCACTAAATGTTATTGAGTCTATACAAAAGATCATGTCATTGTCTTAAACTCTTTCGAGTCTTGACCTACCCAACACTCACCAAGTACAAGAGGACACCATTTCATTCCCATAACTTGTCTGTTTTGGAGTGATTATTTCTACAGCCATAACTTGTAGTATTCTTTTTTATCTATACCAACTTGGCATGAGGACAATGTGGATGTACATAATGATATCCTTTGACCCTACACAAGATAACTTATTATATTTGAAACCTTTACATACACTTTTTGTGTATAATACAAATGACTGCATAATATTGCAAAAAATCTAAACTTTGACAAACAGTAAAGAACAAATTAGGATCATATAGTGTAAGACAACTAGTTGCATTTAATTTAAAGGTGTTCATGCAATCTTTAAACCAAGTGGGACTAAGACATGAACCAACTACAAGGTCCACTAAATGCACTACTCGTGGCATCGCTTTCGTGATATTCCTAGATATGATTGTATAATACAAAATACATTATGTACTACGACTATTGTCTTGTATTGTTGACATGAGACGGGTTGATAAAGTGGCTAGCCGACAGCAAAAAGAGTATGCCAAAAATCATCCCCAATGAGATAATAATATAAAGAGTAAACTTCCGTTTTGCTCCCTGTGGTTTGGTCACTTTAACGGTTTTGCCCCAAACCTTTAAAAATAGCCATTTTACTCCCTGATGTTTCGGTTTTGTTGCCAGTTTGCTCCCTGCGGGGAGCAAAATGGAAAAACAAACAATTTGGATGGAGTTAGAGGCGGGGAGCAAACTGGCAAAAAAACCGAAACATCAGGGAGTAAAATGGCTATTTTTAAAGGTTTGAAGCAAAACCGTTAAAGTGACCAAACCACAGGGAGCAAAACGGAAGTTTACTCTAATATAAAAAAGTTTTTTGGCTGCTAATATAAAAGATATAGAACTACTACAACCCTTAGTTAAATGTTAGTCAAATTACTATTACCCGATAATAAGAGATTCCTCGTCATCTGCATAAACAACTGATCAACTCTGAAACATGAAGAGAAGTAATAAAAAACTCTACACTCCTGAAATTAACACCTACCTAACTCTCATGGTACTACACAATTTTCACCGAGTAAATTCTAGTTTTTACCTGTGTAACTACAGTTGTGGATATAGTTACCTAACCCCCTCTTCACATTGATTGTCAATTAACTATTACAATTTACAGTCCTGCAGTCAGATAGTTAAGACAATAGCCTAAAGAATAGAAGAAGATAAGAGCATTTTGTGTGCTACCTACAATTCTACACAATTTTCTTCAACTAAATATACATATAATTATATATATATGCAAGTAAATGAAGCTTCTATATGAGTTGACTTGACATTACATGGAAGTTAGTAAAGACCTGAAATTAAACCAGTTGAGAAACTGATATTTCAAATATAATTTTCTTTTCCATAACTGAGGCATAATTGTCAATAGCGAACAGCGGACGATTGCGACAGACTACCTGTACGCTACGTAGTGATAGCGATAAAATAGCGGGCGCTATTTTATGTTTAGCGACACACTAGGAGAAAATTTTAGAAATATTTTATATGTAGATTATATCCAAATAAGCTGTTTTATGCGCTGTTTTATATGTATGCTTAACAAATAACCTAAAATCCTGCTATTTTATACCCATAAAATCCCGCTGTGTATATTAAAGCAAAAAAACCTAAAATCCCGCTATTTGCCCGCTATGGAGATGCCAAAATCAAATAGCAACATAAGTGCTACGCTATGCTATTCGCTATAGCGCTCGCTATGAGCGTTATTAATAACTATGCGTAATAGCGACCCCAATATTTCATGTTTAGCGATAAAGGGGTAGAAAATATAATAAAATAAAAATTATATTTAACACACCAGTTATGTATAAAAGTGCTAAAAATATGCTATCACTAATCATCTAAATAAAAAAATTAAAAAAAAATCCTCTCTTTATCGCTATAGGAGTACCCTTCACCTATCCGCTGCGCTATTCGCTATAGCTGGCGCTACCAGCGCTATTGACAAATATGAACTGAGGTATATAATCAAATCGAACCACCACTATACTAGCCTTTATACTTTTTATAAATAACATTAAGAAAAAACATATTTCACAATTTTTACGAATAATATATTACTTGCCCCCTCCTTCAGCTTTACAAATTAACAGGTATGTTGTCTTTATATTTAAAGTAAAACTTGATTTCGAAATAAGCTTATATTTGCCATGCCTGGCAGAATCATATGACCGGCCCGCTTTCCCAACAACCAAAATAACCAAACCATTAACTGATCGGTTATGAAAATCTAAAAACCAAAACAACAGTCATAGATTCGGTTTTCGCTCCTGCAAAATTCATAAATTTCTTTTTCACCAAACAGTAATATCTTGAATGAAGGGTATGGACCTATGGTATGTTAAGGACCTCCATTTCCATGTACAATTGTACAAATTGATTGCACTGACAGCCTACACAAGCCCATAAAAATATAGATGGGCCACAAGGCCCATAAACACAAACAATATTACCCAACCAACATTAATATTACCCAAACAACATTCATGTTACAATTGAAGGGAAGATATATTAGACTGAATGCAGTTAGTTTTCTTTTTCTTTTTTTTTTTTTTTTGCCATGCAAAAATAAAAATATTTTCATGTATTAATGTTTAATGATTTATATTTAATACTAATGTTAGTCACATTTGTTTTATTTAATTTTAATTCAGCCAACTAAACATAAATCAATAAATATCATAGTTATTAAAGGCGCTAGGCGCACTCAAGGCGCATAGGCCTCGCCTGGGGCCTAGGCGCAAAAAAAGCAAGGGCCTGAGAAAAATAAAGCGCATAATGAAAAAAATTAAAAATATATTATGTATTAGAAAAAGAATACTATTCTTTAAATAAAATAAACAAAATCTATTATATAACACTTTATATCATTTATTTAGTACCAAAAGTTCTAAAATAGTGTATTAGTGTAGAAAAGTAGTTTTCCTAAGTACGGATCTGGCTAGAATCTTGCCGGAATTTAGAAAATTTGGCCGGAAACTCTCCGGAATCTAGGAATCACGTCGGAATGTGCACCTGAACCATCACCTGAAGAATTAAAGCGCAATTTCCTCGACTTAAGGCGCAACTGCCTCGCCTCGCTTGAAAAATGGGCCTAGGCGCAAGAGGCGATGGCTTTTCACAACTATGATAAATATAACGACCGAAATAATAAGTATTATTTTTTCCTTTTATTATCGGTAACCTGTTGAAATTGAGAATAATGAGTTAAACTGATTGATATTAGAGAAAAGTGATGTCACGAGTCACGACACCTATGATTAATATTTAATATTAACACAAACTTGTAAGAGGCCAATTGCTCATCACACCACATTACTTAACATTACCTTTATTATCTAATTTTATAATTTGTTACGGTTTAGTATCTTAGTTAATAAAGTGATATTATAAACTCAGACTAGGATGAGATGCAAACTTCAAATCAAACTGCAATCTATGGTTTTCAATGTCATCGTCTGAAAAACATTATCCAAATGTATTTATCAGCATAGAAATAGATACAAACAATCTTAAGGAGTTTAGCACATACCGATGAAGGATATGGTTTTCAAACTGAGATACTTTACTCTAAAAACGGAAAAGCCAGAAAGCACATCGGCAGTGTGACTTCATCCGATCATGGTTCGTTTTCTACCTCGTAGTCTCACTGTGACAAGTTAAGAAGTAATTACACGATCATATAAACAACTAATTAATGTGTTTGATAAATATGATTTATTTAAAAGGCGGAAAACGGGTAACAGGCAATGGATCAAAAGGATTAATATTTAGGACCTGTTGGGCCACAAAACATTGTCTTTTTGTTTAAAATTATATAAACCATTGATGCGTGTAATAAATATGATTATATAAAACAATATGTTTGAACTTTTTTTAATATAATGATTAGAAGGTTGTGTGCGTTAAAAAAACATTTTGGCGGCTATTGAACCATTTGATCACTTTAATCCGTTCCTTCTAGCTACATTATTTATTTGACCTGTTTGAGATAAAAGACAGCCTAAATCAAGTCGTTCATATCTAAAATATCCTTATTCAGATTACGCTATAGAAATTAAGTATAAGGGTAAATGAAAATAATTAGACAAGAATAGACAGAATAAGATTATATATTATACCTTGACCGAGTTTGTTAAATGTGGCTGACCATTGCTTTGAAGACTTCCTATATGCTGCAAGTATCTTATCCATCTGTTCAAGAATATCATATCAAAGTTACATCAAATTATGCCTATTACTGTGTCTTTGCCATAGTTGCCAATAGCAAATAGCGACAAGCTATCTATACTCTACATAGAGATAGCGATGAAATAGCGGCCGGTCCCTATTTTAGGTTTAGCGATACGTTAGAAAAAAATAGAAATAATTTATAGGTATACTTTAGCGAGGAAATAGCGGTCACTATTTTAGGTTTAGCGATACGTTAGAAAAAAAAATAGAAATATTTTATAGGTATATTTTATCAGAATACGCCTGTATATGTCATCTAAATAGGCTGTTTATATTAAATATTAAAGAGTTATATTATAACAGAAAAAAAAAAAAAAAAACCTAATGGGCATCGCCATTTATATTAAAAAGCAAAAAGAAAGTAAATAAAAACCTAAAATCCAGCTATATTTACGCTATGGAGTCGCTAATAATCAGGTTGCGAACTTGCGATATATAGTCGCTACGCTATGAAGCGCGCGATAGCGAACGTTATCGTCACAATTGACAACAGGGGTCTTTGCACATTAAAGTTTGTTTTTAGTGAATTATAGGGTATTTGGATGTGTGATTTTTTAAAAGTGAATATTGCAACTTGCAACATTAGTTTATCAAATTATTAGAGCAAGATATAGGCTCGTAATTTTTATACATTTATCTCAATAATTAGCATTAGCTTCCTTAAAAAACCTTTACATGTTTCTTCAAATCTAATTCGTATAACCCTAAAGAATCAGCAAATCATAATCATGCAACAAAATTTCCATTTGGCTTACCACATTCCCACAAGAAGAATGCATCGACAGCAAGGCTCGTTCAAGCACATATAAATCAACAGCTTTATCTTCTGGAAGAGTTGACACAAAGCTCAAACCGAAATCAATCAATACCTGAAAATATAAAGCAAAATACACATATAATAAGATCAAAGAGTCCTCTACATATTACATTGTCCATACATGTAATATTCCTATTAGATAAAACCATAGTTGTTAAAAGCCATCGCCTCTTGCGCCTAGGCCCATTTTCCAGGCGAGGCAAGCCAACTGCGCCTTAAGTCAAGGCAATTGTGCTTGAATTCTCCAAGTGATGATCCCGGCGCAGGTTCCGGTGAGAATCTAGATTCCAGAGAGTTTCCGACCAAATTCTCTGAATTCCGGCAAGATTCCCGCTAGTTTTCTACTTTTATCTAACGAAAAACTACTTTTCTACAATAATATTTTAGAACTTTTGGTATTAAATAAATGATAGTAAATTTATATAATAGCTTTGGTTTATTTTATTTGAAGAATAGTGTTAATTTTCTAATACATAAAATATTTTTTTTTTTATTTTTTCCGTTGTGTGCTTTTATTTTCTTAGGCCCTCGTTTTTCTTGCGCCTTGCCCCAGGCAAGGCCTATGCGCCTTTAATAACTACGGATAAAACTTCATAAAACGTAAAAGTAGATTGAATAAAGATTGAAGTACCAGCTGGTTGCTGCCACTACGCCATAACATATTTGATGTGGTTAAATCCCCATGAATGACCCCACCATCATGTAACTTTCCAATTGTATCCCCGATTTGCAACGCGATATCATCCATCTTTTCGTCAACAACTCCTTTGGATCCAAATTCAAGAAATATATCTTTGATAGCGGGACCTTCGATATACTCAAAAGTGAGTGTATGCGTTACAGGGTCTACCGCATAAAGCACGGGAGTAGAAACTCCGAGCCGTCTAGCCTTTGTCATACACCTAGCCTCCTATCGATAACAAAAAAAAAAACATAACTAAACTATGATGTTTTAACATTAAAATCAAAAGGATTGATACTAGTTGTCAATCTGAGCAACAAACCGCATTTAACCGCTTGAGTGTGAGCTTCGAATCTAAAGTCGGATGCCTATACTTCTTTGAGAACCGTTCCTTAACGATGGACTTCCTTCCAGCAAATGTTGACTCAAAAACTCTCTGAGAAACATCAACTGAATATCAAGAACATAACATACAAGTCTCCATAGTTGTCGATAGCGAATAGCGACAAATAGCGACAAGGCATGGCTAGGCTACGTAGCGAGTAGCGACAAATAGCGACGGCTATTTATAAATAGCGATTACACTAGAAAAAGATTTTTGAAAATTTTTATATGTATATTACATCAAAATACCCTTGTATATATGTTATTTTACATGTATATTTAATTGAACTCGTGCATGCCCGCACGTCCTGCGGACACGAATGCAGCTCCGAAAACGCCAGGCACGCGTGGGCCAGTTTTTGCATTTAACCTTTATTTTTACTTTTTTTTGTATTAAAGCCAAGCCCAGACAGTGAGAAACTAAGAAACTAAAAAATAAAAAAAAATAAAAAAAATAAAAAAAAATCGCTAAAGTCGCTAGTCATCGCCATGAGCAACATAGCGACACTTAGTCGCATCGCCATAAGGCGCGCTATAGCGACCGCTATGGTCGCAATTAACAACTATGCAAGTCTCTCAAGTTTAATTACATATCTTGAAATAAGAATTTCCAAACGACAAAATTTCAGCTTCAAATTTCAATCTCAGCCCTTGAATTCCATACTCCCAACCACAATAAAGCATAAAGTACAAAAGCAAATTAACTCACAGCTTCAGCCCCTTGCTTTATCAGAACCAAAGAGCCATTTTCTCCACTTGCTTCAGTATCCATATGTGTTTTCTTTGGGGATTATGCCGTCCTACATTCAATAACATACACATAAACTTGAGCTTCAAATTTCATCAAAAATCTAACTTCAAACGCTCTTTCTACATGTGGAAACTGTGTTGAAATTAGTCACAACTTGTTTTAGCTACAGTTTTCTCACCGGAATTTCATCGAACACATGGTATGCATTACAATTTAGAAACTGTAATCAACACAAATACATAAACCCACATCTATAATCACATGAATACTCTATCTAACTAGTTCTTAAAATCCAGAATTTAAAAAACTTGTTTGAGTTAGCTAGAGTTGTCTCATGGGAATTTCATCAAACACATGGTATACAACTATGTATTACAGTCTTGAAACACTATATTTGAGATATCGGTAATCGCGGTGGGATATCGGTAATTTTAATATCATGCAGAATTTATATATATAGCAATTTAAGATACAATTCAGTATACTCTCCTACCATTAACAAATTAACCTTTTGCAACTTGCAATACACTAACAATTGTAGCAAGTAGGAACTCATTAAGACTTAACCTTTTGCAACTTGCAAAACACTAACAATAGCAGCAATACGAAGAAAGACGAATAGTAGAACTAAGAAGAAAGGTATTGGTATTGGAAAAATCAGTGATATATCGGTCAAGTTTCACTAATCGTATTACACACTTTAAATCATCATCTTAATTAAAGCATATTAAAAGACAACAAATTTTAATACGCTGACCTGAGTCGTTGAGATTTGGAGTGGTGGAACCGACGACTGGAACGGTGGAGGTTGAGGCGAACGGCCGGCGGAGACTGGTGGAGGCGTGGTCTGATAAGTGATAAGGTTCACAGTTCACGCTTTTGTTTTCAAGTTTAACCCTAACTAGTTTTTTTTTTTTTTTCTTTTGTAATACGCGAGTACGTGACGTGATAAAGTATATAAAGTATATAGAGTATGATCAACCTAACTCGTTTTTGAATTAAATTTACCTCTATTGTATCGTTACGGATTCACGAAAAAAAACTTACGTAACAAAAGAAATAACAAAAAAAAAGATAAATAAAACCTGACTCGTTTCCAAACTAAATTTACGTGAGTTATACCGTTACGAATTCACTAAAAAACATACGTAGAAACTCATTAAAAGAAAACACAAAAAGAAAAAGATAAACAAAACCTAAAATATAAAAAGAAGGTGAGACCTCAAAACAAAAGAAGGAAAAAAATGAAAATTAAGCTAGTTGAAAAAGAATTAAAAGATTCGAACTAGAGTCATTGATTTAGACTTGTAGCATAGCAACCACCAGGACCAATTGAATTATTTTCCAATACACAATTTTTAGATAACTTAAAGTAAAAGCCATGTTGGTTGCCAAAATCCTATTGGTCACTGACATTGCTTTTTAAGATTTATATAAATATTACATAAAAAAAAAAAACTGATGCGAGAATCGAACTCGTGATGTCATTGGGGGAAATAGTGCGACTTACTAGTGGAACAGTTTAGGGTTGTTCACGAGTCGAGGGAAAGAAAGCTCGGGCTTACCTCAATTATAACGAGTCGGTTAGGATTTGAAACCGAGCTAAAAATCTTAGCTTGAGCTAGGTTGGGTGGCTCGGTTAGGTTTGGGTTGAATTTAAAAATAAATATTAATAAATAGTTTTCAAAATTCAATAGTCAAAATCAAGTTCAATCAAATATGAATTAAGTTTCAAATCTCAATGAAATATAATATAAGTTCATTAGCATCCCCCAAATATGTTATAGATATCTAATTGCACTCCTAAATGCATGCAAATAATAATCATTTTTCTATAGTATATTATATGTATATTAAAATAAAGCATATTAAAGGTAAAATAATCCGAGCTAAGTCGAGTCAAGCCGAGTGAATAAGCGAGCCAAACCGAGCCAATTTGGCTTGTTACGAGCCGGGATGAGCTAGGCTCACTTTCTAACCGACCAGAGTCGACTCAACTCAACTCAATTTCAAACCGAGCCAATTTGGCTTGTTTTGTTTTAAATTTTGTGAGTTAACATGACGTAACGTGTGTGTGGTTCAACGTTTTAACGTTTCGTTTCACGCTTCATACTAGATTTTTCGAGTTAACACGGCTCAACGTGCGTGTGTAGTTTAACGTTTTTACGTCGTCTATTTTTTTTTCCTATTTGACAGCTTCGTTACAACGCACGAGGTCTCAAATTTGCTTAATTATTATTTTCTAAGTATTACGTTGCAGTCTAATTTCTTCGCATTAACACACCGTAACTTCGGTATTGGCTGTCGCTCGCGATGGTGTGACATTGGTGCTCTTCGACACGGTTTTTCACCCCTGCCGCATTATCGTGGGTGGTAAATCTAGTTCACGTTACAATGCAACTTAATGTAATAACTGATGACGAATCTAGTAATTTTAGGAAAATGACTAATGAACCTAGTAATTTTAGGAAAACTGGTTATAAAAACCGTCGCTGCGTTGCGGCGAACTTGTTTGTTATTTAGTCTGTGTTTATATATGTTTGAAATCACTACGAGCGTGTTGCACACGGAATCGCTGACAAGTATAAAAAGAAAATGTAGAAAAAAAACACTAAAAAATAACCGAAAGAAAAATCAACTAAAAAGTTGTATGGTAGTGATGTTGTTCGGTAGAAGCCCATAGTCAGAGATGTGCAAATAGTAATGGGTACCTATACCGAATTTCCTGAACCGAAAGATCATAAGTACCAGTTCGGTACTAACGTTTGGTGTTCCTGATACCGGTTCGCTATCGGTTTTTACCTTCATATACCAATATCGTAACTGGTATTTTCGGTACCAATACCGATTCGGTATCAGTTGGCACCGAGCTTATCCCAACCCCTGAAACTAAAAAAAAGTTGTACGATACCGTTGGTGTTCGTACGGTACCCGTGATCAGGGATGAGCAAATGGTACTGGGTAGAAGTACCAAATTTCTCAAACTAAAAGATTATCAAACTCAATCCGATACCGACTTTTGGCGTTTTATGTACCAGACTGGTGTTATTTTTACCTTCATGTACCGATGACGAACCGGTACTTTCGATACAAGTACCTGTTAACACCAAGGTTATCAGACTTAAAAAGTACAGGAGATAACAATTATTATAATATTAAGTTAACAAAACTATAAAAAAAACTATATACAATATTTTATTATATTTAGTTTACTGTTCATTTCATACTCTTAAGGTATGTTTGGCAAAAGTAGCTGTTGGCTGGAAGCTGTAGCTGGTAGCTAGAAGCTGTAGCTTGTTAGATATATTTGGTGTTTGGCAGAATAGCTGGAGTTTTTAATAAAATGTATAAAATAACCAAAATGGACATAACTAAAAATTTAAAAAGTTTGTGCATTAAAAATTTCATTATTTTTAGAGGTAAAAAAATCATGTTTTCCCTAAAAGCTTGTAGCTTCTTCTAAACGCTACTAGTAGGAGCGTTCAACAAAAAGATTCAAGCTCCTAAGGTTATACGTAGTGGGGCGCTTTGAAGGCCCATAGCGCCGTGATGGCGCCTTGCACACCAAAACGATGGGCGCTATGCCCAAAAAAAAAAGAACAGCGTGATGAATTTCGCGGCGCCATGTGTTGAGTATTTGATTTTTTTGACCGTTTAACAACGGTCATATTTAAAAAAAAAAATCAATTTTTTTAAATTTTCGCACTATAAATACCCTCCTACTCTTCCATTTTTTTTACAACTCAATACATTCCCACTCTCATTCTTTATATATTTTTAAAAAAGCTAGTCTCACCTTATTAAAAAAAAATGGGTTCCCCGTCGGAAGACTCTTTCACCGAAATTCACCGAAAATTTTTTTCGCCCGACGAAGACGCGGCCGAGGAAGAAGCGGTTACGAGTGCATGTACTTTTGTGATACAAGCATTTGAGCACATTCGGCCTACTCCCCCTCCACGACCCATCTTGCGACGCACCTATATCTTGCGAGATCGTGAAGCCGTGAACGAGCGTTTGATGAAAGACTATTTTGATGCGACACCGGTTCACGGACTGAATGTTTTTAGACGACGTTTTCGGATGAGCCAAAGGTTATTTTTGCGCATTAATAATGATTTGGAAAATAGGTATGATTTCTTTAAGCAAAGAATGGACGCGCGAGGATATCTAGGCTTCACCTCAATTCAAAAGGTCACATCCGCCTTACGCGTATTATCATACGGAAACACGTACGACATCAACGACGAGTATTTGAAGATGGCGGAGAAAACAACCCGAGATTGCTTGGAACATTTTTGCTATGGTAATTTTTATTGTCTTTTATTTATTTACTTTTATATATTTATTTTTTAGTAGCTTACTAGTAAAACTTTTGTATATTAAATTATATTTTAGGTATATGCCAGTTATATGGAAAACGTTATTTGAGAAACCCCACTTGGAACGACCTTCAAAAAATATATGAGGTGCATCTAGAAAAGCATGGAATACCCGGCATGATTGGTAGCTTGGATTGTCGTCAATGGCGTTGGTATAATTGTCCAACCGCATGGCGAGGTCAACATACACCGGGTGATCAAAAAGGGCCAACTTTGGTATTACAAGGTGTTGCGTCATACGACCTTTGGGTTTGGTCGGCCTTCTTTGGTGTAGCCGGGTGTTTTAACGATATTAATACGTTAGAGGCTTCACCATTAATAGAGGGCTACATTTCTGGAACTATACCAAAGGCCGGTTTTCATGCAAACGGGAACGATTACGAGCATGGCTACTACTTGGCCGATGGTATCTACCCGGAGTATTCGATTATTGTTAAAACGTTTTCTGAAACGTTCAATGAAAAAAGAAAGTATTTTAAAAAATTACAAGAGTCTTCGAGAAAGGATATCGAGAGGTGTTTTGGGGTTCTACAGCAACGATGACATTTTATCAGAAATCCTTGTCGCATGTGGCATAAGGATAGAATACGAATGACCATGTATGCTTGCATCATTTTGCATAATATGATCATTGAGGATGATGGAAGAGCGATATGCCAAAACTATATTCCCGAAGATTTAGTCGAAGGAACCCAAGCGACAATGGAAGAGAGACTCGTAAATGCTCAACTATTGCGATCTAGAGAAATACATAACACGTTGAAGGCGGATTTGGTTGAGCATGCTTGGGCGATTCGCCTAATTCGATTCAACAGTGATCACGACGAAGATTCCGAGGAAGAAGAGGTTGAGGAATTCGAAGACGAGAACTTTGAAGACGTAGGTTTGGATGCTGGAGAAAACGAAGAGGAAGAAGGAGAGAACGAAAATGAAACCGAAGAATAAATTTATTTTTTAGGTGTAATTTTTTTTTTGTTTAACTTTTTTTTTAATTTTAATGTATTGTTTTTTATTTAATGGAATGTTTTTTAATTTTATAAAACTTATAAATTATTTAAAAAATTGAAAATTAAATTAATTTAGTAATGATGACAAAGGGGCTTTATGACTACGGCCTCAAATTGCATAACGCCCCATAAAGCCCCTTGCTGACGTGTCATGCCACATGTCGCATAACGCCCCAAAGGGCTTTATGACTACACATGGCCTAACCTAAAAGATTCAAACTCCTTCAACCAAACAAGGTTTTATATTGAATATGAGTTTTTTCTTAAAAGCTTAAACCTAGAAACTGTTAAAAGCTTTATCCCAAACATAACCTTATTAATATATAGGAGAATGGCTAATTTTAAGTACATAATTATTTTCTTGTAAATAACTTTTAATATTACTTTGCTAGGGTGGAGATATAATAGGAAGTTTATTTGGCTAGGAAGGATAGGTAGTGATCTTGACCATCCATTAAGTTAATCAAGGGCTAAGATTAAATCAGGGAAATTGAAAGGAAGAAAATAGGCGCGTGGGTTTGTTCAAGGGCATTCTAGTCAATCCAAGCCAATAGTTTCTCTCTCCTCCAATTCCCCCCCATTTTTTAAACGTTAATAACTCTTTCATACGACATTATTTTTTTATAAAAATTGCACCAAAAAAACGAGCGTTTTTTTATCTTTAAAACGAGTATACTATTGCTATATTTAAAAAAAAATTTAAACCCAGTTGCGTAAAACGCAATAGAAAGACCACGTAAAACGCAATGAAAAAAAAACCCTAAAAAATGACATTTTTCTAAAACGCAATGCACCAAAACACAAAAGAAATGACTTACATGGATTGAAGCCGATTTCTTCATCAATTGACGAAATTTGAATGATAGAAACACTTATCAACACTCGAATCGAACGAATCCAGTGATTATCTCCAAAATCACTGGAAAAACGAGATTTTTTTTATGAAATTAAACTGTGTTTTCTTCAAAAAAAACTGAAGAACACGTTGATCGGGTTCTGAATCATTGATTTGTGATGAAAATCGCACTATAATGTAGTGATTATTGAGATAGAAAGTGAAGAAATAGTTGAAGATGGTGGGTTTTGAAAATGGTGGGTTTTTGAATTTACTGGGTTTTGAAAAAGGAAGAAGAAGAAGTTGGATTGACTAAAATACCCTTTCTCTTTATTTTAAAATTTGCCACATGTCATAATCCTATGGCTTCCTATCCTTCCTAGCGAAAATTAACTTCCTATTTGATCTTTTCCCTACTTTGCTAACCATAGTGCGATTCTTTAATTTTGATCATTGACGTCAGAATAATCATTCTAAAAAGCTCGCACTCATTTAACCTATTAAAAATATATTTTAGCATAATACGAAACATATAGAACCATAACATACAAGTTTTTTTTTTTTTATAACCATTAGAACCCCAAAACAATAACCCATATCGACTAACCAATAGGATTATGTAAAACGCAGCTTGCACCGCGTAATGACGGAGTTAAAAAGTAACATATAAGTTAACACCTCAATGTATGTTATTCAAACGTCTTTTACAATAACTTTATGAGGTTTTAATGCCAAATTGGCACATGGTAAACCTGAAAATGAAACAACCTCTATGCGGTTTTGATCATCACAAGTCCCGGCTCACTTTGAAGAGTTTCAACAACGGGTGTAGAAGCGGATCGGCTGGGAAGAGTCCCGTGAATGGCTCTAATTGTGTCGGGTGTAGTTCTGCAGCAGCCTCCAACAAGCGATGCACCCATCTCGCACCATGTGTTCACATATGAAACAAAATCCTCTTCTCCAACTCCAGTGTTTTGCTATATAACAAATATATTTAAAAAAACGTTAAATTCCAATTCATTCAAAAGAATAGCACGAGAGGTGACAATTTTGACCCGTTGTATATTTGATAAACAGTCAAACATATTGTTCAAAACTATATACAAAATTAATCGAGTAATATGTCATTTTCATCTCCAAAGGTTTGTTTTTAGCATCTGTATCCAAAAGATTTGAAATCTTGTCATTTTTGTCCGGCTCACTAACTCCATCCATTTTTCTCCGTTAATTCAGGGGTATTTCCGTCTTTTGTATTAATTTATAGGGCAATTCGATCTTTTTCACTATTTATTCAGGCATTCAAACTAGATAAAAGTTAAGTCCCCTGAGTTTAAGTTCACAAAAATAACAAAAATACCCTTGACTTAACAAAAAATCGATGGAGTTAACAAGTCGGGTGAGAATAGCAAGATTTCAAACCTATTGGATTCAGATGCGGAAAAACAAACCTTTGGATGAAAGTCGTAAAAATGGTCAAACGTCAGGGACGAAAATGGCATTTTACTCAAATTTATTTGACCGGATGGAAGAAGTGCTTACCACCCACTGTTTTAGTTGAGCATCATAGCTTTCACCACTGTTTGGATATATAAGAATTGGTTTATTTGTCACCTGCACATGACAGCAAATTAAAATTACTAACATATTAGATTAGATAAGTAATTATGTTATGTATATTGTATCCTATAAAAAAAAGGAAAAATAAAATAAGTAATTATGTTATGTATACTGTATCCTATAAAAAAAGGAAAAATAAAATAAAGCTAATAAAGCTAGAAGTAAAAGTGATACCTTTTTTATTGTGGAAATGAGACCACCAATGAATCTAGGAGGGGTACAGTTGATTCCTACAGCAACAACTTTCTTGCTTGAATCCGCAATTGCCGCACATTCGGCTAACGAATCACCGCTCACCACATTCACACCGTCTTTCGAGTTAAATGCAAACCATGCGGGAATATTTATGCCTTCTTCAAGAAGCTCAGAAAACGCCTACTCAAAAACCCAAACTTATATCGAAATGTAGCTTTTGAATGAATTATTATAAAAAAGCTAGAAAACTCATGTTAGACATAAAGTTCTGTGGAAGAATAAAGAGTAAAATGCCATTTTCGTCGTCCTTGAGGGTTGTCCAGTTTTGCGACTTTCGTCCAAAGGTTTGTTTTTTCGCATCTTGATCCAAAAGTTTTGAAATCTTGCCATTTCCATCCGGCTCGTTAACTCCATGTCTCCATCCATTTTTTTCCGTTAAGTCAGGGGTATTTCCGTCTTTTTTTTAAACTTAAAGATCAATTCTGTCCTTTGCACTTTATATAAAAAGACCGAATACCCCTGTAAAGACTAAATTGCCTATTAAGTTAACAAAAAAGACGGAAATACCGCTGACTTAACGGAGAAAAATAAATGGAGTTAACGAGCCGGATGACAATGGCAATATTTCAAACCTATCCAAATGCGGAAAAACAAACTTTTGGACGAAATTCGCGAAACTGGCCAAACCTCAGGGACGAAAATGGCATTTTACTCAACAATATTAGAATAAAATAGCAAAAAGTAAAAAAAGATAAAGATTCTGGCTGACCTGTGCTTCTAGCTTATTTGGTATAGTTTCGAATGCTATCAGATCAGCACCAGATTCAGCTAAAACTTGAACCCTTCTACGGTGAAAACTTTTCAAAAACTCCAAATTCATTGCATCACCATAGTCCCCACTATAACAAGACAGAAGATTTTATAAGCAACAGTAACAGTTAAAGTTTTTAACCGAACCATATAAATCTCAAACAGCCTGAACACCCCTATGGTATGAAGATACCTGTATTCAGAACCATCAGCAAGATAAGCCCCATAACTCCCTACAGATGCAGCAACTAAAACAGGACGTTTTTTGAAAATCCTACCATCACCGGTATAATCAACCGACGATTCACGACATCTTTGATGATACAAATCCCTTGCTTCACAAGCAATTTCTACACTTTTTCTGAGCATGGACTCACCGTCTTCTGAAGAATAGCCTTTAGCCTCAAACCCTTGAATTGTGGCCTGTTCAGTTATAGTACGTTAAGAGAGACAGACAGATACATGCTAAATAACATTGAAATACAGCTTACAATACCTGGTAAGATGCTGTGATTATTATATCCGCACCAGCTTCAAGATAATCAAGGTGTACCTGCAGTGTCAACGCAAATGAGTACCTATGCATATGTAATACGACTAATTGATTATTAAATCAGATTTCAGTATGCCACCTAGGGCTGTTCAAATAGCTTGTGTCTCAAATCCTGTTCGAAATCAGCTCGCTTACAAATGAGTCGACTCGGCTCGTTTACAAACCAAGCCGGCTCGGCTCGGCTCAAATTATTTTATTTTAGACTTGTTATATAGGGGAGAAATCTATGCAGAACATTAGAGTCATATCGCGAGAAAACTAACAAAAGGAAGCATTCATTTTTCTAATCTTTAAAAATTTTAAAACAAGAAAAAAATGGTTTTTTATGTGCATAACTTACACATCTGCATGTAAGAAGCATAAAATTTATAATAGTACAAACCACTAAACAAAAATAAATAAATATATTTAAATAAATAAGCAATTCAGATTCATTCCAGTCTCTGCTCATAAACAGTCCTACCAGTATCTGAACTAAAAGATCTATGCTAAGGTTAACAATTCTGCTTTTTAAATTTTATATCCTAAAAATATCAAAACAAACATGCAAAGTGTATGGCACTACTGTAATTTCACACAATCAACTCATCACAAACAAATTATCTCATCTACACACACTAAAATCATCCTTCATCCTTCATCCTTCAATCTTCAATCTTCATTACAAGACATAACACAACATAACAATTATAAAATCTAAACCAGAGAAATTATATCAAAACTTCATAACATATAAAATACCATATCTTAAAAGTTATAATCGCATACGCTTCATCAACAACTATTAACTCATTCTTCCTCACAATAAACGTAACAAAAACCTAATAACATTACGCACGAAATGCATAATAATTATAATCTCTAAACAGAGAAATTACATCAAAACATCATACTATATAAAATACCATATCTTAAAAGTTATAAACGCATACGCTTCAGCAACTATTAACTCTTTCTTCCTCACAACAAACGTAACAAAAACCTAATAACATTACACACGAAATACATAATAATTATAATCTCTAAACAGAGAAATTGCATCAAAACATCATACTATATAAAATACCATATCTTAAAAGTTATAAACTCATACGATTCATCAACTGTTAACTCATTCTTCATCCGTCACAATTCTCAAATATTCTCACAACAAACGTAACAAAAACCTAATAACATTACGCATGAAATTAAAACTACTTTAACGACGGTTACTATTAATATTATTATAATTTATAATTATTATTATTATTATTATACCTGTCGAATAAGATGAGGAGAAGTGAGGAGGCATTTAGCGCTCCAGAGAGGATCGTTGAGGTCGGCGCCGTAGCGTTCGAGCTCCGTCGCAAGGCCGCCGTCGATGAGCGCAACGCCGCCGGAGTTGCGGAGGAAATCGGACATCAATGTGTCTACGTCGGCGTGGCTCATTGCGATTGTTAGGGCGGAAATGGAGTCTCCGGCGAACGGCGGCGGCGATGTTTGTTGTACGGAGAGGGATGAATGAGAAGTGTTTAGAGTCCAGGTTCAATATATAGAAAGGGGCCGGGAATTGGTGTGGAATTTGAAACTTATGTTGAGTTTTTACCCCCTTTAGTTTGAGTGTTTTCTATGAATAGTCCCTGGGTGTTACAAATTACCAATTTTTGTGATTTGTTACTTTACATAGAGGATTTGAAATCGGACTTGGTTTTAGACTGAAGGGTGTGGGGATCATGAATGAAACATGATTCGTTACGTAGGAACATGACCTTGTTCGTATTTATTTGTTAAGGAAGTACATGTGTTTCGAAAGGTTCATAAACAAAAATAAAATTTGTGAAGGCGGTGAAAGCAGTAGTGCTGGAACATCTATTCGTCAATGTGAATAATGAGAGGAAATAGGGATCAATGCATAAATAAGGTAGGAATGAAGTTTCCTATTTTAATTGTTAGGGTAATGAATAAATAAATTTAAAGAATATATAAAGTTTAGTTAATATAAGTAAATGTACATAACATTTTAATGAACACCATAAACAAACGAACATGAATGAACGTTCACGAAGACAACTGAATGAACGAGATGAGTGTTCATGTTCATTCATTTACTTAATAGAACGAAATGTATTGTTCATGTCCATTCGTTTATTAAACTAACGAACACGAACTTCTCATAGAACATTTCATGAGATGTTCGTTGAACATTCGTTCATATATAACCTTACTTGTTGCGTTATGTGTGATGGGGTGACGCCCCACACCACCTCACCTGTTTAACAAGTTAAACACAAACTCATTTGCATTAAAGGAGGTGTCAAGGGGTGGGTTACTTTCTTAATGCTTGTAAACACAAAAGGTGGGGTGGATCCACTACCCTTCCCCAATCACATGAGCATACACACATTTTTTTGTTTTTTTTTCTTTTATTTAATTGTTTAGCTAATACCACATTAGGGATGAGTATTTGGTATCGGGTACCGACATTGAACCGAACCGATATATTCGGCACCGGTACCCATTTTCTCCATTTTTCGGTACCGATACGATACCGATAATTACGGATAAAATATCGGTACCGTACCAGTGTATTCAATACCGGTACCGATATTTTCGGTACCGAACGAATACCATGCCCATCCCTATACCACATCGTGCTTTTTAAAGCCCATTAACTATAATTTAAAAAACCAAACGACGCTATAACTTAGTTAAAGTATATAAAATTAAAATAGTATATAAAAAAGCAATAAACGTCTGTTTGGTATGAAGTGATGGAATGAACGAGATAATGAAATAGACAAAGGAATGAAAACCAATACCATGTGAGAATGGAATGAATCATTACCTTGTGCTGTTTGGTGGGCAGGAAAAAACGAAGGAATAAAATCGGCGAGGGGTGTTTGCGGTGGCGGGTGGTGGCGCCGACAACGATGGGTGGTGGCGGCACTGGGGTGCAGTGGTTGGTGATGGTGGTGGTAGCCGGTGTAGCGGTGGTCGGGGTGGCATTGGCGCCGGTGGTCAGTGACGGGTAGCGGGGGTGATGGCGATGGTCGGTTGTAGAGGGTGGTAGCGGCGGTGGCGGGTGGTGACGACGACAGGTGGCGGTGGGCAGTGCCGGTGGTCAGCTGCGGAGGGTGGCGGTGTTGGTGATGAAGAGTGAGAGGGGAAATGGAATGATAAAAAACAAGGGGATGGAATGAATTTGAGAGAATGATACCTTATGGAATGAGCGCTTCCATTATTTTGACCAAACAAACACATTTAATTTCATTTACTCACAATAGTCTATTCTATTCCGACTCACATTCTTACATACCACTATCTAATAGATGAATGACTAATCACCAACCCCATTAAATATATTCACCACTCATTTTCCAAATAGCCTTAACTAAATATCTTATATAACCAAACACTTAAATCTGCCTAACCTACCATCTCTAGTGCATAGAGTATACACACCTATAATGCATATGGAACACACTAGTAGAATCGTTTTATTTTCCACGTTATTGTTAATTTCTTATAACTTATTATTGAAACCTCAATTTCTAATTAGGCGCAATTAGTTCCACTTCATAGTTTATTCTTTAAGGAATTGAATTAATGATAAAATTCAGCTAAGGTTAGTTTTTACTTTTATTGTTTTGATATATATATATATATATATATATATATATATATATAAACTATAAAGGGAAAGTCATAAAATGTAATAAATAACGAAAAGAAATAATACAAACAAACACATATCACACCCTATGGTTGGGGAGGATAGACAAAACATGAAAACACACAATGCCCATCTATCAAGCTAAATGTAAACCAAACACTAGACACAACTAAATGATGCCAACAAATCAAGCACTACAAACAAAATCTCCAAAGATTGTGTACCAAAAAAACCGAATTGTGCCATTTTCCTCATATAGTACACCCTCTTCATCCGGACACACACCTTGTGGAGGCAACTTTTGGTTGGTTTTGGTGCTAACACAAACTCGTTTCGGTTCAGTCAATGACAAGACCAAGTTTGATTATGTCATAATCAATATTTATTATTTGAATTGCTAATAAGAAGACAATGATACCTTGCCGGGTGTACTTATATGTAAAAAGCTATATTGACTGTCTCTATTTTTTAAACTTGTACAAATGGTTGTAGATATATGGCATAAGGTCTTCCTCTTTTACCATTTCTCTTTTTGTTTATTCGTGTATTCATATTTAAAATTAGTAAATAAACCTCCCCCCCCCCCCACCCCACCCACTAGGGGTTACATACTTTATCTTTACCAGGTCTCTCTAATTTCTTTCTAACTTGAGATATCCTTCATTTAGTATCCTTTTACCATTCCATGTCGACATCCAATGCCCTAACACCACTTCAAACCATACCACCACACTAGCCACTACCTTCTATAATCCAACTTGTCCCGTTACTTCTTACTAATCTTCCTTTCTTCCTCCTTTGATGCAAATTGATAATGTCGAACAAACGACTAGTCAAAGCAAAATAAGCGGTGGAGGATGAAAACGTCGCTATGTTCCCGTGTTTAATAAAGGAAAGAAAATAAAAGAAAAGAAGAGAAAATGAATTGAGCAGAGAAAAGAAAATGAGTAGAAAGGGAAATTTTAATTTAACTACTCTATTCCCGAGTTCGAAGGAAATAAAAAGATAAGTAAGGATTTTATGTATTAAAAAACATTTTTCTTCCAAATCTTTCATTATTGTAAACATGTTTGTTAAGAAGATATGTAAAACATCCTCTAATGGTCAGAAATCAATTGGTTCATCTGGAAGTATAAGTGTTGCGGATGACTTTTTAGTCAAGCATCCGTTTTCCAATTTCCGTGATATTACGCTCTTGGAAAACGTATGTGTCTAATTTTTAATATTTTAAATAAATACATTAAACAAAATTGTTTCACTAATTTATATTTACAATCTCTATTTTCCGACATTTAATTTCAGCCTTGTGAGGTCATAGTTCTTGGTACGGTCATGGGTGTGGATGATAAAGATGACTGGTACTACCTTGGATGTGAAGAGTGCAATCGGAAGGTGGAGACAACTTTAGTCATTGAGGAGGCTGAAGACGGTGCTGAGGAACCGAAGTTTAAACAGGTTTTGATTTGCTCATATCCTGAATGTCCTAAAGAGGTTGTCAGTGCAACACCAATGTAAGTTAATTATATTTTTTGTTATTTTATAATCGTTATGCTTATGTTATTCTACTTTACACATGTAAATTGTATTTATTTTGTGAAATACTTTTTGTGCATTTAGTTTTAGGATTCTGATCAGAGTACAAGATTTTAAAGCTATTGTCTCTTTGACTTTGTTTGACCGTGAAGTGTAACACCCATCTCGATTTATTTATTATTTTCTCATAAAATACACACTTTTAAAACCAAAATGCATAATTATCGAAACTTAGTTGATAAAACTAAGGTTACACGATTAAGGTGTTCTAATATAATCAACTAAGTTGTTTAAAACATTCAACATTAAGTAGTGTTTACAAAACAAACATCGTCTAAAACATGATTAGATTAACGCGGAAGCTTCAAAATTAGTATTCGGTTCTTGGATTCTTGCTTGATCGCCATCCGGGATAAGACCAATATCACCTAATGTCAAAACCACGTTAAATGTTAGTTTTGACAATGTTAAAACACATATAAACAAGTTCTGGTATCAAACAATGAAATCGAAACAAAAATTCTGATCTTTAGGTCTGTCGCGCCCCGCGACAGATCCTTCCATAGCCTACGCGGCCCGCGACAGACGTCGCGTTACGCGACAATGTATCAGGTTTGGTGTCGTGTAACGCGACACCTTGTTTTCGACAGTCTGTTGCTTGGTTTGTGCTGCAGATTCCCAGCTCTTATGTTTAACAAAATTCTAACTTCAAACATTCATAACTTTTATTCTACATGTCCATTTTAGGTGATTCTTTTTCCTACGCGTCCGTAATTTAAATACCAACGCATTTATTATAATCAATTAATCAAAAGTTGAGTCTACGGACTGAAAGTCTATGAATCCCTTTTCTATTTATTCGTCCCGCATAACTTTGCACTAATTCTACTACTAATATTAATGTAACAACGCCAAGGCGTATTTACCCAACATCCGGGGCTTACGATCACTGGCGTTTCATTACCAAATCTATGGTTTCACGCTCTTGTGATCCATCGTCGCCAAATGCTATTCAAACACATTTTTTTACTACTTACTAAACAATTATTTGACTCGTTTGGCTCATTTATGAAATTCTCCATTTCTAATGACTACCAAACATTTCATATTCAAGTTTTTGACTCGTTTAACTAATAGTGATCTACGTCACTTTTACTAACACTACCATTTCTAATAAACACAATTCCAAGTATCCATAATTATTCAAATACATAATGTAACGGGATAAAGGTTACATACTTGCATAATTCATCGTCTTTGATTTCTAACCATGATTACCCATTCCCGGGCTTGTCCATCTCAGCGTATCACTTCCATTCCATGGTTTACGCTTTAATAATTCACAATCATCAAGTGACATTCAAGTCACTTCGAAACTACCTTTTTAAATCGTTGTTTGACCCGATTGGTTGTCTAATGGAATCCACCATCTTAATGACAACCAAACATACTTTAACAAATCTTTTGACCCGTTTTGATTAACTAGTGAACTTCATCACTTCTACAATAAACTACAATCTTTCATATTGCTAATTTCAAGATATTAACTACAATAAAATCAAAGTATAATGTAACGAAACCAAGGTTACGTACCTTCAAAGCACTCCCTTCAAGCGCATATCACCACCGGCTTGTCCGCTTGACGTCCCGGTTTCCTTGCCTATAGAGTTCATTCACAATTTATTTATAACTCCTTTCTTAACATATATCGCATAGTTTGCCGAAACTTTACAAATATGTGTTTTAGCTCTAATTTCAGTTTTAAGCCTTCTTTGAGGCATTTTTACAAACACCTTAAAGGCACAAATTCCTCACAATTCATTATCAAGTTCATAATTTGCTATATAGCCAAGATTAACATCAATCGGACAATTTCAAATCAATTTTAACATCAACCAACTAGAAATTACTTCATAAAAATCAGATTACACTAGAACAACTGCCAAAATCCTAGTGTTTGTCAAGTTCCCACAAAAACCACTAATCACCTTCATTGGTGTTTATGGAATTTACAAGAACTAAGCATAATTTCAACATATAATTGTCTAGGGTTCACTCCTAGACACAATATTATTCCTATATCATTCATATATCATTCATGCAACAACAAATTTCGAATTCTCTAAGTTCACCCAGAAATTCAAGCAGAGATTTCTTATAAAATTCACATACCTTATGATCCCCTTATCGTGGAGATCACCAATCTAAGCTCGAATTTCGTTTTGGAACTGATTTGTGCCTTCAATTTGTGAGTTTTGTATGATCTAGGGTTTGATGGAGGTTCTTGGTCGCCCCCTGTATTCTATTCGATCTAGACACACACTCAATGTGTGTGTTTGGTGTTTTTATTTTGTTTTTAATAAGTTAAGTTTCAAACTTAACACCTTTAGTCCCCCATCTATTATCAGGTTTTTATCTTAGATGTTTTAACTCACTAGCATGTCACTACAAGGCTTTTCCTCTAACTGGGTTATTCTGTTCCTAGTTAATTCATTTTGTTTATTTACCAATATTGTATTTATAATAACAAATTTATATTTTCGGGGTGTTACATGAAGCCAGAAAAATGTTGGTAATGACTGCTATTCAGTTGCTTGCGAAGTTAAAAGTTGAACAGGTAACGTATTTCACATCAGTCTTTTTTTAAATTGATATATAAGGTACATATTAGTAATGTCTAAATCTGATTAAAGCTTTGAATGATAAAGCATTTAATTCACGTATATTAGGCATCTTTGGAAGAGAAAACCATTCCCTATCAGTTTAAAGCTTTGAATGATAAAAAGTATGCTTTCAAGATTCAAGTTGGTCAATTCAATATTGATAACCATACTGATGGTTATGTTGTTCATAAGTTGGTGAATGATCTAGCAATCATTGAATCTTTGGAGAGCCGAATTCCAGCTGATCAAGTTAAGTCATACAAACCTTTTAATTGAAGACATGTTAGGAAATTTATTATTTTTGTTGTGTGTAGCCTTATTATTTTATGAATTGCAGGGTGTGGACGAGCCGGCTGCTCATGTTTCACTTAGTGATTTATCAACTCAGAATCCTTTTGCTCTAAAGCTATGAATTTTAACTTAATGTTACAAAATTCCAAATGGACTAAACATTTTTTTAGTTTCTGATTTTGAATATATCATACAGGTTGCTGTGGATTCTATTGGGGATAGCTTCACACCCGATTGCATATCTAAAGATTGTTCAAAGACTTCGTTTGCGGAATTGAAGCGTAACCTTGTAGACGTGTATGAAGTTGAAGAAACCACCTCTCTGTCATCAACAAAGGTTAAAAAGGCTGGTGTCTCAGATGTCGAAATTGATGAGGAAACCATTCTGCTGTTTCCAAAGATTGAAAAGTAGTTCATGGTTGAAGTACTTGTACCAAAAACAATTTATCTTTTTTCCGAATTTTGCTGCTTTGGTTTGGTTTGCATGTTTGATTGGTTTGGATTGTTTTGTTATGGTTGGTTGGTATTTTTTTTAAACATATGGTGTGTTGGTTTTAATGTTTTGTTTTTGAATAAACAACTGTTTGTGTTTCGAATATTTCCTATGAGCTATACTCCTTTAAATCTTTATCTTTTGGTTAATTTATCTTTGTTTTATTGTGTTGCATGTATAAAATGTTTCCTACAACATTTGTTTATTTTTTTGGAATTAGAAATTTTTCCACTTTTAGTATAAAGTCAAAAAACATTTTGCATGTATACAGTTAGTCTTTTTACAAAGTATAATTTTTAAACTATTATTAATTTTATTAATCTTTAAATAGCAAATAAATATTTTAATAACTGAATTTAACTAATTTAATTTTTGTAATCATTATATAATTACTAGAACTATATTTTTAACAATCCCCAATAATTTAAACTTACAATATTAATTTTTTAAAAAAACCGCCAATTTTTTAAAATTTTGCAAAAATTAAAATTGGTATGATTTTGTTTCCTTTTTTAAGTTTTATAGCCGACAATCTATAATTTTTTAAAAAAATTCGGCCCGATTTTTATACATTTACCTCCAAATAATTTTAATTTAAATTGTTTCCTTTTTTACACTTATAACCGATTTTTTTAAAAATTTTAAAGTTTCCTTTTTTACAATAAACTCAAATACTATAAGAACTTCTCTTCTTATTCCATAATACACACTCAATGTTTTAGACTAAAGGTTCTACAAGTCTAAATCAAAACACCCTCTCACCACATTCATGCATTTTTGAAGTTTGACGTTTGGTCATTTCTCATACACGTAAGTGTTATCTTTTTGTATTATACTTGTACATTTAAGTTATTCTAATACTGATTTTAACGCATTGGTATGTTATATATGATACAATATTAGGATATGCCTAAACGTGCAAAGCCTCAAACTTTACCTTCATTTCCACTTGCTACTGGTGTTCAACCTTCCAATAGTATGTATTTTATTTTTATTTCTTTTTACAAATATAATAAAAAATGATATAATATGTAACGATGTTACGTAATGTTAATTTTACTTAAATTGTTGCAGGTGGTGTTGGTAGAAGTCCTTTGTCTAACATTACGAATGGTAATGTTTGCAATTTTTTAGACATGAATTGAATTTTGTTTTTATAAATAGTTAAATTCTTTTATATGCATTTTATTCTTCAGTTGATCCTAATCAAGTTGAGCATCATGACTATGTTGAACGCAGAAAATTAAGGAAACTATATTTGGATAATAAAAGAAGAAATGCAAATAATAAATCTTCCACTTCACAAAACGTCATTCGTTCATCCAACGTTTCAGTATCCGATACAAATGATTGCGATGTCGCAACACCAATTCGTTCATCCTCTTATATCAATACCATGGATAGACGTATTTTGCCAACCACACCTTTAACAAATCCCTACGAGGCGTATACGTCAGGTTGGTGTTATTTACTTACATATTTAAATTTTGTTTATTATGATTATGAGTTTGTTTTTTTTAAATAAAAAATTATGTAATACGTAAACATATTTGATACGGTAAATTGCACTTTATTTGTTGCAGTTGAAACTCGAAGAAGTCCATTGACTAATATTACAAATGGTAAATTTTTTATTTTTTACACATGAATACAAGTTTTCATTTATAATTTGTTTAACATTACAAATGGTAGATTCTTTGGTTTTTTAGACAGGAATACAACTTTTTATGTATAATTTGATAGTTTATGGATTTTTCTATTTTTTTCGGTTGTTTCTAATGATGTGGAGCATCAAGAATCAGCTGAACGCAGGATATTAAGGAAACTATATTTGGATAATAAAAGACGAAATGCAAATAATAAATCTTCCACTTCACGAAATATCATTCGGGCATCCAACGTTTCACTATCCGATACAAATGATTGTCGTGTTGTAACACCAATTCGCTCATCCTCTTATATCAATACCATGGATGGACGTATTTTGCCAACCACACCTTTAACAAACCCTACGAGGCGTATACGTCAGGTTGGTGTTATTTACTTACATATATAAATTTTGTTTACTATGATTATGTGTTTCTTTCTTTTTTAAATTATGTAATACATAAACATAGTTGATTCGGTAAATTGGACTTTATTTGTTGCAGTTGAAACTGGAAGAAGTCCATTGACTAATATTACAAATGGTAAATTGTTTATTTTTTACACACGAATACAATTTTTCATTTATAATTTGTTTAACATTACAAATGGTAAATTATTTGGTTTTTTAGACATGAATTCAATTTTTAATGTATAATTTGATAATTTATGGATATCCATTTTTTTCAGTTGCTTCTAATGATGTTGAGCATCAAAAATCAACTGAACGAAAAAAATTAAAGAAAGTACATTTGGATAATAAGAGACGTAATGTGAGTAACAAATCTTCCACTTCACAAAATGTAATTCGGTCCTCCAACGTTTCAATATCCGATACAAATGATTGTCGTGTCGTAACACCAATTCGTTCATCCTCTTATATCAATACCATTGATCGACGTATCTTGCCAACCACACCTTTAACAAATCCGTACGAGACGTATACATCAGGTTGGTGTTATTTACTTACATATTTGAATTTTATTTATTATGATTATGAGTTTGTTTTTTTTAAATAAAAAATTATGTAATACACAAATATGTTTCATACGGTAACTTGGACTTTTTTGTTGCAGTTGAAACTGGAAGAAGTCCATTGGCTAATATTACAAATGGTAAATTCTATAATTTTTTACACATGAATATAATTTTTCATTTATAATTTGTGTAACATACAAATGGTAAATTCTTTGGTTTTTTAGACAAGAATACATTTTTTAATGTATAATTTGATATTTTATGGATATCCATATTTTTTTTTTCAGTTGCTTCTAATGATGTTGAGCATTAACAATCAGCTGAACGAAGAAAATATAGGAAATTACATTTGGATAATAAGAGACATAATGTGAGTAACAAATCTTCCACTTCAAAAAACGTTACTCGGTCATCCAATGTTTCATTTTTTATATTAGTGTTTATTAATTTCATTTTTTATTTATAAGAATTTTAATAATTTATTTATATAATTTTAATAGGTTTGTCTCTTCCAGAAGAACAAATAAGAAACCTAACGTTGCTGGAAATTGAGCGTTACTTGTTACGTAACAACTCAAGTTTAAGTCGGTTTCCGTCTATGCCTCAACCCGACAGTGAGTCAATATATTCAGCATACAACCGTTTAATTGCTGACGAGCTTGGGTACGATGTAAGCGCTACTGCCATTGAATTTGATAATAATTTAAGCAGCCTGACCGATGAGTAGCGTTTAGTGTTTGATGAGATAATTGAAGTAGTTAATAGTAATGCGGGTGGTCTGTTCTTCGTCTATGGCTACGGAGGGACTGGTAAGACGTTTCTGTGGAAGACATTATCTGCATCCATTAGATGTAAAGGAGATATTGTATTAAATGTTGCATCAAGTGGAATCGCATCTCTTTTGTTACCTGGTGGACGTACTGCACATTCAAGGTTTCATATACCTTTAAATTTAACAAAAAGCTCGATGTATCTATTAAACCGGATGATGACGTTGCTGATTTATTGAAGAAAACGAAATTGATAATTTGGGATGAAGCACCGATGAATCATAAACATGCGTTTGAAGCACTTCACCGAACAATGAAAGATATCTTCAAAGGTGAGATGACCTTTGGTGGTAAAGTTACGGTGTTCGGTGGTGACTTTAGACAAATACTTCCGGTTGTACCAAATGGCAGTAGGCCAGAAATCGTTAATGCTTCAATTACGTCGCCGTGTATTTGGAGTACTTGCAAGGTCCTTACTTTAACCAAAAACATGAGGTTAACTGTAGGAGCCAACGCATCTGATATAGAAGAGATTAAAGCTTTTGCGAATTGGTTGCTTGAGTTGGGCGAGGGAAAGATTGGTAACAGTGATGATTGTGAGGTGGTTTTAGATATTCCTGAAGATTTGTTAATCAAGTGCTCTGAGGATCCTATGTCAGATTTGATCGACTTTGTATATCCTTCACTTCTTCAACTTCTTCAACTGTAGAAAGATAAAGATTATTCTGCTGAAAAAGCTATATTGGCACCAACAAACGAGGTTGTTCAAGAAATTAATGAAAGATTGTTTGCTTCATTTCCTGATGATGAAGTGGAGTATCTGAGTTCTGATAGTATTTGTCAAACTGATCAAGGAAAGAACAAAGCACATGCAAGACTATATTCTCCTGATGTTCTGAATGGTCTTAAAATTTCTGGTCTGCCTAATCATCGATTAGTCCTTAAAGTTGGTGTACCTGTAATGTTGCTTCGTAATATCGATCAACAAAATGGTTTATGCAACAGTACGAGACTACGGATTACTAAACTTTATAAACGTGTTATAGAGGCTGAGATTATATCCGGAGGAAACATAGGGACAAAAACATTTATTCCACGAATCAGTTTGACACCGTCGGATAAAAGAATTCCTATCAAGTTTCAACAACGACAATTCCCCTTAAATGTATCTTTTGCAATGATTATAAATAAAAGTCAAGGACAATCTCTATTAAGGGTTGGATTTTATTTGAAATATCCAGTTTTCTCACATGGTCAGCTTTATGTTACGTTATCAAGAGTTAAAAGCAGAGCCGGTGTGAAGTTGCTTATACTAGACAAAGATGGGAATGTAACGAGTAAAACAACAAATGTAGTCTACAAGGAAGTTTTTTTTCCGGCATTTGAATAGTTTTCTGTTTGTTTCTTCCAATGTATGCGTTTGTACAGAATATTACATTTCAAAGTAAATAATATAATTTTGGTTTAAGCCGCGTTTAACGCGGGCATTAACCTAGTTTTCCTCATATAGTACACCCTCTTCATCCGGACACACACCTTGTGGAGGCAACTTTTGGTTGGTTTTGGTGCTAACACAAACTCGTTTCGGTTCAGTCGATGACAAGACCAAGTTTGATTATGTCATAATCAATATTTATTATTTGAATTGCTAATAAGAAGGAAATGATACCTTGTCGGGTGTACTTATATGTAAAAAGCTATATTGATTGTCTCTATTTTTTAAACTTGTACAAATGGTCATAGATATATGGCATAAGGTCTTCCTCTTTTATCATTTCTCTTTTTGTTTATTCATGTATTCATATTTAAAAATAGTAAATAAACCTACCCCCCCCACCCACCAGGGGTTACATACTTTATCATATTACCCGGTCTCTCTAATTTCTTTCTAACTTGAGATATCCTTTATTTAATATCCTTTTACCATTCCATGTCGGCATCCAATGCCCTAACACCACTTCAAACCATACCACCACACTAGCCACTACCTTCTATAATCCAACTTGTCCCGTTACTTCTTACTAATCTTCCTTTCTTCCTCCTTTGATGCAAATTGATAATGTCGAACAAACGACTAGTCAAAGCAAAATAAGCGGTGGAGGATGAAAGCGTCGCTATGTTCCCGTGTTTAATAAAGGAAAGAAAAGAAAAGAAGAGAAAATGAATTGAGCAGAGAAAAGAAAATGAGTAGAAAGGGAAATTTTAATTAACTACTCTATTCCCGAGTTCGAAAGAAATAAAAAGATAAGTAATTTTTTTATGTATTAAAAATCATTTTTCTTCCAAATCTTTCATTTGGGAGGATTTAAAATGAATGAAAAAGAAATATGTTTTCTTTCCATTTCCTTTCTTAAAAAACTCTAGAACACGATTTTTTTACATAATTCGAAATCCTTTATTTTCATTCGTTACATGAAACTTGGGAACACAGCGAAGCATGCACGAAATTTCAACATTTTATTATGATAAAAGAGGATAAACTTACTAGCTTGATGGAGTTAAACTAGTGGATGAAGTAACAACTTCACCATAAACAAACTACAAACAAAAAAGTGTATGGACCACAAGAACAAACTAGAAATTGGATTCTTTAGTAGAGACTCGTATGTATATGTAATTATTCTGCATAAGATATTTGTATTCATAAATATATTTTGTCTTTGGATAATAAAAACGATATATATTCTTTGTATCTTTACTACTTACTTTCGTTTATCATTAAAAGAGTCTGTTGACAAGAGATAATCTTGAATGTACTATATATGCATACATGTATATCTGACTATTTTATAAACTAGAAGATGGTATGGTGACTAAAAGTTTGACATACGGATACAAAAGGAAATTTAAATGATTCTCATCTACAAATCTTTATAATATGAGCACTATACCTAATGATCGACGTAATTTTAAACTTGAAAGCATGGTTGTAAAAGTCGTTAGGTGCTTCCTAGTCGGCCGATTGGGGAGTTGAGAGTACTTGGCCTAGGCGGAGAGCAGTCGTGGAGTACTCGGACATGTTAAATTATAAAGAAATTTGTTTTCGGGAATTTATATGTATGTTAAATATCTTAAGTTTACTAATATTTATTACAAAATACGTGAATATCAATATAAATAAAAAATGCATGCTCAGGAATTTTTGACCGTTATCCCGATTGAGGGGTTAGGACAATGCATATCGGCATTAGAATATAGAACCATTCTCAAATACCGGCTAATGATCCCTATGTACCCAGAAGATGAAACCTGCCCGATATGTCGTAAAGCTTGTATGGATAAATATGGGGAGCACGCAGTTCACTGTAAAGAGCTCCCTGGGTTTAAATATCGGCATGACTGGGTGCGAGATGTTTTGGGGGACATCTTAAGAAGAGCTGGGATTTCTGCTAAGAAAGAGGCCCCTGTGAATTTCCTCACGGACCCTATGGAAGGGAGATCTACTCTGCGACCAGCGGATCTGTTCGTCTTTGGCTGGGCTGGGGGGAAACATGCTTGTGTAGACCTCACGGGGGTTTCCCCTTTGGTTGGTTTAAGGGAAAACGGGTTTGTAGCTGGACTAGCAGCAAGAAAGGCAGAATCAAAGAAAGTGGATAAGCACGCTAAAGCTTGCGCAGAGAACCAACATGTCTTTATCTCTTTTGCCTTTGATATTTTTGGCTCCCTAGCGCCAGAAGCCATCAACTTCTTGACGAGGGTTCAACGGGTTATCCACAGCAACTGTTCGACCCCAAGGGGGCAGGGGTTTGTGTTCGGGAGGTTGGGGTTTGCAATTCAGAAAGGGTTGGCGGCGCAGCTTGTTGCCTGTCTACCTTCTGTTTTGATGTAACTTAACAAGTTTTCTGGTTATATTTAAGAAGATATTAGATTCGAAAATAATAATAATAATAATAATAAAGTAGTTCAATAATTGATATTCATTTATGATAGACATAGGAATTATGTTTTATTTTTTTAAGTCAAACTCGGACTGAGTTGACCTATTAGATCCAATTCTGGTCGAGGTTGACCGCGTTCAATCGATTCCAAGTAATTAAGCGGAGTTAAAGAAAGTCGCATCGGCAGCCGACCTTGTAACGATTATTCGGGGAGTACTTGGCCTTCGAAACCTTGTTTTATAACATTGCTTCAAAGATTGAACAAGTGTTTCTTATGAACCATCTTAGTTATACACTTTGCTTTTTTAACTTATATATTTGTTTTCATTATAAACAAAAACCATCCTAGTTATACACTTCGCTTTTTTAACTTATATATTTGTTTTCATTATATAAATGAGTTATTGTCATTTCCATTCATAGCAACAACTCAAAATATGGGTTTTTTTTTTCTTTTTTTTTTCACCTTTTCAAACCGAAAATGTTAAACACGATGCATGCTAAACAAAAAGAATCAAATAAAATACAGAATCCATAAATTTTAAAAGAATAAACCCACAAATCCACTATACAAATTGATGCATATTATGATTCCTAATGTGTTTTATTCTCTTAAGCCCAAACGGGCCAAACTTGTTGGTACTAAAAGTAAAATACCAAATGATATTTCTATTTATTTTTATTATATTCCATTTCTTGATAAATTATAATGCAAGAATATACTTCTAGCGTTATTTTCACGTGTTTAGTTATAGTACAAAGCAAAACTATTCCGTAGTTTATATTTTCACATGTTTTATATCTATCCTACCTAATAAAAGACATACCTAAGGTGCCACATGTCCCTTTTCTAGCCACCATATGACACATGGCATTTTCTTAAATCTACACACGACACATGGCATTACTAGCTTCCTTTCACATACACATTCATCATAACACAAGGGAAAACGCGGACCCGTCTAATTGAATTCGGGTCAAATACGCGGTGGTATATAATTGTTATAACCCGAAGACACCACACTTTTCTTATCGCATTAGGGTTTCATCTTCTCTAATACGCTTCTGCATCTGGATCTCAAATCGATGACAAGATTTCATCTTCTTCCTTAAGATTCATCGGTTTTCATCTCTCAATTTAGGGTTTCGACTATATATTTCTTATAATCCGAAGAACACACAACCTTCATTCGCATCTAGGGTTTCTGTTTCTTCCATCATACACCTCATTCTCATCATCCCTAAATCTCATTCCTGAAAGATCATCAATACCAAGGTATGATTCAGTTTTCTATCTATTAATCATCTTTATTCTTGATTAGATCTCTTTTTTTTTTTTGCACAACCTCCTCAACACTAATATGTCTTCATCTTCAATCTCGCCACACCAAAGTCATGACAAGGTTTGTTTATTTTTTGAAAATCATAGCAAGTGATTTCTATGATTCAAGGTTTGTTTATTTTTTGCGATTCTTTGTTTTTTTACATTTTTTTGTTTAATTTGTGTTCTGATACCCTAGCTGCGATAGTCAGGAAGGTTTCTTTCATTGTAGATAGTCAATTTCTTTCATCACAGATAGTCAAGAAGGTTTATGGAGATGAAGATTGTTCGATTTCTGGGTTCCATCACATGTAAATCTCGTGGGAGGTTAATCTACACCATTCGGTACGTTTCATTGCATATAATTGTTCATTCGGTGTGTAAAGATTGTTACCCGTATTTTTTAAATTTTGATAACTCTGTACCTAACCCAAATGATTTATTTTTTTTCAAGAAAGAGTTGGTTTTTATTTGTATGATTATAGTGTAATGTTAATTCAATAGGATTACTAATGGAGCCCATGTGTGAATTGCTTTTTCGAGGAATAGCACTTACGTGTGAATTTTGGTGAATTTTGATTGTTAGATTTGATAGTTCATGTCTATACATGCATATATAAGGCTTTGTACGTATATTGTTAGTTTGGTTGACTAGACATATAAGATTGTTATTTCTTTTGGCTACGAAAAGTTTTAAAAAAATTTGGTCTTTTTGACTCTCAATCAACCCTTTTAATATATACCATGCATACGAATATTTATATCTAAAGTTTCACAATAGATGGTCATTATAGTGTGGATTTAGTTCCATATTTAATGGGTTAGATGCAAGTTGAATGTTGTGTGGAATGTATCAAATGCTGAATTTATGTCTAAATCGTTTTATAAAAAAAGGTTCCATTTTTATTATTATAACATAGTTTTGTCAAGTTTTTTAAAAAGATGTTATTCAACCCATCCCGACGTTTGACCTCTTAACCCAATCCAAAGATTTTGCTATGATTAGTTTGATGGATCTTGAAGTCTGTTCTTTGTAGGTCCTTTTTTTGGAATCAAACACGAAAACAATGGATTGGAGATAAAGGATCCAGCTACAAAAGAAAGCTAGAAAAGCTGATATAAGGTGAGAATTTAATAAGGCAACCCACAAATAATAATAATAATAATAATAATAATAATAATAATAATAATAATAATAATAATAATAATAATAATTGTAGAACTAAGGAGAAAAATTTCATGATTGTATACTATATAACATATAGGTTCACCAAAATGTTTGTGTCTATATATATATATATATTTGCAGCGCTTTCTGGCTGATTTTGTTAGGATGGCTGAATTTGAAAATGTAATGGAGTTGAAGGTCCTGAACGATGATGGATTCGTGATGAATATGCATATTGGGGCTGAACATTCAGAGGGTTACAAGAGGTATGTTTTCTAAAGGATGGGAGAAGTACATGAAAGAAAGTGGTTTATAAATGGATACATATATGTATATAAATTATTTATACGTTTATGACTTATGTAATATGTAATTTAAACATATAATATAATTCTCTGTTTTGCAGATTACTATGATATATTGCAAAATAAATTATTGTTTTCTTAGATAATGCTAATCTGGACATTTTTGTGAAGTGTCTCTCATAGGCTTGACATCGATTACAGCTCCTTAAAAGCCCTAAGTCACACATTTCAATAAGGTATTTCTAAATTACCCTACATCCATTTATACTGATCGGTTAGGTTGGTGAAAGGATATTTAAAAAAAATTGTATTGCTTTTTGAATGGATTGTCTTTGATCATAGTATGCACTTATTTTGTTATCAACTGGAACACAACATGAAGAAGAAAAACTAATGTTCAGTTGTTTATTGCATCATATATTCCTTCATTCACCTGTTGGCCCCATTTTCTAAATTAATGAGTACATATAAATTTTGTAAACTCATTTGAACTAATTTTTTACATCTATCAATAAAATAATGTTGAACTCAATCTCGAAGAGTTATTTTTTGTGCCACTAAGTTAGGGATGAGCACGATACCCGTTTGGTATCAAAAAACGGAGAAAATTGGTACCAGTACCGAAGACCGGTTCGGTACCGGTGTTTTACCCGTAAATACCGATACCGATACCGAAAAACGGGGAAAATGGGTACCGGTACCTGTACCGAATATACCCGGTACCAAATGCTCATCCCTACACTAAGTTGTTGTAGCATGCTCATAGCTGGACGAATGATTATTAAATAGTTTTTGATCCAAACTTACGTGTAAGAACACAAATATGTTTACTCACATGATGCGACTCATTGTAGACTGATATAGACATTTTGAATCTTTTCTTACTCGGATATGGATAATGAAATGTAACGTTCAAACCGAAGTACAAGATTGGAAGTTCAACAGTTCTTTTGTTTTTTTGTGTTCAAAGTTCAAATACGGTTTGTAAGAGGGAGGATGTTGTATGCAAATCGTAAGTAGAGGTAAGTAAGCTTCTATTCCATTCATTATTTTCCTTCTCTACCATTATAAGATGCATATTGTTACTAGACAAGGCCACTTTTCTTTACTATGAACGGGTCGATTCTGTTTACATTTTATCTCAAAGGGGGTAAAGTGGGTTGAAATTTGACATCTAATGTTGTATATAAACAAGGTTTTTATATTTTTGTAATTTGTATTTGTAGCTATAAACCTCCACATTGTAAATGTAACATTAATATCTTATACATGTATTTTATTATATTTTTTCTTAATTTATGTGATTCATCATGACTCGAATTAAACAATACTATAACTTTGGGGAAACTTAAATAGTTAATCCCGCAAAAAGGTTTTGTTTTTTTATATAAAGTTTCGAGTGTTTTTTAAAAGATTTTTTTTTATATAAAGTTTCGAGTGTTATTGACGACTCTCATAACTCATATATCGTTTATATACTATGTTAAAGAACAAAGTGAATGTGTATGTGTTTTTTTAAAAAGTTTTGTTTTTTATAGAAAGCCTCGAGTGTTATTGACGACTCTCACACATGTTTTTTTTTTTTTTTTTTTTTTTTTTGTGATGAATGAAATGCAGGGTGGTTCAGTGGTTGGAATAGGAAACTTTGGTGAGGTGGGGCCATTGGATCATAACCCAAGAAACTTCACATGGCTCAGAAAGGCAGATCTTTTATTTGTGGAATGAAATTTGTAGCAAATTTACAAGATTTATAATTTATAAATGAATATAAAGTACAAAACTTTTTAATAAATGAATATATTGTGGCAGAATCTTATGGTGGAAAGTATGATGTCACACATGGATTATTAGCTCTAAAATAGATTAAGGCTGGGAGATTAAAGCTCAATCTAGGAGATTTAGATTTTTCCAAATCTTGAAATATAAGCAATTAAATTTAAAAACGTTAAATTTGCATAAATTTTGAATAAAGATTTCAGCAAAAAGGCCAAATGACATTGCTCGCCAAATCGGATTAGCTTCTTTTGATACATCAAAGGTATATCGTTAATTAGTTCCCCGTCACCTATTTCCTTTGCTCGATAGCGGGGATTACAGATTTCAACTGAGTCGAGGTAATTAAGTTCTCATTACTAATTTTTTTAATCTCTTTGTAGTATATGTTAGTAGTTAGTTTTAGTGTTAGTTAAATGGTAAAACTTATTTGGATTCTTCTTATTTCAATTCCTATTATACTGATGTTATTATATAATAATTGTAGTCATCTCTTATTTTGTTTTGTTTTCGTCAAACAATTCTTCAATTTGGGTTAACCGCAGTTTATATTAGCGAAAAAAGGTGCATTAGGAACGATATGGATCGCGCGCATCTGGATAGGTAATATATTTTTTTTCCTTAATTTTTATTTGGTAATTATCGTATGTTCCTATATGTGGTGGTTGTCCGATTTATATTTACATGCTGGTAACATGGTCATTCAGCTGCATAATTGGTGGCAATTCAATGTTAGAAGATGCTAACATTAAGGATATGAAGGATGTGGAAGGTTTGATCCGTCTCCCAGTCAAAGATAACAACAGTCCACCAACCCAGAAAACAAATTGATGTGATGTCTGTTGAAACTAAAGCTCTTCTTGACCCGCTTAACGGTTTGCCCAAGTAAGAATACATTTTATATTTAATCTGTTAACTAAATGGAATTTTTTGGGTGCGAATTGACATGCATATTTAGTATAATGTACCCAAACATGTTTTAACATAATAAGTTGTTTTTCTTTCCGAATTATGTTCTTAATGTTCAACTTCAGATTTCCATAATAAGTCCATGCGTACAGTTTGTTTATCAGTTTAAACGTAATTTTTTTTTTCAAAAAATAAAAACATATCATTTCCCAGCCCCGCGAAATTCACGGGAATTAGCACTAGTTATTTAATAAACTAGTTACATGTGATCCATTGTGTTTTTATAATTTACATGTTTATTTTGATGCAATTTACACTTTATATCAATGTAACATTGGTTCAACACAGCATCAAAAACTTCCTGTTAGGTGCAGGTTGTGCCCGTTGAGCGGCTCGGCATACTGATGAGTCCACGATTTACTAGTGCGCCGCTCATTCAATTACCAATGAGTGACAATCGTAGTTACCGCTATCAGAGGCGGCCCTGGGGGTGGGCAGGGAAGACCACCGGCCAGGGTCTGGTATTTCAAAGGGCATGTTATTTAAAAAAACCCGATACATGTAATTTTTTTAATATGGTATACCCATATAAACTCCAACATATCCCCACTTACAAAACTATTCTTATGGTTTAGATTAGTTATTAGCCCATTAATATTATGTTTATACCTTTAGTGAGCCCAGTACCTAGATTCGTTAAGGCCTAAGAACACTTTTTTTCGAGCTTGAACAGGGTAAAAGAATTCTTAGAGCCGGCCCTACTGCTAATGCTCCACAGTTGGAAGTTGAGCTTGGTTCCAATTTATGGGCAGCAACTGGCTGTTGTTGCTCGGCTCCCACTATTAGGCATCAACATGTTTTTGTTGTCTTCTTATATTTTTTGTTTGTGAAACTTGAACCATCACTTTAACAACATCATCATTTTTACAACATGTTAAAAAAAACACCTTTATTTTTACCAACTCTTTTGTAAACCCAACTATTTTCAAAAATGAATTTTTCTCGCATGTGAAGACTTTGATTTAAAAAAGAAATAAGCTCTAAAAGGGTAAATTACTCAAAAGTAACTTATAAAATATAAGTTTGAAACTTTTATAAGCAAACTACCTAAATACTTTTTTATGATGATCAACGTAAATATATCATTGCACTTTTAATGATTTCAGATATATAGAACAGCCGACAAAAGGTAGGGGAAAACTTATGTACCTTTTTCACAGGAATTAACTAATTTTGTAATGTTTATCATACATAGTAAAATATTTTGGAAAATATAGTTTTGATCCCTTCTAAATAAAAAGTAATGCATTTTTCATCTATGTATTTTTTTCTAAAATTCCTTCATTACTACAATTATATAGTCTATATTTATTTTTAACAAACTTTTTTCTGCAAATAACTAACAACCTTGTTGATAGTATTCACATGCTCTGGATACGCTATGTTGATTTGTACTTCGATCTTGATAGAATTGTTTTCTTTTTATCTTTAGAGTGGTTCCTTATCTTTAAGAACACATAATTTAGAGAAGTGTTGTGGTTCAGATGTGCTATTGTTCGAAATTTCTTTGTAAAAAAATTGATAACATCAACTAATTTTACCTTATGGAATATCTCATATACGTCACATGATATTCTGTTAACTAAGGGACTGTTTGTTTAGCTCTTAGTGAGGCTCTTAATGGTTCAGACCTCTTACTGGTTCAGTACTTAATGTTTTAGACTGTTGTTTCGCGAGCAGATGTCTAAATGGTTCAGACATTTGTCTCTGAATGGTTGAATATTATAGTGAGTCTAGATGGTTAAGATCTCTAATCTGAATTAGTCAAACATTTGCATCTGAACGGTTAAGGATTATACTGGTTCTCACTGGTTCAGCTCAGAAGTTACCAAACAACCCCTGAGAGGTTAGAACATCACTAGCAGTTGTTGAAAGTTCCTCTTCATAAGTTAGATGCTTCACAAACTAACAACTTTATAACATATGCCTTTTTTACAATTTTAATATCTACAAATACATTTTACATGAAAAAATCTAATTATCTTTTTAATCAACAAAATTATACATAATATAGTTGTCAAATAAGAAACTACAAAAGGTTAAAAGTGTAAGTTGATAAAACTAAAAAAAAGTAGATGCATTTGTGATGATGATAAAGTGAATATTCAACAAACCATGATGGTGAAATTTGATGGCAAAAGTCACCAAACACACCTAAAATGAGAAAATTCTCCTCTTGTGCCCACACAAGGTTGGTCCCTTGGATTGAGCATTTATTATAGTACCCCCACAAACCAAGAGTACATACATATGGAACCTCCTAGGTTCATGGTAATAGAATATAAGAAAACAAAAGGCACAAAACCAAGCATATGTTCCATTTCCATTCCTAAAATAGATTCTTAAACTCTCTCATTGGGGGTGAGGAATCAATATTTATTAGTCATAGCTCATTATAAAATTCTCTTCCCTACCAATTGCAAATAGAAGATGTAATTCATGTTTTTCTTTAAAAAAAACTTGAAGTTCGTTATATAAAATATGACGAATCGGTCATTGGAGGGTTAACCTATCCCTTCGTCACCTTTACTTCCTTCCCTGCTCTTATTTATGCTCGTATAGATCATTTTTATTCATCAATCCTTAGCAGTCGTTTGGTTCATGGAATATTTACGACGAAATTGGAATGTTTGAAAGGAATTGGAATTTGGAGGAATTGGAATTAATTCCAATAGAAATAGAAATTTAGTGTTGTGTTTGGTTTGTATAATTATTAAGGGAATTTGAATAAAAAACAAATCAATGATTTTGTATAATTCTTAAGGGAATTTGAATGCAAAAACAAATCTAATAAGATTGTTTTTTAACTAAAGTTTTAAGTTTTAATACCAACACACAACATTAATATGTTAAAACAATAAATTAACTTTTTAAATAAACAAAAAATATTCCTCCATGTATTGAAGAAATAATATTCTCCTAAATATGTCATTTTTGAAATAAATAAACTGAAATGACATATACACTCACAAAGAATCATATATATAGACAAACAATCCTGAAAATTTTAGAGTTGCCTATGAGAACTCATGCAATGTCAAATGTATAATAAAATAGAAAATGAGTATAAATGTATAATCAATCATTATTATATAAAATATATATATATAACAAAACAAAAAGCATATGAGTAGCCACTGCATAAAATTTGCATAGCAAATCTTTAAATGAAAGTTGACAAAATTTTGTGAAGGGACTACCAATGGTTTACAAAGTTGTAAACTTATGCAAAATATTTGGGAAAAAAAAAAACAAAATGTTTGTGACATTCATAACATGAGGAAAACGGATCACGGGCCACGTCTCGGAGTGAAACAAAAACAACCCGAGGCTTGGTCTTCGGGTATCATCCCGCCACCTTTACTTGTATCTATCGCCTCTAACAATCTCACGACCTCATCCATCTCGGGTCTCTTGTCGGGATTTGCATCCCAACATTTTCTCAAAATGTTAGCAAATGAACTCGGGCAGCATTTAGGAATGTCGGGCCGTAAATTCTGTAAAAAAAGAATATAAAAACTATTATTAATAAATAGTAACAAAGCATGGAGATGGTATCATGGTAACATATTTAGTTGCGTTTTATCTCAAACGGGTCAAATAAATTTCTTTTTTTTTACTTTTGCTAAAAGGAGAAAAGGTTGAATGGATCAAGTCTCCAAATGTCTTTTTTAATGCACACAACCTTTTTAATCGTTTTATCTATTCGTTAAATAAGCCTTAATTAGTTATAATATGTTTTCAACTGACAAAAAAGTGACAATATTAAGATTATAAATATAAATGACAGGATTAGTAAAAAACGACAAACCTGACGAACAACCGCAGAAGATACTTCGGCGAAACTCAGATCAGCATAAGGCATGTCACAACAATACACTTCCCATAAGCATATGCCGAAACTATAGACATCGCATTTCCGGTTGTAAGGCTTTCCATCAAGAACCTACAAGATTCAAGTCTTTTATATCTTCTCTCACAATTTTCCAAAAGTATAGACATCGCATTTCAGGTTATGTTATATCTTTGACGGGTTTAAAGGAAAACGGGTTGAATATCTCACAAGGTGATATTTTGAATGCATAAAACCTTCAAAATCATTTAAAAAAAAAAAAGTGTTATTATTGAAAAAATTAGAGTAAACTGCCAAAATGGTCCCTGAGGTTTGGTCACTTTTGCTACTTTAATCCAAAACTCAAACCTTTTGAATCTGGATCCCTGTGGTTTCAATTTTGTTGCCATTTTCATCCAAAAGCAAAAATCTGTTCAGATTTTTCGGTTACCATCCAGCTTTTTTGTCCTTTTCCTCCCTTTTAATGAAGGGCAAAATGGTCAGATTTTTGTAATTTGTTATAATAAAACATTAAAAGACCATTTTGCCCTTCATTAAAAGGGAGGAAAAAGACAGAAAAGCTGGATGTTAACTGAAAAACCTGACCAGATTTTGATTTTGGATGAAAATGGCAACAAAATTGAAACCATAAGGACCCAGATTCAAAAGGTTTGAGTTTTGGACTAATGTGGCAAAAGTGACCAAACCTCAGGGACCATTTTGGCAGTTTACTCAAAAAATTATGTCATATTGACAACAAACTTTGACTTTGTATTGAAAATGCAAGCCGAGCTCGACTTTTACACAATAGGCTTGAAACGAGCCCAGATGAGCTCAAGCTCTCTTAACTAAAATGAGCTAAACTCAAGCTCCGTACGTCTCGGTTCATCCACACCCCTGCCCTTGTAGTCACTTAGAAAGATGCAAAACATGCATCCAAATCAAATCTAGAACATAAAATGTGAACCGAGGTATACATACCTCTGGTGCCATGTAACCAAGTGTTCCCGTTTCACCGGTCATGTCTCGAGGGTTTTGAGCTTCAACACGAGCAACTCCGAAATCAGCAATCTTTAGGGTTCTATTCAAATCCAAGAGCATATTTTCAGTTTTAACGTCCCGGTGCACAATCTTCTTAGAGTGAAGGTAGCTTAAACTGCAAAAATCAAGAAACCCGTAAAAGATGCATAAAAAAATAAAAAATAAATAAAAAAAAACTTTTTTTTAATTAAAGAAAAGAAAACTAGAATTGAGCTCACCCTCTAGAGAGATCTAAAGCGAGTTGAACAACAATCTTGAAAGAGAGTTTCTTTCTACTATTCCTGATCAAATATTTCTTGAGGGTCCCACCAGGAAGATACTCTACTACAACACAACAAGCCCTAGACGGTAGCGAGTTTTGACCCATACTTGACGTGTTGTTTGACGGGATCTTAAGATCCGAGGTTCCCATTGAAGCTCCAACAAACTACAACGTCATAAGAGAAAATAAGAGTAAAGACAACATGCTTATAAAACCGTAGAAAGTAAAAACTAGAGGTGACAATTTCAACCCATTTTCCTGAAAATGGGTCAATCTGAGTTTATCTCTAACGGGTCAGACCGGATTTTTTTTAAAACTTGACTAAACATGCAAACCAGTCGAAAGTTGCGCAGTTTTTTAAATGCTTATAAGTTTTAACCTCCCAAATAGCTTTACAAAAATATAAATTACTATTTTAATAATAAAAGCTTTATAAATCTTATGAAATACGTTACGTATTTATAAAGTTACAAAAAAATGGAGTAAAAGTTGCCCATTTTGCCACCTACAGTACAAATAGCTACAAACCTTTGATCATTGTAAAATTATTTTAACTATTTAAAAATAAGAGTAAACTTCCGTTTTGCTCCCTGTGGTTTGGTTACTTTAACGGTTTTGCCCCAAACCTTTAAAAATAGCCATTTTCCTCCAATAGTTTGCTATGGTTTTTCCATTTTGCTCCCCGCCTCTAACTCCATCCAAATTGTTTGTTTTTCCATTTTGCTCCCCGCAGGGAGCAAAATGGAAAAACCATAGCAAACTATTGGAGTAAAATGGCTATTTTTAAAAGTTTGGGGCAAAACCGTTAAAGTGACCAAACCACAGGGAGCAAAACAAAAGTTTACTCTAAAAATAATTACTAAGTATTGTGATTTTAGTAGTTATTAGTTTAATGAAGCACTGACCTTGGTGACATTTGGATGATCAAGCTTATGCCACACAGCAACCTCTTGTCGAAAAGACGTACGCAGATTTGCGGTCTCGGCAGCAGTGGCAAGACCGTCCTCTCCCCAATCCAATACCTTCACTGTAAGTTTTCAAAACACATAAGTTGAAAGAAACATGAAATAATTATTAAAAAAAGTTTTAGATCAGTATATATTCCATGTCAGGGGAAAATTATGCATACATACAGGGTGTTTGGATGTGCTTAAGTTGGAATTATGAACTTTTTAGTGTTAGTTAATAATGATAGTGATTTTTTGAATCTCGGAGTCGTAATAATCACTTTGTAAATGCACATCCAAACACCCTCATGACCAAACACCCGACCCCCTGAACTTTTCGCTCAGTAGTGTAATATATGCGATTTTCGTATAGAAATTTTTGGGTATATACGTTTTCGACCCCTAGTTCTATAGAAATTTCTGGGTATATACGTTTTCGCCCCCCCCCCCCTCCCTGGTTGGAAATCTCAAGCTTCGCCACTGCCCATAAACACATACAAGTGTTGCTTTAACGCTATACATATGACAGTTATGTAATCGCAATTTTTAAATAAGCCTTTTGTATATATATACACTTGTGGATAACAAGGACGAATTCGATTAAAAAAACAACTTATTCTTGTCAAAAAAGATCCAATAATTTCTTATTTACAATGATTATAAACTTAGGATCCTTAACCAAATACTTACAAATTTGACAATAACTAAATATAGAAAGCAAACCATATATATATTTAGGATCCATTCCTACCATTGGGCGAAGCTTTTAAGGGGCGAGAGGGGGCGCCCAACCCCTCGAACCGTATGTAGTTTTCGTATAGAAATTTTCGGGTATATACGTTTTCGACCCCCAGTTTTATAGAAATTTTTAGGTCCGGTGACTTCCGGCCCCCTGGTCAGAAATCTCAAGATCTCAAGCTTCGCCACTATTCCTACCGAACCATGTAGAACGAAACGAATAACAATACCACATAATCAATCATCTCACTATAACAAGTCTATAAATTGAATCAAAACCTATAAAGATTCAAACTTTAACATACCAAACAACAATTAACCCAAAAAAATCACAAGAACCAACATAAAAAAACATTTACCTGCAACATCTTGACCATCATAAACACCTTTATAAACAGTACCATAAGTACCATGAGCAATAACATTCCTAATATCCAATTTTGCCAAATCAATTTCCCACTCTTCTTTTTTAGTATTTGTTTCTTTTTCTTTATCTCTTGACCAAACCCTACTCAAATGCTTATCCAATTGCACATCCCAACTCTTGAAATCAATCTTATCAGCCCTCAAAAATGAATCTTTATTATTACTCATATTACCCAAATCCTTTGACTTTGACCCTAGTTGACCACTTGAATTCTTTGGGGATGAACCAAGGCTTCTTGATTCTGATCTCATGATACCACTTTCACCTTCACTTTCTTCTCTATATTTCTTCAAATCCATACTTTATTTAATAAAAAAAAAACAAAAGGGTATTTTTATTTTTATTTTTAAAACCTAACAATCAAATATAGAAGCTTTTACAGCATGCATATAAAGATTTCTTGAAATTCAATCAAACCCCACAAGAAAACTTGCAACACAATCAAGAAACAAGGACTTGAATTGGATCAAGAATTACAAAGATTGAATCTTTTTTTCAAGATTTCTTGAAATTGAACAAATTAAACAAAACCCTAATGAATAAACCTCAGAAAATTCAAGAAAGTGGAGCTAGAAGCACAATTATAGGAAACCCAGATGGAAAAAGGTGTGATTTTTTTTTTTTTTTAAAAAGATTCTAAAGATGTGAAGGAAAATTATAATGAAGAAGATATATAAGTTGAAAATAATAAAAACCCTTAAAAAAAGAAAGGATTTTGATGGTGGAGATGAGAGAATTTTGTGGTGGGAAGAAGAATGAATAAGCGAAGAAAGGGGAGAAAAATGCAATGGCGGGTGGCTCCTAAAATAGCTATTGTGATCTCACCTAAAAATAATAATAAAATAATAATATTACGATAATAATAATAATAATAATAATAATAATAATAATAACAAATTAGTGATTTTTTTAAAAAAAATTTGTAGTTATTATAACAAACTAGTGATTTTTAAAAAATTTTTGTAGTTATTATTTTTAAAATTAGTGAATAATACTAAGAACAGCAATAATACTATTATTTATATTATTTATATGTATTAATTTATAAAATTAGGAAGAATTGTGATTTTTTTTTGTCTTTTTTGTGTTTATTTTTGTTGCATAGTAGACTTGAAGGATTTAATTTTTGTAATAAAATTTAGGTTTTTTTATAATTTTGCTAGAAAAGTTATGTGAATTCATTATTTTGTTAGTTTTTTTTTTTTACGTTTTTTCTTGGTCGTCGTTCGATTACTACTTAGCATGGTGTTTGGGTGGTTACATTTGGTCTCTCACGTTTGTTTACCCTCCCGGCTTTCTAATACGTGTTGGTATAAATTCAGTTTCGTCTACATTTTATGTCACGTGAGTCATTTGGTGTTAACAATTTGTGTTTTTATTTTACGTTTTTTCCCGGTTTTTAGTCGTCATTCGTATGATATTTAGCATGATTTTACGCCCCACTTTCAACACTGATACCACGGGTTTACACCTCTCACCGCAATGGAGGGCCTATGACTATTTATTATTATAACGATAAACACTGAAAAATCGCTTTAAATATAATAATAATATATGACCCTTTCAGCTTTTACTTCCAGAATTGACAGGAAATTCGCCTTTTGAACATTTGGGAAGTTAGCACCGAAAATGCAAAATATATTTAAAAGAAATACTTCACGGGTTCTTTGAAAAAGTCAATATTTAGAGTTAACTGCCATTTCAGTCCCTGTGGTTTGGTCACTTTGGCCATTTCAGTCCATTTTTCAAAAATACGCCATTTTCGTCCCTGACATACTGGAAAGGTGCCATTTCAGTCCAAATTCTCATTACCCAGTTAAAGTCAGTTAGGTGAGTATATTTAATGAAGGGTATTTCAGTCCTTTCATAATTCTTTTATTTTCCCTTTATGTTTTTAATAACCAAAATCGAATCTCCCCTGTATAAAACCCCCAAACCTGCAACTGTAACCCTAGATCCCAACTTCACCTCCAAAATTGAATCAAGACCATCCCCTCAACGATGGTTGTCTGCTCTAATTGTGGGTCTCCAACAATTGTGAAGACATCGTGGACCCCTGCAAACCCTGGAAGGAAGTTTTTCTGCTGCATTACTCGACATAGGGGTTGCGGGTTTGTGGATTGGGCAGAGGGTCCATCGTGTGAAAGGGCTGTTGAAGTATTTCGTCATTTTGCGGGTTTGGCTTATCAAGTTAGGGATCATGAAGAACAAGCTTCGAGGATGACATCTGAAATTAGGCAACTTCAAGAACAAGCTTTAGGAATGGCAGTGAAGTACACGAGATTGAAGATGATGTTAATGTTTAGCTGGGTTTTTTTCATCTCATATGTTGCTTTTCACTGAAAATGTTTAATGTTAAAGCAGTGGTAAATGTATAATGTTAAAGCAGTGGTAATAGCAGTTGGCGAATATTGTTCGATACATTGTAATATGGTTTTGTTATGGTTATGCATTTGCCGAATATTGTTGCGTCCGATTTAATGTAATATGCTTTTTGTTATGGTTAATGCACTTACCATAACAGATTTCACAATTGACATAAACCTGGACATAACTCATAACAGAATACATAACCAGAATTCATAACAAAAAGACATAAACCTGGACATAACTCACAACAGAAGACATAAGCAGACATAAACCTGGACATAGTTTACCAGAATTCATAACAAAAAGACATAAGACATAAGCAGCATAAGACATGTTCAAAACACAGATTAGGAAGTGTACCAACAGACATAATCAAAAGACATGACATGTTCCTGGACAAAATACATAACCAAAACATTCAAAAGACATTTTCAACCAACATAACCAGGACATGTTTCTACCAAACTACTGAACACCAGCAATGCCTATTCAACATCAGTCCCCTTGCAACTCCTCCTGTTATGGCCCCTCCTTTTACACTTGCTGCATTCCACAGTTTCACCCTTTCTTGACATCTTGCCACTGGATTCCATCTGTTGAGTCAACTCAGTGACTTCCACAGCAGATTTCTTCCTTTTCTTTTTTGGCCTGCCTATTTGCTTGTGGTGCTTTGGTGGAAGCAGCTTAGTAGGGCATGTGGAAGGTGTCCATAAGTCTTGACCATCTACTGGATCAATTACATGGGAATACACATCCTTCCAAGTCTGCATCCAGTATGCTTTATCAACCCACTTCTCCAATACACCATCATCCTTGCCATGTAGGGCCAAGTTCCATATACAAGCAACTGCATGCTTGCAAGGGATGCCAGTCAAGTCCCATCTTCTGCAGGTGCAACTTTTCTCCACCAAGTTCACTACTTTGTTGTCTCTTGGCCCATTAACTTGATACTTGGAGATAGAGTTAAAGATAACAGTGTACTCAGCAGCTTCTTGTTTGATCTCGTCTAGGGCTTTAGTTGCATAGGGGGTTAGAGGACCTTTGGTCTTTGCAATCAACTTGAACATCTACCAATTCATCCTCATTTAATTGGTCTTCTTGTATGTTGTCATCTTCACTAATGTCAAAGTCCACAGCAGCCCTAAATTCATCCATGTCATCATCATAGTCTATGACCAAGTTATCCTTATCAACAATGAACTCAGGATCATCTAAATCCTCCTCTGTCTGTTCATTCATAGTCTTGTAAGCTTCACTTTTGGTGGCATTTGCCCTATTTTTGCTGGCATGTTTATTCATACCCTCACTATCCTCTTCACTAACCTCATCATCAGGAATAAACTGAGGGTCTTCAGAATCACTTCCCTCAGAATCACTACCCTCAGACTGGACCTTATCACTGCTACCATCTCCACTGCTACCATCTCCACTGCCCTCATTATCATCACCACTGCCATCATTATCATCACCACTGCCCTCATTATCATCACCACTGCCCTCATTATCATCACCACTGCCATCACTATCACCACCTCCTGGACTACCATCACCACCTCCTGGACTACCAACACCACCTACTGGAATTTCATCACCACCTACTGGATTTTGATCACCACCACAACCTGGTTCCTGTGTTAGATCTCCTAAATCAGGATCATTTTGAGGCTGTTGATCTTGTTCAGGATAGATCACATTTAATGGTTGCTGTGTCAACTCTCCTAAATCCACCCTTTGAACCTTTTCAACATATAACTCTATAACCTTACACTTTGTTGCAAGCCTAATCAACCTACGACAATCATCATCTGAACCTATTGGCCTTAAGCCAAAATCCATATCTTCACCTGGAATCCTAAAATAGTATTTCAAGATATCCAGATCATCTTCCGAATAACCAAGTTCCAACATCATGGAATCAATGATTACTCGAGAGAAAAAGTCCGCATTCACCTTATCAACATATTCGATTATCCCCCCCTCGTATGTTACATCAGGGAACATAGTGAGTTCACCTCCATGGTGAACTTTCAATGTGAACATATCAGGTTTGTTTTCTGAAACGATTATACAACAAACATTAGTCCTAATTTATACATGATGAAGAAAGACAATCATTCATAAAGCAAAAAAGTGACGAATGTAAACCTACCATATGCGATTTCAGGGTCGAAATTTGAGTAAACACCTCGAACCCTCCAGTTTGGATCGTTGTCGTCTTCATGATCCATTGTTGCAGCAGGTTAGGGTTATTTTTAGGGGGTGAATTTGGGATTAGGGTTACGTTGAACTCAATTTTGGGGGTTTTATACAGGGGAGGGGTTTTGGTGGCACTTAACTGATTTTGGTTATTAAAAACATAAAGGGAAAATAAAAGAATTATGAAAGGACTGAAATACCCTTCATTAAATATACTCACCTAACTGACTTTAACTGGGTTATGAGAATTTGGACTGAAATGGCACCTTTCCAGTATGTCAGGGACGAAAATGGCGTATTTTTGAAAAATGGACTGAAATGGCCAAAGTGACCAAACCACAGGGACTGAAATGGCAGTTAACTCCAATATTTATTTATTATATAATAAAAATAATAAATATCAAATAAATACACATGACACATAAATTACTACAGACGCAAAATATATATCTTTGATGTCTTTGGAGATAATACATTTTTTATATTGTCCTACTTTACTTAAAAGAATAGCATATTTACCTATGGTTTTAATTTGCTAATACATTTGTATGTAGGAGTTAAGTCAATGGGTAAAAAAATATTGATAAATTCATTAAATACTAAAAGTGGTTAACTAGTTATTTAAGTTAATCCTCTCCTCAGCCCAGTTGGTCCCATTTGGTTGGGCTTGTGTCTTCCTTTGAGAGGTCACAGGTTCGAAACCCGGTTGTGGCATTTCGGGGGGAGGACGTCCCAATGATGGATCGTTCCTACCGAGGCATGATGCGGTCCTGAGGGCAACCCGGTTTTACCCAGCTGTTACCCCAGCAAGTCTCTCGTGTGGGGGCAGTATGGTTTCCGGGCGAAGGTCAGCTTGCGCAACGGCCGGGGCCCGATCGAACATCGCGTCCGGAAGAGCGGGGCTGACGGGGGAATGTCATCGACATGAACCCGGTGACCAATAGGACCTGTACATAGAAAGTCACCCTTAAAAAAAAAAAAAAAAAAAAAACTAGTTATTTAAGTCAATGGGTAAAAAGATATAGATAAATTCATTAAATACTAAAAGTGGTTAACTAGTTATTCCTTGAGTTAAATTATTAAAAGTGGTTAACTAGTTCCAAATCCACCATAAAACACCTTATGAAATATCAAAGTACTATCTAAAAATAATATAATTTTAATAAGTTTTATACTTACAATATGGAAGCTCGAAGCTCAATTAGAATAGAATCGATTTTTTTTTTGGTGAATATTCGAATTTACTAATCGAATTTCGAATTGAATATGAATTTGTGATTTGCAACTTTAGTTGAATCAAAATTCGAACTCAAATTATGCATTTAATTTTATTGTATATATTTACACACACACAACGCATAACACAAAACACTTAATTATATACACACACAAAACCATAAAAAGGCCATCTAACATTTGAGTCTCCTACATTTAATTTCCAATCCAATTGTCAACCTAATTACCCTAAAATCATTAAATATTTAAATGTCTAACTTTTGAGTCGCTTGACTCGCTTCCACATTTCTTAACTCTACTCGACATTTATCATTGAATCAAATGTCTAATATTTGAGTCGATTCCACGTTTTTCAGCTATACTACATTTATCATTGAAAAATAGTAACTCAATTAAGAGTTTATGTATTTGATTTCGAGTTCATTTAGTTTGTTGTTGTTCGATTTTGAGTTAATTTTGTAATTTATAGAATCATGGATCAAATTAACCCATCATTAGAATTTTTAATTTAGACGTGAATTCGGTTCTGACTTAGTAATCGATTTAGAATTGAATTCAAATCTAGCTTCAAATTTTCAAGAATTCAAATTCGATTTAAATTTCGTAGTTGAATTTTGAATCGAATTTGAATTCAACTTCAAAATTTCAAAATCCAAATAATATTAATTTGATGAGAATTCAAATTCGGTCCAAATTCTGTAATTTGAATTTTGAATCAAATTCGAATTCAACTTCAAAATTTCAAATTCCGAATGATATTAATTTGATGAATAAAATAGGGTCCTAATAAAGTCACACCTTGTATACGAGCCGTATTAACATTGTATGGCCAATATAGAATAGTCTGACATGACAAATATTGGGTCGTATAATACTATACGGCTCGTATAATGTTATATAGCTCGTATTGATGGAGAAAATATTAGGTCGTATAACATTCTATACGAATTGTATAACATTATACGGGTTGTATAACATTATATGAGGTTTGGGCCGTATAACATTATATGGGTCAATCTTATACAATACGTATAACTCTATGTTATACGGCCTGTATAATGTTATATATGGAGACAAAAAAATATTCTCTGACTTTTTTTTTGTGCAATAATCAGTTATACAGCATGTATTTATAACTTTATATGAGCCATGTACATCTTGCGGTGTAAAATACCATACAGACTAAAAAAAATAAATAAAGGAGTAAAGGAAATTGGAAAGTAAAAGATGATATGACAAGAATGTGGGTCGGCGACGACATTGGAAGAGTCGTCGCTAGATAAACGACATCTGATCTAAGCAAAACGACAATTCAAAAAGTTGTACACTGTGTGTACGTCAATACCCACCATCTGTGAATGTCAATTGCTTTTTTAATATTCTTCAACTCTCCCTCAATCATGATCATTCTATTTATTTTATTCTATTAAAATAACAAATAAGTGAATATTTTATTAAATTGTTGCTCGTCTCGACGACATACTTAGGGTGGTTTTCGAGCTCGGCTAATTCTTAAAATCTAGTGTTTTTCGAGCTCGGTTAAACATATTTAGGGCCGGATTGAGCCTGTCTTAGTAGCTCAAAGAGCTTTTATGAGCATGCTTGAACTTCACTCACAGGGCCGTTTCTTGGGAGGGCCAAGGTGGGCGACCATTCATCGCCCACTACTTCCGGGGGCCAAATTTTTTAAAAAAGTATATATTATAGGTTAGAACCTCGTATAATTACACGAATTATATAATTGTAATTTTATTATATACTAAATAATAATACAATAAAATCACATTAACGTGTCAATAAAAGTTGAAATTCCTTTCAATTATAGTGTTCTATGCCAAACAAACTTAGCAGCAAAGGTTTAAGTAATGCACATATTTGTAAACCTTTAGATACATATAAACTCTTAACATTATTATAGCTGAAAAATCTAAAAGCAAGGCATGATACATATTTGTAGATGATTAAGAAGTCGGCCAGGGTAGCTAGCTACTAAGAAGCTTACCCCCTTCACAATTTGCTCTTTGAGCTACACCACCAATAACTAACCTGATGACGGGGTAGCCTAAGACTAAATAAAATGACTAAATATGCAAATGCTTAAATGGTTAAACGGTTCAATGGTTAAAAAGCGGTAAGATAGGAAAAGCGAGGAGGAAACAGTGGCCAGTCACATCCGGAGCTTGCTTCACCAACCCACGGCCGCAAAAGCAAAGCAGGTCTGCACAATGCACGCTATTACCCAGGGGTCAAAAGCCTTCAACCCCAAAAGGGGAAACCCTCCACTGCAAGCAGGATTACTAGTCTTGTACATGCTACTTTGGGAGATATCTTCCCTTATAAAAAGACACTTCATTTACTCCAAAAGACATCCCTGATCAGCTGAGATTCTCTAATCTCTGGTCATTCGTGTGGAGTACTTGCTTACGTCCAAGCCACTCCTTTTCACATCCACCACACACATTCCGTTTGCTCTCACTTCTGGATCTGAGAACATCTCAGAGAAAGAATCTTCAGCAAACAACAACTACAAACTAGTAAACCTCCTTCCACGTCTTGCAAACGTGGGGGGACCCCGCGACCTGTGTTAGGCAAGGTTAAACCCTTCAACCTTTTTGCCTAACCAACTCAGCTACTATCTTTGGTCTCGTGTTTGTTGCATCAACAAGTTGGCGCCCACCGTGGGGCTACGCCGCTATTTTTTCTCAAAAAAGACCTAGTAGTGTAGCTCTCTTCACTTAAAGTCACCATGTCTGAAAGTGGATCTCCGGGAGAAGTAAATCAGATTCCAAACACTTCCACCCCGGGTAGTGGCCAAGCTCATGTGGCTATACCAACATCTTTCTCGACTCCGGGGAGCACACCCGAGTTCCTTACCTTCAACACACCAACTCCGTCCAAATCTGGGGTTCCATCTCCCAATGTCGGTGTATCTGACACCCCAGCACGTGTTGAACTTACTCCCGAGGGGGTCGCAAATAATTTCCTTGAGTTAAGGTCACTTCTTAACCAGCATGTGAGTAAAGAAAGGGAAAAGGGTATAAGGATTCGTTTAGACTATGACGAACCTGAACCAACACTGTCTCCCGGACCACCCCTACCTCCTTTTACCACAAGAAGTGAGGCTGGTCCCAGCAACCCTCCAAACCCTCACCCTTATCTGTCCACTATGACAAATCCTACGGTGCATCCTATCCTCTCTTCCCAACCGATTACTAGTGGTGCTCCTTTGGGACACGAGCTAACACTTGACCAGCTCCTACAATCCCCAGTAACAAGCTATCCAGCTTCTGTAACAACCTCATGGGAGCAAGCTCTGTCCGTGCTCCCTTTAGCACGAAGTGCTGTTATGAGCACTCCTCTCGGAATAAACTGCTCGGTTGGTCCAGGAAGCCTTCAAGGCTTCAACCTTGTACCCAATATGATGACCCAGATGATGGCCAACTTCCCGTGGCAACACTTCATTAATCAAGTGTTAGCCACTCAGGGGAATCACGGCAATAGTAACAATATAGATACAAGGACTGAAGAGGACTTGGCTAAACCCTATAAGCCAAGTAACCTTTCATGCTTCTCAAGGCAGATAGCCGATTATGATTTACAATCAAAGATCAAGATGCCGTCCCACATCATAACGTATGATGGGACTGAAGATCCTGAGGACCATCTCCAGATCTTCACTGGTGCAGCCCGAATAGAAAAATGGTCAAACGCTGAATGTTGCCTAATGTTCATGCAAACTCTTGTTGGATCCGCCAGAATCTGGTTCAATGACCTACCTGCTCAAAGCATTCGAAGCTTTGATGACCTCAGCAGGGGTTTTCTGGCAAACTTCTCCCAACAAAGGCGATATGTCAAAGACGCGACGGTGATCTTCCAGATAAAACAACGTGATGATGAAAGTCTCTGAGCATTCATTGAACGATACAAAAAGGAAGGTCTGACCTATGTAGGGGCAGACGAGAAAATGAGAGTGACTGGCTTTATGAATGCCATAACCTCTAAATACCTCACACGAGATTTCAACAAGTCTCTGCCCAAAACCTTGGAAGAAGCCCTTGAAAGGGTCGAAGCTCACATTCGGGGAGAGGAAGCTGTAGACATCAAGGAACAAAGGAAAAAAGGATCCGGCTGGCGAAGCAATAGCCCAGCTAGAAAGAGGGGAAACTTCAACTCCTATGACAGGCGGCCAAAGGGTTCAGACCCTCGAAGGTCTGAAGGTCGGAACCCTTCAAGCAGAGAAAAAGGCATAAGTTTCACTCCCCTCACAAAAACCCCTCAAGAAATCCTGGCAACGGAAGAAGTCAAACAAAACTTTAGACCTCCCAGGCCTCTCCCCAAAAGCAGAAAAAATGAGAACTCCACGCAGTTCTGTGAGTTTCATGAAGAAAAGGGTCACCACACCAATGATTGCTTCCAACTAAAAAAGAGAATTGAAGAGGCTGTTAAGTCAGGAGAACTCGCTCATTTGGTAAAAGGAGTTCGAGACAAGATGGCTGAAGGCAAGGGAAAGGAAGTCAATATGGTATACTCTGATGAAAAGGTTCCTCACAAGAGGCAGCGGTTGGAAGCCTGGGAGCTTCAGTGTGTCTGCTTCCCCCCTACGAAGAAGGACCCACTTCCCAGTCCTCTCGTGGTAGAAGCCACCGTGGGAACACTGCAAACATGTAAGGCATACATAGAAACAGGGGCAGCCACTGAAATCATGTTCGAAAAGTTCTTCAACCGTTTAAGCAATGAAGAACGTTCAAGGCTTCAACCTTCTGGAACCTCTATAAAAGGTATCGCTGACATACCCCTCAAGCCTTTGGGGCAGCTAACCCTTGATGTTCGTTTCAGCGAAGGATGAAAAGAAAGAACCCAATCATTAACCTTTGTGGTTATCAACATCCCCTCAAGCTATGACGTGATCATCGGGAGACCCGGACAGTGTGCATTTTATATGGCAGTGTCTGTTGGCCATGGCACGGTTAAATTTCCTACCGAAAGGGGCATATCAACCCTTCAACCCTCGCAGGAAGCTCACATGATTGAGGGTGAAAGCTCAAACAGCGAAGAAGACAGGCAAAGGTTGGTCATAAACCCTAAATACCCTGAGCAACGGATAAGAGTCAACCCAAACCTTTCTCAGGAGACCCTTTCATACCTTGAAAAGCTGCTAACACATTACAGTGATGTATTTGCTTGGTGTCCAGAAGATATGACCGGGATCCCTCGGAACATTGCCGAGCACGAATTAAGAATACCACCGGATGTCAAGCCGGTGGTCCAAAAGAAAAGAAGCCTGGCACCCGAGAGAAGCCTGGCAGCCTGCCAAGAGGTTGAAAAGCTTGTGTCGGCCGGCATTCTCCGAGAAGTCAAGTACCAATCATGGGTTGCAAACCCGGTTATGGTCAAGAAACCTGACAACTCTTGGAGAATGTGCATAGATTTTAAAGATCTTAACAAAGCTTGTCCTAAAGATTGTTACCCACTACCGGAAATTGATCTCAAGGTCGATTCCCTCACAGGATACTCGTTCAAATGCTTTCTTGATGCATACAAAGGCTATCACCAAATCCTCATGAAGAAAGAGGATGAGGAAAAAAACAGCCTTTCACACGGACAAAGGGATCTTCTGTTATCAAAAGATGCCTTTTGGCCTCAAAAATGCAGGAGCTACCTATCAACGGCTCGTCGACAAGGCCTTCGAAAGCCAAATTGGCAAAAACATGGAGGCATACGTTGATGACTTGGGGATTAAAAGCAAGACGGAACATCAAATGCTTGACGATATTCAAGAAACTTTCAAGAACCTCAGAAAGGTTAACATGAAGCTTAATACGGAAAAATGCTCATTTGGATTCGAGGAGGGAAAATTCTTGGGTCACATTGTTGGAAAGCAAAGCATCAAAGCCAACCCTAACAAAGTGAAAGCCGTCCTCGAAGCTAAACCACCCAGAACCAAGAAGGAGGTTGAAAGCTTAAATGGGAAGCTTGCAGCCTTGAAGCGTTTTACCTCAAAATTGGCCGAAAGATCTCTGCCCTTCTACAAAACGCTCAAGAACTGCTCAGACAAGAAGGATTTCAAATGGACTGATGAAGCTAAAGAGGCTTTCAATCAAATGAAGCAACATTTAGCTTCCCTACCAGATATTGCAGCACCAGAAACCGGGGAGGTAATATGGTGTACCTTTCAATCGCTGACGAAGCCATCAGTGCAGTCCTCACCATTGAGCGAGACAAGGCCCAGGTACCCGTTTATTTTTTCAGCAAAACTCTAAAATTAGCTGAAACTAAATATCCTCCCCTCGAAAAACTTGCCCTAGCTCTAGTTCAAACAGCTAGAAGGCTTAGGAGGTACTTCCAAGCACATCCTATACAAGTGGTCACTGACCAACCTGTCAAGAATGTGCTTGAAAAACCTTAAAACTCATGAAGGCTAGTAAAATGGGCAGTGGAACTGGGTGAGCACAACATCACCTATATCCCACGAAAAGCCATTAAAGCTCAAGTTCTGGCCGACTTCCTTGTGGAAGTCCCAAACCAAACAATTGACGAAGTAAACACCACAACCACTGAACCCTCCAACCCTGAGGCCTGGAAATTATTTACTGATGGGGCTTCAAGCGTTGAAGGGTCAGGAGCTGGTTTAGTTCTAATCAACCCTGAAGGGTTAGAATTCACATATGCTCTCCATTTTAATTTTCAGACCACCAATAATGAGGCTGAATACGAAGCACTGATCACCGGTTTAAGACTGGCCAAAGAAATGAAAGTTCAGAAGCTTGAAGTGTTCACAGATTCATTGCTAGTCTCAAGCCAAGTCAACGACAGCTACATTGCTAAAGAACCCAACATGAGAAGATATAAAGAGAAATCCAAGGAATTGATGAACACCTTCCAAACATGCAGCATCAAGCAAATTCCAAGGTCCCAAAACAAAATGGCCGATGCCTTAAGTAAATTAGCGTCCCTCACCTTTGCCCACCTCACTAAAAAGGTGTTGGTTGAAGTGTTGAAGGCTCCATCGATTGATGAAATGGAAGTCCAAGATGTAGTCACTGAGGAAGATCCAAACTGGATGACTCCCATCAAAAAATTCCTTCAAAATGGTGAACTACCCAACGATCAAATAGAAGCCGAAAGGGTTAAAATCAAAGCAAGACAATATGTGTTACAAGGAGAAACCCTCTACAAAAGGGGTTACCTTGCCCCCTTGCTAAGATGTGTTGGTCCTGAACAAAGCAAGTATTTGATCAAGGAAATACACGAAGGAGTATGCGGAGCTCATTTTGGAGCTAGGTCGGTGGTTGCAAAGCTCATGAACCTTGGATATTTCTGGCCCTCGATGCATCGTGACACCATTGAACAATTGAAGAAATGTGATGCTTGTCAAATCCATGCCCCAATCCCAAGAAGTCCCAAACATGATCTTGTTCCAATAACATCGGCATGGCCATTCCATAAGTGGGGAATGGACATTGTTGAGCCTTTCCCTCCAAGCAAAGGAGGAGTAAAATTTTTGTTAGTAGCAATTGACTACTTCAGTAAATGGCCCGAGGTTAAACCCTTTGCAAAGATCACAGGAAAGCAGATCATAGACTTCGTTTGGGAAAACATCATCTGCCGCTATGGGCTGCCGGGAGTAATTGTCATTGACAATGGAAAGCAATTTGCTGAAAAACCTTTCAGCCTTTGGTGCAAAGAGTACAGGATCAACCAGATCTTTAGCTCAGTGGCTTACCCGCAATCAAACGGCCAGGTTGAAAGGGCCAACCGAAGCATAGTGGAAGGCATCAAGACGAGATTAGGAAGATATGAAAGCAATTGGCTCGAGGAATTGCCTAGTGTTCTATGGGCAATTAGAACAACCGAAAAAACAACCCACAAAAAAACGCCTTACAGCTTGATATTTGGATCCGAGGCTGTAATCCCTGCTAAAATAGGAGTTGTAACCCAACGAATTGTCAACATGGATCCCGAAACAAACCAACAAGAGACCATGTTGAATTTACAACTCCTAGAGGAAGCCCGAGATCAAGCCGCAATACAAGAAGCCAAATACAAACAGAAGATGGAAGCCTACTACAACAAGAAGGTTAAGAATGAACGATTCAAACCAGGGGACCTAGTCCTCAGAAACAATGAAGCTAGCAAAAAGGAAAATCAAGGAAAGCTGGGCCCAAAATGGGAAGGTCCATACACCATCCTCGAAGCACACAAGGGCGGATCCTACAAGCTAGCAGACTCAGAACGCAAAAGGCTTCCAAGACATTGGAACGGAAAAACCCTGAGAAAATTCTATGTTTAGACAGAAAAGTTTGGTTTGTATCAAAATGAAAACCTTTTGTAAAAAGCAAGTACTGCTTGAATGAATGAAATTGTTTTATCAGACTTGTCTTTCTATCCTAATATCAGGTTGAGAACCTAGCAAAAAACTCCATGGCAAGGGCCATGTAAGGGGATGAGCTCCCGGGCCATATCGCTCAATAGGTTCAAGGGTTGAATGAACCTATATAAGGGGTGAGTTCCTAAATCAATACAACTCCATGAGACTTATTAAGCCAAAACAATAATGTCTCACAGACAGGTCTGAACAACCTACACCAATCGTTCCTTAAGCCTTAGAAATATAACCAACAAATAGGCTTACGAAATCGAGTAAATCACAAAGAAATAAGGAAGAGGATAGATACTACGTCTTCTTGTTCAAAAACACCAAGGCTAAGTGTCTGCAGCACTGAACCCTTTAAAGTGTAAAAAACATAAAGACAAAGTAAACTCAACAAAGACAAGGCTAAAAAAGAATGACAATTGCCAAAGAAAAAATAAGCAAGTCCTCAATAAAACATACAAACTAAACCAGAAGCTATCAAGGCTTCAAACCACCCACATAATAAGCTTGAAACGTTGAAGGCTTCAACCCAAAAACAGCTAACCAAAAGGCTTGAAGGGTTAAGAGCCTACCGAACAAACTAAGCAAAGCAAGCATAAAAACATAACACAAGTAACATAATAACCATCATATCATAGAAAAGAAAGTCATAAAAGACTTTCAGATAACAGTTAAAGCAAGTTCTAGTAACTTGCAAGGTAAACAACTGTCCAGACGGCCATACAGGCCCAACACACCACCAACAGGAACCTTAAGGGTTCCTGGAAACCTAATATTGTTCAAAATAATATTACAGACCATAAAGTGTTTTGCTAAGAAAGCTACGAATAATCATCAGATGGTAGTAAGCTTGGAACCTTCAGCTTTGGACTTCTTGGCTTTCTTAGACTTCTTGGCCTTAGCACCATCATCACCATCAACCGCGGAGGCCTCTAAACCAACATCCTTTGAAGCATCAGGCAGACTCGAGAGAGTATCATCACTATCTCCGGAATAAGACCTCTTCTTTGAAAGGGAGCCCAAAACCTCAGTGCACACCTTTTCGTTCAGACCCTCAGGTTTCAAATCCTGTAAAACAGACAAAGGCTTACCAAAGCAAGAGGAAACCTGATGAACATAAGGATAGGTTAGCCTCTCCATTTGTTCAACTGAGCTCTTGAACACATCAGGAGCATCTGGGCGAAATAAGGGAGACTTTTCCAGAGCATGCCCAACTTCATGCAGTTTGTAACCAGCAACGAGACCTTGGTGTTTTCCCAAGTTTAGCAACTTTGTATACACATCACCAAGGGCAGAATTAAACTCAGTAGAATGAAGCAGGTAAGTGACAACCTGTTGAAAGCCCTGCTCAATCAACCACTGGTTATCACTAGTTGCACGAGATACCGAAGCCTTCAAACTCTCTTTCTCTGCATCAAAGGCTTTCTGGGCAACAGACAAAGCCTCCCTGTCCGCCTTTAGCTTCAACCGATCAGCCTCGAAGCTCTTCTTAAAATCAGTCATTTCAATCTCATGCTGCTTGGACAAGCCTTCAACCTTCTTCGACCAAGCTTCCTCCTTCTCAACAAAGCTACTTATCTCTTTTCTCATCGACGCCATCGAAGACTTCATCTTATCTTTCTTTTTGGAAAAGTCTTCATACTCTCGCATCCTTTGGCGAAAACGAGCAACCCCTGAGGAAGCATAGCTGCAAGGTTGCAAGTACTAAGAATCATCCGGGACAGCATCAACATCATCATCCATCTCGGAGATAGTCTTGTGAACCGAAGGAGGAGCAATATGACTTAAGGCCTCTTCACAGACAGCAGCATCTTTAAAGCTATCATCAACCTTTACCGACCAGCTTGGCACATAAAACTGCATCAGGATTCAACCCTTCAACATCCATACTCGAAGAACCTTGAACAGGTGTAGCAGCAACCTTTCTGGTTGAATCCTTTTTGCCATGAACAACTAACTTCCTCTCCCTTTCAGAACCCGCCTCAACACCTTGGTCCTCAGACTCTTCAACATCATCACTCAACTCCACCGGTTCAGTAGAGGTGGATTGAGGAGCAGCTTTCAAACGACGAGTAGATCGCTGGGTCGAAGTCTTGGGAGCAAGAGGCTTAGAGAA